>NW_018743920.1:3377042-3977042 GCF_001683475.1 Chenopodium quinoa | reverse complement strand
TTGCTCTGACATTTTCGGACTTTTTCTGCCTACCGCCTGTTCTGACAAGCCGACTGACCCGAACTTCCAGGACTTCATCAACCGTCACCCGTTCAGGTAACTCAGTTCTCTTACTCTTAATTTTCTTTTTATTTTTGAAATGGCACCATGGAAGCACACGACACGCCCTAAGTTAGTGATCAGCCGGTCACCGGGGACGGCTGAATCTAGGACTAGGAGTGCCGCCTGCCCTTTTCTGGACCCATCTTTGCCCTTTATACAAAGTCCGACTGAATCTGTGTCTATGCAGAACGTGATGGCCAGAACAAAAAAGACTGCTATGATATCAAACTCAGACGGCTCCTCCCAAAGGGTGCTCCTTAGTGAAACATCTGACCAGGCGCCAGATGTAGAACGAGGCGACTGTCAAGCTGACAGTTCTGAGAGAGGGACCAAGGTGTTCCCTTCTCATCTTACCGTGGACATGTCTAATTTTCCTTCTGCTCCTTCTAAGGGAGAGGAGGCGGGCCCCTCTAGGAGAGGGGAGGAGTCGTCCTCTTCGGACTCGTCAGGGGACGAGTCCGAATCCAGCTCTTCTGACCATAGTTCTTCTGGCTCAGAAGAAAAACATAGCCGCCTACAAGAGGCGAGAAGTTCTCATGCAGTGGAGAAGGGGGACAATTGGGCAGAGCCGTCCGCCTCTTACAGAGAGGAAAACGCCCCTTACTACTGCAGGGTACCCCGGGGCCGGATCGCAACAATGCGAGACAACGTGGCGAGCTTTATTGCTAACCACAAAATGGGCCCGGAGTACTTACTGTTTGTGCCGGATCCAGAAGATACTGTCGTCTGGCCGGCTGGTACCAGCTATGGTGACGGCTGCTTTGGCTGCTATGTGGCGGCCATCAAAGCTGGACTGCGCTTCCCATTACATCCGGCTGTTCAGCGGATTTTAGATGGGTATGATCTGGGGTTATGGCAGTTAGCCCCCAACTCTTGGGTAAACGTACTCGGCTATGTGGCCGGGTGCGAACTGAACGGGGTGGAGCCAAGTTTTGAGGCTTTCGCCCACATGAACTATCTCAGCCGGACCCCTAAGTCGGGAGGTACCGGCTGGTATCAATTAACAAGCCATAGGGGTTACCTCATGACGAGAGGTAAGGCAAACAAATGGAAGGATTGGCGGAACACCTTCCTTATTATCGAGAGTTCAGACACGGAGCTGAACAAACGTTTTAACAAGTGGAACAGGGATCCGCCTCTTCTCGCAGGCGGTCGCAGCATGCCGCCTGTTCCCCCAAAGGCTAAAAAAGAGATCCTAGACAAAGGACTCTTCAAAGTAGAGACTAGGGTGAACTCTACTTCAGGGGTACGAGAGCAAGTACCCCTACACTGCGTCCCGAGCTTCAAGTGGCTCTATGACGAGTACTTCTTGGCCGCCTGTGGCCTCGGCAGTCGGTGCTCTAGAGGTAGCCGGCCTGACGAATACTCTGTTTTTTCACGCTTTTTTTTTTTTTTTTTTTTTTTTTTACTTGGGATTTTTACTAACTTTGCTGTTTATTTCTTTCAGCCGACGCCATGAGTAAAATAACAGCATCTAAGACTGCGGCGGCCATTTTGCGGGCCTCGCTAATGAAGCAGTCGTACGCCGACTCCCCCAGCAAGGAGGCACCCTTGGTAAGCTTTGAAAACTCTTCCCCTTTTAGTTGTATTATGCATATACTAACTCTTTTTGTTTTCAGTCTGGCACTCCAAGGGCTTCTTCCTCGCAACAGCCGGACCCCAAGGCCCGGAGGACGACTGTTGCAAGCTCTCCTGGGTCTTCCAGGAAAACAGTGGCGGCTGAGAAGCAGCCGGCCACTTCTTCAAAAACCCAGGCGGGGCCGCCTAGATGTATGGACATTTGCTTGTAAAAACTCACCCTTGCTTCCTTCTTGATTAGGTCTAACTTGTTTTTTCCTTTTGCTTAATGCAGCCGGCCCCCAGGGACTTGACTTGGTTGAGGTAGCCAAGTCAATGGTTAAAGTAGTTCCTCCATCTGACAGGGAGGCGGTCAAGGGTGCCGGCACCCTTGACCTCGATGGAATTTCGGGGATCCTAGCTGAGGTATACTTAGCACCTTTTTGAGCTTTTGAGTTCCAGGACGCCTGTTAACTCTTTTGATTGGAAACTGACGCCTGTTTTTCTTTGTACTTAGGCCCTGCTCCGAGTCAACAGCCTTCGCAAGCCGATTGATCGGAAAAACAAAGAGGTAAAGGCCGCAAAGGCTATGGCCGCCTCCGGCTGTGATAAGGCAATGTTTCAAATTGCCCAAAATGAAGTACTGACCCTTGATCTTCTTTATTATCAGGCGCAGGCGACCGCCGCTGTTCGGGCTCAGCTAGAGACGGCCCAAAAGAAGGTTGACGAGCTGGAGGGGACCGTCACCAAACTTAAAGCCGAGCTGAAACCCCTTCGCCAAAAAATGCACTCTTACGAAGCCATGGAGAAATCTTTGGCTAACGTAAAAGAACGCCTGGTGAACCAGGAGAAGAGTCTTACCCAAGAGCTCTCGGACAAGGCCGAGCAAGAGAAACAAGAGCTCGTCCGGGAGATGGTGGAAGACTCCGCCCAAATCCAACGCATGACCTGGGAACGACTGTTCCCCAGTGCCGACTTTGCCTCATGGGAAAGAACGTACCGCCAGTGTTCGGAAATATATAATCAACAGATCCTGGCGGCTGCTGAAGAAGAGGCGTTGGACGTTGCGTTGGAGGAGGAAGAGCCGGTTGTGGCGCTTGTGCCACTTGGGGGTAAGGCATCAAAAGATGATGCAGCTAAGGCCGAGTCCAGCAAGAAGAGTGCTGACCAGGCGGCTGCTGCTGATACTGAACTGCCCCCTTCTTAAGCTTTAAGTATTTTTTTCTTTTCACGGCCTGCGTGCCGTTTGCTTTGTAATTACCCGGCCAGGGGGCCGGGGTTTTGAATATTCTGCTGGTCTTTTATGGCCGGCTCATTTTAATCAAATTTTTTGTTTTTGTTCAAATTTGTCTAAGTATTTGAAATTTGCTCACTAGACCTGTTGTGTATGGCCGAACGTTAAGACAGGTACAAATAGTAAGTATGCCGCCTATGCCCCTGGACGACTGGTTGTCTGTTTCCAGGATAGATGATCAGTCGGCCATTTAATCAATCGGTATTCGAACTCTTTATTCAATTTGACCAAGTAAATAGAATTACCTAGTAGCCAAGGAATTAAGTAGGAAATCAAGCGGCGGGTACCGGTTGTTTCCCTTTATTGCCAATGTTGGCCTTTAATTTATTATTTGTTAACCTAGCAAGAGTATTGGTTTAGAGCCTTTGTTTATTAAAAACAAGTGGACGACTCATACCTTTTAGGCTCCATACTAAGTTTGAGTGACTATTAAGTTAACATAGGAGTTACTTAGTCTTTGTCACAATCTTGATTGAGTAGTAGAGGTATCAGGCGGCGTAGGCCGGCTAGACCCCTTGATTCACCAATGTTTGTTGGCTATTAACTCAATAGGTTATCCAGTAGGAATAGGGGTTCGAGTGCCCTTGTTTGTTTAAAACAGGCGGACGACTCAAACTTTTTAGATTCCATACCAAATTTGAAGGAGTGATTATGAGTTAACTTTGGAGTTACTCAGTCGCCATCACTTTTGTTTGAGAAGTAGAGGTACCAGGCGGCGTAGGCCGGCTAGACCCCTTGATTCGCCAATGTTTGTTGGCTATTAACTCAATAGGTACCCCCTGCATTTATCCCAAGTAATACAGGCGGTTATCTGACTCAGATGTCAACTGCTACCATTGGTTTGGTTAGTGATAGAGTTATCTTTGTCTCAAAAACGGCCACGTGGTTGCCCTTGGGGACAGTCGTATAGGTGCCGTGTAATTAGTTTATAGAACAATGTTCCACCCAAAAGGGAGCTGCTCTCTGCGACGAATTTCATCCGGAGGGATGCCGTCGGACGCCTGCTATGATGTTGGGACAGGTCGAATTAGTTTTGTAGTTTTGATCAGGTGGCTTGGCGCCTGGTCTGATCATTCGGCCGGTGGCCTTGGTAAGTTCTTGGTGAACGTAGGTGCTAAGTAAAAGCAGGGTAGCCGCCTGTTAGGTACAGGATCGGCCAGGCCCTAATCTTTTTAGCTAAGTATTGTGAGTAAAATACTCGATGGAGAGTAGCCGACTGTAAAGGAACAGACGGCATGCCCCTCTAAAGATAGAGTGAAACTCAAATGGAGAGTAGCCGACTATAAAGGTACAGACGGCATGCCCCTCTAAAGATAGAGTGAAACTCAATGGAGAGTAGCCGACTGTAAAGGTACAGACGGCATGCCCCTCGTAATACAAAATTGAATAGTAAGTGCAAACTTTTATTAAGTAGCTCTTTACTTTACATCATTCAGAAAAAATATTTTTTAAGGTTATCTACGTTCCAGGTTCGAGGCAACGGTTGTCCGTCTGGTGTTTCCAGACGGTAGGTACCATCCCTGACTTCCGCATAGATTCGGTAGGGTCCTTCCCAGTTGGGAGTTAGTTTTCCAGACTCATTGGCCCTACCAACTGCTTCCATTTTTCTAAGTACAAAGTCCCCTACTTTGAGTGGACGCCTGTGTACTTTCTTGTTGTATGATCTAGTCATTCTTAGGCGATAGATCTCATGGCGCAAAACAGCATTGCCCCTTTTTTCAGGAAGTGAGTCTAATGCCAGGCGCATGGCTTCCCAGTTTGCCTCTTCGTCATATAGCATTACTCGAAGAGTCGGCTCGTAGTGTTCTATTGGAAGAACAGCTTCTGCACCATAAGTTAGGAGGAAGGGAGTTTCTCCAGTCGCCCCTTTTTCAGTCGTCCTAATGGCCCAAAGAACATGTGGTAGTTCATCTGCCCATAGGCCGCCTGCTCGTTCAATCTTTTTCTTGAGACCGTCTGAGATGATTTTATTGAAGGCTTCTACCTGGCCGTTTGCTTGTGGACGGCCGACAGATGCAAAGTAATGTGCAATTCCTTGGTCTCCCAACCAGCTTTTGAGAACAGGCGTCTCAAATTGGGGACCATTATCAAAAACCATAGACATGGGAACCCCGAACCGAGTGATGACGTTTTTCCAAATGAATGAAATTACATCTTTCGTCTTGATTCCCTTTACAGCCTCCGCCTCTACCCATTTAGTGAAGTAGTCAACGGCAACAAGTATGTACCTTCTGCCGCCTGTAGCAGGCGTATATGGACCCAGAATGTCCATGCCCCACTTAGCAAACGGTAGTGGGCTGTGAATGGTAGTGAGGTCAGTAGCCGGACGGTGAATTAATTTGCCAAACCTTTGGCACTTGTCACATTTTCTCACCATCTCCATTGCATCTGCTTCCAACGTAGGCCAAAAGTAGCCCTGCCGCCTTGCCCTTTGAGCAAGCATCCTACCACCTATGTGGGAAGCACAGAAACCAGAGTGAAGATCATCTAGTATCTCTCGTCCCTTTTCAGGAGTAACACACTTTAAGAAAGGTTGAAGGTGCCCCCTCTTGTGAAGTTCTCCCTGTATAATTTCAAAACAGGAGGCTCGTTTTTTCAGTGCTGCCGCCTGTTGAGGATCATCCGGCAGTGTACCGTTTGTCAGATATGCCCTGATTGAATCCATCCAGGTTGAGCTTCTGTCTAGAATTCCAATAGGGTTTTCCTCGATGCTTCTCTTCTCCATTACTTCCCAAAAAACAGTTCGAGGAGTATCGGAGGAGGCGGATGATGCTAATTTTGACAGTGCATCTGCCTGGTTGTTTTCTGATCTCGGCACTTGGATCAGATGGAAATCCTCAAGGGAGCCGACTGCTTGTCGGACCGCCTGTAAATACTTGATCATGGCCGGATGGGTTGCTTCGTATTCGCCATTGTACTGACTCACTATCAGTTGTGAATCAGAACAGGCGTCTATTTTCCTTGCCCCTGCCGCCTTACACATGCGGATCCCGGCTAGTAAAGCTTCATATTCTGCCTCATTATTTGAAGCCTGGAAACTGAAGCGTAGAGCATACTCGAACCTGTCGCCCTCTGGAGATTGACATACGACGCCTGCTCCACAACCGTTTGAAGTAGAGCTTCCGTCCACATATACCTTCCAGACTTGGTCTGGAACTTGAGAGTCAGGAGGACGAGTCATCTCTACAATAAAGTCAGCAAAGGCTTGCCCCTTCACTGCTTTTCTAGGCTCGAAAGTAACTTCGAGACTCTGCATTTCTATGGCCCATTTGATCATTCGTCCGGAGGACTCCATGGTGGTAAGGGGCCGCTTGATCGGTTGGTCGGTATACACGACGACTGTATGTGCCAGAAAGTAGGGCTTCAATTTTTTAACAGCCATGAAGAGTGCAAGACCAAATTTCTCCACTAAGGGATACCTCAACTCGGCATTTTTCAGTACGTGACTGACAAAGTAGACCGGGAGTTGACAGCCGTCCCTTTCAGCAAGGAGCACCGCGCTTAACGCATGATCAGAGACGGCCAGGTACATGTAGAGATTTTCTTTGGGCAAAGGGCTGACCAGCCTCGGCAAGGAATGCAAGTGAACCTTTAATTTCTGGAAGGCGGCCTCAGCATCCGGCCCCCATTCAAACCTTGCCTTCTTCTTAATTGCCTGGAAAAAGTATAGGCATTTGTCGCCTGATCGACTTAGAAATCTTCCCAAGGCCGCCAGACAACCTGTTAACTTCTGAACCTCTCGGACGGTACGGGGCGACTGCATGTCAATGACCGCCTGTACCTTCTCAGGGTTCGCCTCTATTCCTCTCTGGTTGATAAGGAATCCGAGAAATTTCCCAGACTCAACTCCAAATACACATTTCTTGGGATTGAGCATGACATGGTGCCGCCTGAGTGTGGCGAAAGTTTCTCGGAGGTCCGTCAGATGATCTTTCTGAAGTTTAGTCTTGACAATCATATCATCAATGTATGCCTCGACGTTTCTCCCAATCTGATCAAAGAACACTGTGTTTATCATTCGTTGGAAGGTAGCCGGGGCATTCTTAAGACCAAACGGCATGACCGTGTAACAGTATAATCCCTGATCAGTGACGAAGGCCGTCTTCTCCTGATCTTTCTTCCATAAAGGAATTTGATGAAAACCAGAATAGGCGTCCATAAAACTCATCAAGGCATGGCCGGCTGTTGAGTCGACCAGGTTATCAATTTTAGGCAGAGGGTAACTGTCTTTGGGGCACGCCTTGTTCAAGTCTGTGTAGTCTACACACATTCGCCAGGTGCCATTCGGCTTTTTAACAAGTACCACATTTGCAACCCAATCTGGGAAGTAACATTGCCGAATGAACCCTGCATCAAGTAATTTTTTGACTTCGGCGGCTGCCGCCTGACCTCTTTCTTCACCATGGTTCCGTTTCTTTTGTCGTACCGGCTTCTTTTTCGGATCCACAACGAGTTTGTGTACTGCCAGATCAGGACTAATGCCTGGCATTTCATGGACTTCAAATGCAAAGATGTCCTTGTATTCTTTCAACAGGTTGTGAAAGTCGTCACCAAGGTTTCTCAGAGCAGTCGTCCCTACTTTGACTGTTCGGTCAGGATGAGAGTCGTCTAATATCAGGTCCACATGCTCACCAGCCGGCTGAGGGCGGAACTCATCCGGCCGGTCCTCTGCCAATGATTGCTATTTTCTTGTCTTTCTGGCGGACTCTTTCTGGGACGCCTTTCTTTTTCTGTCGCCTGTTTCTTGAACAGGCGCACTTTCCTTGACATTGTCAAGGTCTGTTTTTTCTCCACTTGACCCAGTGGCCATAGCAGTGGGCTTGACATCCGAGAGATAGCACTCTCGGGCCATCCTCTGATCTCCCCTTAGGGAGCCGACTGTTCCATTATCCCTTTCAAACTTAAGCAGCATAAGTGACGGGATTATAACAGCCTTGGATTTATTCAGGGTTGGTCGACCCAGAATCATGTTGTAGGCCGAGAGTTCCTCTACTACTAGGAACCGGACTACCATGTGTCGTCCTTCCCCTTTTTCGCCCAGGCGAATGGGTAGATCCACTCGTCCCAGTGGGTGGACGACTCCTCCTCCAAAACCTATTAAAGGGTGAGAGGCCGGATGTATGCAATCCGTCTGATATTTCAGTTTTGACAGACATTTGCTGCTGATGAGATCTGAAGAGCTCCCGGTATCTATGAGGATTCGGCCAACTCTCTGGTTGGCCACTTTACATTCAACAACAAGAGGGTCGTCATGCGGTCCCTTTATTCCTCCTAGATCCTCTTCAGTGATGACAATCTCAGGAAATGTATATTTGGACGGCCGTTCTTGGTGAACGGAATTTACATCTAACCGCCTTATATTATCTTTGTGGCCCCTAATAGTGGGGCCGCCTCCTGAGAAGCCGCCTGCAATGGTGTAGACGACTGCATCATCTGTATCGGAACTGTCGGCCTGTTGATTCTTTTTGGCCGACTGCTTTTTTGAGGAAGTATTCCCCGTAGATTTCTTGACATAAGTGTCAAGATCACCTTGATCAGCCAAGCGGTCTAGGTACCGCATGAGACTGATGCAGTCATTGGTGTGATGACCAATGTCATCATGATAAGCGCAGATTTTGTCTTGGTTCCGGTTGCTCGCAGAACCCTTCATGGGGAGCGGCTTCTCAATTGAGAGCCGTCCCTTTATTTCTTTTAGGATAAACTGGTTATCCTTGTTAAACACATACTTTGGGGAGTATGGTTTGAATTCTTTTTTCTTTTTCTGGGCCGGCTGTTTAGAGGAATCAGCCGCCCAGACCCCTTTTCTTTTTTCATCTTTGTTGGACGACTGTTTCTGTCGTCCCTCTCTATTGTCGAACCTCTTCCCGTCCGACTGTTTCATCGTACACAGATCAGTCGCCTGTATATAGGCTTCTGCTTCAATCAAGGCCTCTTGAAGAGTCGCCACCCTTTTGCGAACTAAATCAAATTTGAAGGTAGACCCGTCTTTGAGACCTCTAAAAAAGTCAGTATAAGCTACCTCATCCGGTAACCCTTGAATCTGTATTCTCATCAGGTTGAACCGCCTGATGTAGGAACGAAGCCCCTCCTTTTCACCCTGCTGAATTGTTCCCAAATCAAGGGTCGTTTTCTTCGCAGGGATGTTCATTGCGAAGTTGGAGGCAAATAAATAAGCAAGCGTCCTGAAGCTGTTTACACAACCAGTCGGCAGGTTGCCGAACCATTGCTGTGCAATTCCCTTGAGAGTCGCTGGGAAACACTTGCACCAAGTGGGATCATCCAACCCTTGAAGGTACATCAGGTTGGTGAATGCCATCAGATGGTCTTCCGGGTTAGTAGTGCCATCATAGGCGCCTACTAAAACATTTTTTACTTTGGCCGGCTGAGCGGCTTCAGTAATTTCCTTGGAGAAGGCCGACGGCTGTTCACCAAGTCTAAGCAGCCGTAGCTGCCAGTCCATAGGTTGGACGTTTTTTTGCTGCAGGTCCACCAAATGGAGGTGGCTGCATAAAATATTGTTGTTGCGGCACAAATGGCAAGTTTGGTACCGCCTGTGCACTATGAAAGCCGGACTGACGGGAGGTGCCGCCTGACTGACTCTCATGGTACGACTGAGTTGGCCTCATCGAGGCATTTCGCAAACTGTCCTGAAAATTTGAAGTAGAAGCCGACTCTGATAATCGGTCACTCTTCTTCTGCTCTAGCAGGTGCCGAGCATCTGTGAACGTTTGCTTTGACCCGTCCGCCTGAATATGACGAACCGGTTTCCTATTTCCCGTAGGATAACGGAGTTTTGTGAAATCAAGAGCAGACGGCTCCCGCTTCTTAGATTTAGGATGGGGAGTCGCCTCTCGCCCTTGAACTGGCTTCCTCTTCAGTGAAGTGGAAGGTTTTTTGGCCGACTGCTCTTTGACTGAAGCAGGCGGTTTTTTTGTTGATCAACTCTTGGATCTCTCCCTTGAAGCCCCTCATGAAGGTCATGAGTTCGTTCCTTGTGATGGGAGCAGACCCATCAGTCGGCTGTTGCCGAGCAAGCGATGCGCCTGCTGGCTCGCTTCCTGTTTGAAGATACTCCCGTTCCCTTATTTCAGTATGACGGGTACGGCGGGCCCTTAGGGTCCCGTCTGGAGCTGTATGAGTTTCAACTTCAAATTCACTTTCGGTATCATGGTCCGACTGAACTTGAGGGTCGTCTAGGGGATGCCTCTCTTCTGGAGTCGGTACAGACTTGGATGCCATCTCTGAAGTACTCTCCCCACAGACGGCGCCAAATGTTTCGGGGTTTTCTGATGTCCTGCGGGAGAGTTACAATTCCGAGACTGGAACCGGACGCCTGTACCTGCAAAATAACGGAGACTCCTGAGAGCTCCGCCTCCAACGGTCAAGTTAGTACCTGATTAAGGAGTAATCAATACAGAAAATAAAGTAATCAGATCTCTCTAGGTGAGAGTGCTTAGTGTTAGTAATCTGCGTTGTTAGCGAGATTAGCCGGTTGTTAATAAGTCTGTTCTTCTCTGCTTGATCTCTTAATTATTCGGGTCTTTTCTGTTGTGTGATTAATGAGGATTAATCGAGTATTTATAGCCTTGGGAAGCGTGCAGCTCTCTAGGTTTAAGGTAAACCTAGGGCTGATCGGGCCTCTAGACTGAATTGGGCCTTGATGGCCGGTTGTCCCATTTGGCATGGGTGGACACGTGGCGTGTCTTAAGTGGTCCGTGGAGGACGTATCTGTGATTGACACGTGGCAAGCTCCTGTTGGCCTTCGTGAAGGACACGTGGCGGAACCTGGTTGGTCCACTTGTCAGACGGTGATTGGTGGATAAAAATCCCCTAATCAAGAACCTTTCCAAATTTTAGAGGGTAAGAATGTAATTCATCCTAACTTTCCTAATTTTAGAGGGTAAGAATGGGGATAAGAATGTAATTTCATGCAAAAATAAACAAGGGAAATTTGATTGACCAAGGTATAGTGAGGTAATTAAATTCTTATGTTTTGTAGGAATTTCTTATTCCCAAGTAATTTCAACTTATAAAAGAGAGTGGTGGGATATTATGTGGTGCATTTTATAGGGGATTTGGCTCAAAAGAAATGCGTGGTGTTTTGAGAAGAGAAGCCCTAAATTAGAAGATGTGATTAATAAGTCTTTGAGTTTGGTTGAAGAATTCGAAAAAGCCAAGACTGCAAATTCTACTCTTGTGAACATGAACCCAACAGTAATTGACAAATGGAATGCCCCTTTGGTTGGCTTTTATAAGCTAAATTCTGATGTTGCTCGTTTTGCCAATAACATGACTGGTGTGGGTAGGGTGATCCGTGACTCAGTTGGTGAGGTTATGGCCGCTACATGCTGGTACATTAATGGCTGCTATGAGGTGGATGTTGGGGAAGCTTTGGCTGCCAGGCATGGACTCTCTATTGTAATCAAGGCTGGGCTGAACAAGATTACTCTTGAGACGGACTCGATGAAACTGTACAAACACCTGAAAACTCGGCCTTTGGACTGATTGTTGACATCCTCTCTCTTGCTCAACTTTGCTGTTTCATTAACTTTTCTCATGTTGGTAGATAAGGCAATAAAGTTGCCCATCAGCTTGCGCATATTAGTAAGGATATGATGTAATGGTGAGAGTATGGATTGAGGAACTCCCTATGAGTACATTAGAGGATGTAAACTGTGACATTTTGCTTCTTTCTAAATAAAGCTAGTTCCCGTTTTTGTCAAAGAAAAAAAAGTAATTTCAACTTTCCAAATAAATGTTAACCAAACAACTCATAGATTCACTTCCCATAAATTTGTATTTCCCTCATTACAAATGTGCAACCAAACAAGGCCTAGTAGTCTAGTCTAAGATCAACTAATCATCTCATGCATGTACTTACATCACTCTACTTACTATATACTTACTATCTCAAATCCTAACAACACTATCATCACTGTACTTACTCTATACTACTCAAATCCTAACAACATTAATCAACCAGTCATCACGTACTCACTAGCTAATATTTGAATTTTATGCCGATTGTATTAATTGTTACAATCATCAATGAAGAACAATTCGAAAACTTCCTCTTTGAGACTCAACTTTTTCGTAACAAGAGCCTTCAAATTATGAATTGACTTGCAAGAAAAAGGGATGCTAAACCTGACGTGCTTTCCTTCATAGCTCGCATTCCCTCTCATGTAGTCGTCGGCCTTCTTCCCCAGCTCCCCTAAAGAATGATTTTGATTTTAGGCGGCTTCAGCTTCTTTTTCCCTTTCTTTTTCTCTGTCTTTCTCTGATAATTAGTTTCATCTTGATCATTGTTATTCAATTTCTGATGCATAGCTTCATCTTGCTTATTGTTATTCAATTCTGGATGCAGAGCTTGATTAACTTCTAGTTCACCATCATTAAATTCTAGATGTTAATTAACTTCTAGCTCACCATCATCATAGCCGTTTCTAATATTTTGGTGGCCCGGGGCAAAATGATAATACTTTTATTGAATAAATCATTTGTTTTTATAATTATAAATATTTATGTAATTTGTTAATTGATAAATAATTTTATGTAATTTGTTAATTGATAAATAATTTTATGTAATTTGTTAATTATTTGATCCGTTATCTTCATGTTATGAACTTTGGATTAGATACATGATCCCGTTTGTCACATGATCCCATTTGTCACATGCAGTCCCTAAGCAACTATCTGTTCATATTTAAGCAGAAATTATTTCGGTTTGGTTTTGTTGATGAAGCCTGAATTAGCCAGTATCGAGCTTCTAGTGGAATGGTGGATGCCACTCATGCCAGATTCAATGGGACAGGCACAAGCTAAGAACAACCAGTTTGATACTTGGAACTAATGTCTCGCATTTTCATTTGTTGGGATGTTGAGAAGGCGCCACAAGGGTCTTTCAAAAACAAGATTTATGGGTACTCTTAGTTATAAATTTTATCTTTGCCTATTGTGATTTACTGGTCTTCCTATCATATTCCTAATTTTAAGCCTAAACTTTTATGCAGTGTTGGGTTATGGTTGCTTTCTCGGGTCAAGCCAAGCGAGCTCTTCTTGAAGTCTATATCTAAGGAAGTCACTGGAGTTGAAGTTACGTATCCAACAAAGTTCCCTCTTTGCTTTCATGTTTAGATGTTATAACCAGCTAATATAAGAGATTTTTTATTAGTCAGCGTGCTCATATACTAGTTGTTCAACACTAATAACATAAACTAGATTTTATTACTCTTAAAATTCATCACATTGCACTCAGTTCCTGTCTCTAATCAATTGAAATACTTAAAATATTTCCTATAGCAATATCGGTAAGTTTCTATTTTGATTTTCTGAAATTTGTAGAATCACATGTGCTGTAAATTCTGAGTTTCCAGTTATGGTCTGTTTCTGATGATGCAGTTTAAATGCTACACTTGTACGTCGAAGATTACGCACATTGCTATGAGGTATTGAATAACTGCTTGATTTTTTTTTTATCCTTTGGCATTTATATATTTATCTAGAGAATAGTCGATAGTAGAGCTTTGGTGACTTCAAGTAATATGATAAATTCAAATGGCCTTTTGTTGCTAAAAAATGCTCTAGAAGGTGAAGTTACCATCATTTTTACATTATGAAACTAAGTGTGCATAGCTAGTTAATATATGAGAAGATAAGTAGGCTGTTTTGATGACTTTGCACTGTTGGACTTTTTGTGACTTTGTGAGTGCCACCAGGCTTTATTTTTTTTTTTATTATTAGTATTTTAGGTCAGCCTTATAATGCTGAAATAAGTGGTTAGCAGGTGGCGGCCTCTCTACTCTGCAAACATCCATTTATAAAAGTATTTGCTTCTTAGAAGCGCGTCGTTCTCAAACAATGGTATGTCTGCCTATGTTGAGTGTGGGTATATGATCCTAAATTCTAATCAACGCTTTGTTATGAGTGGTGATGGTGGAGGATGTGGACCCTGGTGGTCACCATCTTGGCTTGCTTTAGTCTAATTATTACTGCATATTGATGGATTTCGGTATCGTGTATCTGAATGCCCGCTTCCTTATTTATTTTCCCTGGCTAGGTCTATATTTTCAAGACAGTGAGTAATTTATCAATTGACGATACATTGGTATATATAATTTTTTTTCAGTGGATCCATAATTTACATTTGTACATTTTGTTGATCATTGGAATATATGTTGTTTATTGGCTGATATGTTCATCTGTTAGCTTATTTGTACATTTTGTTGGCTCATATATTCCTCTTGTTGGCTGATATGTATCTTATGTTGGCTCATAGATTTCTTTTTTTTGGCTAATACATTTATTAATGTCTGATACGTCTCTAATGTTGACTGATATCAGACATTAATTGGCTTATATGTCATTTTTATTGGCTTATATGTGTCATTTATTGGCTTATATGATTAACAACATATTTTTATTTCCTTCTCTCTCCTCTTTCCCCCTCTTCCTCTCTTTCTTTCTCTTTCTTTGAAATGTATCAGCCAACAACACTCTCAAACTCCAAACTCAACCACCACCTTCCCGACCCAAGTCACCAACACCAACCAAATCACCCCGTCACCCCGCAACAACAAACACCACCTCCACCCAAAACACAGCCGCACCTTTTCACTGCAAATACCCTGCCACCGCCATCAACAGCGGACCACATATATACACCAAGAAGCCACCAAATCGCCAGTAAATCGGCAGAAGATCGCCACCACCAAATCACCCAAATCGCCACCACCAATATGCACCGAGTAGCCACCAAATCGCCAGAAAAATCGCACCCAAATTGCCACCAAAAAATGCACCACCAAATAGCAACCAAATCAAACCCAAATCGCACCACCGAAATACACCACCAAATTGCAGGAGAGGGAAGGGAATAGAAGAAGGATAGAGAAAGAGAAGGAAAGAGAAGAAGAAGAAGAGAGAGAGAGAAAGAAGGAGGAGAGCAACCGCACGAACTGTTAGGGTGTGGGTGCCCGCATTCAATAGTTTGCGTATTTTTATTTGTTTTTTCAATTTTTAGTTCCTTTATAGTCCATGTAGAGGTGATCAACAATGGCCCAACCTAATAGGGCGGGTTTGGGTAAGCCAAAGGCAAATTCTTGGTTGCATTCTAGTGCAACCAAGCTAGCCGCAACAACCTCCATTTTTTTTAGGAGAGCTGCAATAGCCTTAAATACGAATATATAGTACAAAATGAACATATGTTTTTTTTTCTCCTCTTTATATCTTAACTCTCTCTCTCTCTTCTTCTTTTTTTAGCTCTATTAATTTTCTCTCTCTTTTGTTTTCTTCTCAATTCAAAATCTTCTCTCTCCTCTTTTACTCCTTTCCTTATAAGTTTACCTCACTCCTCTTCGTTCTTTAACCTTCTTTGTCGTACTTCGAATGTTCTCCAATTGTCACTACTGTAGCATTCTCCATCGTTGTCATCTTCGTCGCGGTCATGAATCTTGGGGTAATTTTTTTTTTTTTTTTTTTTTTTTTTATTTTTTTGTGTGTGTGTGTATTTTTGTGTTTATAAATATGTGAGTGTTGTACAATTGTTGATTTTTATCAATTTTGTATTTGTGATTCCAAATCTATTATGTGATAAATCGATAATTAGTGTCTCTATGATGAACCAAGATTAGATTTAAGGTGGATATTCAAATTTTTAGAGTCAAAATAATTACAATCGAACTTGTGTATAATTTTTGTGAAAAAATAAACACGAAGTACTTTAAATTGTTTAATTTTGTACAAATTGAACATTTAGTGCATAACAAATGAAGATGTTTTAACAATTTATATTAGCTTTATTTTTAATGAATTATTATATACAATGAATTAGAACCTATATGGATATATGAAAATCATTTTCATTTTTAATATACTAAATGTTCATAATTTTTTGACGTGTTCATTTTTTATGTGTTTTTTTTTTTAAATACTAAATGTTCATTTTTTTAATGTGTTCATATATTTTTATGAAATGTTCATTTTATTTGGTATTGTCTAGCTCTTTTATGGTTGTATGATATATGTTCATTTCCAATATACTAATTGTTCATTTCTTTTTTTGAACTGTTTACTTTTTATTACTAAATGTTCGCTTTTTATTACTGAATATTTCTTTTACGTGTTCAATTTTTTTTTTACTAAATGTTCATTTTTAAGGTTGTGATCTAGAAAATTTATGATTATATGATAATCATGTTCATCTTTAATAAATGACCATTTTTTTTTATAAAATGTTCACTTTTTAGTATTAAATGTTCATTTTTTTTACGTGGTCACTTTTTATTATTAAATGTTCATTTTGTTTTTCATGTTCATATTTTTCAACTAAATATTCATTTTATAGAGCGTGGTGTTGATTTGGGCGGATATGTTGTCTGGGTTATTTGATTTGGGCCACGCGTTTTGGGCCTTGTTGCAGCTAGAATTTGTATATACCCAAAAGATAAGGGCTTTTCTTCTTTTTTAATGAGGAGGAACGTTTCTTCCCCTGAATATACAGGCTTATTTGTAACATTTTGAAATAGAAAAAGGAAACATTAAATGTATGAGAATGTGAAACAAATAGAATCAATGAATAAAGAGACGAGCAAATTACATTATTTTATCATACACCACTTACACATTTCAACGGCTTGTCAAAAAGACTCAAAACCAACATCTCAATCCTATTATCTAGTAACTAATGGGCATCCTGGCTCCAGTTTCATTCATCCTCTGCTATGAAGTTTGGAGCTTCACCTTGGCAGATGTACTCATCACAAACCGACAACGTCCCCCAACCCTTTCTTAGCCGCAGTATATTTGGATTAGGGTTGTACCTCGTATTAATTAATTTGTTGAGATATGATAAGTTTATTATGGGAAGGTTTGATTAGGTTTCATGAGTTTATGGAATTATTTGACATTGTGTAGGATTAGGAAAGTTTACATATGATAATCTTTTGTAGTCTATATATTTTCACCAAGAATATGGATATAAATAATTTACATATTATTCACGCCAATTAGTTTTTATTATTTGATTTCGTCCTCTTTGTTTCGGTATTATACTTGTTTCTAAAGCAATTATTAGGCATGGATGGTCATCAGGAGATGGTAGCTTTATCCTCTAGTGGTGCCGCGCATACAATTAACGAGAAATTCGAATCATTGTCATTGAACCCCGACTCTACGCCAATTTTCCTCAGTCATTATAAAAATCAGGTAACAAACTTATTTGTTTACTAGAATAGATATTAGTAATTTGCGGATACTTTATTTACTTATATATAGCGGCTTGATTATTGGGATTAAGGCTTTAATTTGATACTATTGTTGTTGTGCTACAGATGATACAAGAAGTAATTGAGAAAATCAACAAGAAAGAGAATACGACTTAAGGGATTGCACGTGTGATAAAATCATAGTTTATATAACCCTTAAAAAGGAACGTCCTTATGTGAGAATTGATTTGGCTCCTAATGCTACTATTGACCTACTTTACAAACGAGCCGGAGACAAACTAATCCACTGTTTTAGACGAGCCGAAGACAAACACAAGTTGAAGAAAAGGTTGTTCGGCGTGTACTATCATTTTCCCTAGTTTATCCCTATCCCTCTCATTGTTGTAGGTAAAGCCGTGTGGATGGTACTGGGAAATTTTTGGCTGGGTTGGATCACTAGCTGGTTTTGCACAAGCATTCATGTGTCTAGTTAAGTGTCCCGTCCCGGATTTGGATAGTACCGAGAATACACTATTACATGTTTTACATTTTGCATGTGTTTGGGGTTTATTTAGGAGGAAATGACGCCATACATCACTCTTTCGGTTTTTCAAAAGTAGCATCTCACTTTCGGTTAACCATTCATGATGTGTGTTTGGGTTAGTAGTAGTAGAAGGGGTAGAACCGGAGGAATTTTGGGTATCTTCTTGGCTACTTTGGTTAGAATAATAGTTTTGTTGATCACCAAAATAATTAGGTGGGAATTGACCGAATTGTGGGAATTGCTGTGGTGGTGGAAATTGGTTTGGTGGTGGAAATCCTGACATATTATAGGGTTGAAAACCGGAAGATCCGGAAGTACCATCGTGCCTAAATGGCTCATAGCCCGGGGGGAAGTAACCGGGGTCATTGGTTGGACTCGGAATTTGGGGGCTCGTTGTATTAGGTGATTCCCTAGAACTACTACCACGGCCAAGTCGGCCTTCCCCCCCCCCAGATGATGGGTTGTTCGATGCCATAATTAACAATTAGATTTTTAATAAAAACTAATTAACAATAATAATAATTAATAACAACAATTTTAACAATAAAAAATAACAATAATAATAATTAATAACAACAATTATAACAATAACAATAACAACAATAAAAAATAATAACAATAATTATAACAATAATAATAATAATAACAACAATTATAACAATAACAATAACAATTAACAACAATAATAATTAAACAATATTATTCTAATAATAATAAGAAAACAATAATAAATTAAAGATTAGTTTAGATCTTACAACCGTGCTTCAACGCTCCACTAATTACGAATACGAACTTTTTAATTTTTTTCGATATTAAGAAAATAATTAGAGAATTTAAGAGAATTATTAGAGAATATAAGAGATTAAGGATTATTAGAAATTTAGATTATATAAGAGATAAGAAGAAGATGTTGTGATTTTGTGATTTGGGAAGTGAATGGAAGTGGGTATTTATAGGGAATTTGGGGAGGGAATTTGCAAAAACTAGCCGTTTTTTTGCCTAATTAGCCGTTGGCTCAAACGGTAATATTACCGTTTTAAATGCAGGCACGCAGGCCGTGCCGGGCCGGCACGAACGTCGTGCCTGGCGGGCCATGCCTGCGTGCTGTGCTTCACACCGAGCCACGTGCCAGGCCAACGTGCCAGCACGCCGGGCCACGGCCGTACTCGTGTCGGGTCGTGCCTGGAAAACCAGGATGTTGTCCGTGGCCCGGCCCGTGGCACGAAATTCGATGGGCGTGCCAGGGCGGGCCTGGGTTCGGGCCGTGTCGTGATGTGCTGCGTCGAAGGACGGGCCGTGCCGGGCGGCACGCGGGCCACCCCGGCCCGTGCCTAGCTTTATTCATCATATACTCCCGAATTTTCATAAAATATACACCCTATACCTTTGATGACTAATGATTGTTAACTACGTCAATTATTATGGTTAATTATGACTCGAACCACCCTATATACATTCTCTTACCTCCGAAACCACCCACATTCCTTTTACCCACCCCAAAACCACCCCAAATTTCCTTTCTCATCCTCAACATCAATCATATGATATGGTTATTGATAGGCCGTCGTCGAGCCTACCAAAGATAATAAATCTTATCTTGGTCTCACTAACTAATAGTAAGGGTAAGAAAGGGTCGAACCCAAGAGAGGCGTTGAATCAACCACCGAGATACTATCGTTTAAACAAGCTAAATGAAGTCTAAATTGGTTGAGTTTTAAGTAACTTCTACTAGTTCAATACAACTAAAAGCTAAGGGGAGATTAACAATATTAAGAGGAATCTAGGGCACGGGTTATACCACTCAACTTCATCACAAATCATAATTAGCATGCAACAATCAAGGTAAATAAATGGGATAAATTAGGGGAAGTCATCTAAGGCACCCAACTACTCTCTCAAGCTAGAGAGATTACTTGAATCATGAAAACAACCTACTCTCGTGGTTACAGCAAGTGTTAAAGCATAATCACGATGACATAAACATTCCCTTGACCAGAAATTCCTATTCTCATGGTATTTTGGGTCAATCAAGCATAAGGGGGCTAACTCAAGTTCATCTCTCGATCCTTCGTTGAGAAAGTTTAGATAAATAGTTCTAGCAATGGCCATATACAATAAGCAATTAAACCACTTAAGCTCAACTAATTAACATCCCACAACAACCAAATTAGCACATGCAACTAGTTATTAGTGACAACATTGAGGGTTTTACCCAAACCCTAGAAATTAGACTACTCACAATCCATGGAGGTTAAAGCAATTAAAGATTTCAAGCAATTCATGAACAAGTTCAAACTAGGGATTAAGCTAATTAACAATCTAAGAATGCAAGAATTAAGCAAGTAATTAACAACAAAGTAGAGAGTAATGGAAGAGAAGAGTAAGAAATAGTTACCATGAAGCTTCAAAGTGAGCAACAATGGTGGAATTTGTCTTCTACAATGGTTGAAATTGAATATTTCCAAGCTAATAATTAGAATCTAACTAATGATTTGAGAATTTAATGTTCTAGGATTGCAAAACTAAGAGGAATCTCTAAAAACCTTGCTAGCCCGTATAAATGAGCTCAAGGGGGGTATATATAAGACCCCCAAATAAAAAGGACGGAGAAAACAAGAATCGGGCTTGACTGCAGGTCTGCACAGACGTGCTGCCCTATGCACGGCCGTGCAGGGCATGGCAGAAGCTACTTCTTGGGCTTGAAATCTTCCACAGACGTGCCAGTTATGGCACGGACGTGCAACCTCTTCTCCACGGACGTGCTAACTTAAGCACGGTCATGCAGGCCTTGACAGAATGTTGCAACTTTCTGGAGCACTCCTGCACGGACGTGCAAGGTCTGGCACGGCCGTGCTGTAATACCCCGTATTTTTGAAAGGTATTTTAGTCTCATATTTGACGTATTTTTCCAAATTAATTATTTTCTAAAGAGTATTTTAGTTTTGGAGCCAAAATGATATTTAAATTTTGGCGCCTAAATCATTATTTTACAAAACTAATTAAATTGGATAATCCAATAAATAAAACTATTTTATACTTATGTTATAAATAGTATTTTTGATTTCTCAAAATTTAAATAGCTAAACCAAAATTATATTAATTCGGTAGATTAATTAAAATGTATTTTCGGTTTTCATAGAATAAAAATCTAAATTGTTTATTTTCATGAAATATATATTAATTTTCAGATTTTATACAATAAAAATATTATTTAATTAATTATTATATGTCAATATTTTCGGCCACCCTAATTATTTAATAAAAATCTGATTTTTATTCTTCAATTATTAATTTTCACAAATAAATTTTATGGGATTATTAATTTTAGGTAAATAAATTATTTTACAAAATCCTTAAATTAACATAGAAGGGCTGAAAATATTGAGCAATATTAAGCTCAATATTTTCGGCCACTCATGAATTTTCTAAATGGTTTTAATTTATTTTATTAAATATAAAAATCCTTTAAAATTCCTTATTTCTATTCTTAAATCTAAAATCTCTTGATCTTATTCTATACTTGCACTCCAAGCTCAAAACCTACCAAATAATATTTCATGATCAAATAAAATCTAATATCCTTCCATACATTTAAAACCCTAATTTCTATTCTTTGAAATTTCCATAAATTATACAACCCTAAATTGCTATAAACTCATCACCTAAACACCTATAAATACCCCCTCATACCTCTCATATTCTTCACACCAAAAACTCAATTCCCTTCTTTTCTTTTACTCTTCTTTTCCCTCAAACTTTTCCTATTTTTCTTTTCCTCTTTTCTAAAAGAAAATCTGCCCGTATATCTTTGGATCCAATTTTCGGGCACTTCTGGTCAGTTTTTGGATCTTTCTATTTCACAGAAAATTATTTCTGTCAAAACATCCTTGAGGTTAGGCTCAAGAATCACTCAATTTGGAGTTATATCAAAGGAGTTATGACCTCTGCAAGTTCTGCCTATCCTTTCCAACGCAAATTCAATTTCCTTTAATCCTATTCCTTTATTTTCTTCATGAGAAGTTTTCTAAAATATAATTACCTATTTCATAGTTATAATTTTATATTAAAGTATTATTTTTTTTAAAAGAGTTTTATAGTCCATGCACATTAGCTTTAGGTTTATGTCTAAAGATGTTGTGATAACCGTATGGTTATGTTAATTGCAAGGTGTATTCGTGATTGAACTTTGAAAGCGCGAAATGTTGATTGATATTCGGAATTAAGGTACGTTATGTGGTTTGATACCTTCGAAATTTGACTATGAAATTATGTTTTAATATAGTTCTTATGAAATTATGTGCCGTATGAAATTATGTTTTACTATATGAAATTGTGTTTTATGATAGCTTGAAATTAATTATTTTGGTTAATCAAAGAGGCTTTGAATTGCGATTAAAATTATTAAAAGGATTGGATTAAAAATGATTTACAAGTTTATTGATGTCCAAGTATGACGGATTTTTTTTAAAGGTGCTTTTAAGCAATCAATCGATATGGTTATGAATCCCACTTAGGGAATGGATTAGAGAAGGCTATGGACTTTGCATGACCTAGCCTTTCCTCAAGATTGGCCTTTGTTCATAAAGTAAACCACTTGGGGGGTGTGCACACTTAGTGAGGAATTGGTTTTGGAACGTAATCGATTGAGTTTTTAAATTTGTCTTGAAAGAATTGAATTGGAAAAACTCTTACTTGAGTGCGGCATTGGAATTCTTATGAATTAAATCTAAATGAATTAAATCTAAATGAATTAAATCATGTTTTACTTATCTTACACATAATCTACTTAGCATAATTTGCTAATATGTGCTTTTGTTTTGGCTTTGCCCTGTTTACCATTTATGGTAAGCAGGTGAATGTTTCAGGTGGAAGTTGATTGATGCATACGAGAGTTCACGGGAATTTCACCTAGCTTAGGAAAAGTTGGAGTCGTTTTTGTGTCACAAATTATGAACAAGTTTTATTTAAAGTTTCATAAATAAGAATAAAGAATTTCCGCTGCAAAAGTATTTTAAAGTATAATCCTTGCGTTATCACACGGCGGTAATACGCCCCAATCTATCTTTACGGTATTTATACGTATTTTCTACATATTCTGTAGAGGGAGATTTGGGGGTGTTACAAGTGCAGGGTCTTCTAAGCCCTTTTCTCCATCTTTTCTTCTATATTGCTCCTTTCCTTGGCTTCTTTCTACCATCTCCTTGCTTCTAACCTCGGTTTTGTATCCATGGGCTTCATTTGGTTGTCTTTGGACCTAGAACATCAACAAAAACACTAACAACCCGTGAAGCATAGGATACACGAAAATTGCATAATAATAGAGTTAAAGCGAACCAAAACACAAATTTATCGAGTAAACTCGATTCAAAAACACCCTAAAATCATATCAAAAATAGCAAGTTATCAGTTATGGGGATTTGGAATGACATTAAGGGCTGAATAAAGGAGAGGAGTGGTTTCAGGGATAGGAGGGAAGAAATCTAAGGTGGTTTCGATGCTTAATTAACCAAATTTCACTCATCTTGTTGTCAATAGGGATATATAGTGAATTTTTGTAACAACTCAGGGGTATATGGTGAATTTAAATTTTTTTCAGGGGTATATAGTGAAAAAATCGAATTTAAAATTCCTAGGAAATGCTATAATCTTGTTTGGTTGACATAAAGGAATTTGTAATTCCCATTAATATACTTTCTATGATTTATTTGTTTAGCAGTACACTATGTAATCTTCATGAATATAAGAACCTTTCCAAATTTTAGAGGGTAAGAACGTAATTTCATCCTAACTTTCCTAATTTTAGAGGGTAAGAATGGGAATAAGAATGTAATTTCATGCAAAAATAAACAAGGGAAATTTGATTGACCAAGGTATAGTGAGGTAATTAAATTCTTATGTTTTGTAGGAATTTCTTATTCCCAAGTAATTTCAACTTATAAAAGAGAGTGGTGGGATATTATGTGGTGCATTTTATAGGGGATTTGGCTCAAAAGAAATGCGTGGTGTTTTGAGAAGAGAAGCCCTAAATTAGAAGATGTGATTAATAAGTCTTTGAGTTTGGTTGAAGAATTCGAAAAAGCCAAGACTGCAAATTCTACTCTTGTGAACATGAACCCAACAGTAATTGACAAATGGAATGCCCCTTTGGTTGGCTTTTATAAGCTAAATTCTGATGTTGCTCGTTTTGCCAATAACATGACTGGTGTGGGTAGGGTGATCCGTGACTCAGTTGGTGAGGTTATGGCCGCTACATGCTGGTACATTAATGGCTGCTATGAGGTGGATGTTGGGGAAGCTTTGGCTGCCAGGCATGGACTCTCTATTGTAATCAAGGCTGGGCTGAACAAGATTACTCTTGAGACGGACTCGATGAAACTGTACAAACACCTGAAAACTCGGCCTTTGGACTGATTGTTGACATCCTCTCTCTTGCTCAACTTTGCTGTTTCATTAACTTTTCTCATGTTGGTAGATAAGGCAATAAAGTTGCCCATCAGCTTGCGCATATTAGTAAGGATATGATGTAATGGTGAGAGTATGGATTGAGGAACTCCCTATGAGTACATTAGAGGATGTAAACTGTGACATTTTGCTTCTTTCTAAATAAAGCTAGTTCCCGTTTTTGTCAAAGAAAAAAAAGTAATTTCAACTTTCCAAATAAATGTTAACCAAACAACTCATAGATTCACTTCCCATAAATTTGTATTTCCCTCATTACAAATGTGCAACCAAACAAGGCCTAGTAGTCTAGTCTAAGATCAACTAATCATCTCATGCATGTACTTACATCACTCTACTTACTATATACTTACTATCTCAAATCCTAAAAACACTATCATCACTGTACTTAGTATATACTACTCAAATCCTAACAACATTAATCAACCAGTCATCACGTACTCACTAGCTAATATTTGAATTTTATGCTGATTGTATTAATTGTTACAATCATCAGTGAAGAACAATTCGAAAACTTCCTCTTCGAGACTCAACTTTTTCGCAACAAGAGCCTTCAAATTATGAACTGACTTGCAAGAAAAAAGGGATGCTAAACCTGACGTGCTTTCCTTCATAACTCGCATAAAGAATGATTTTGATTTTAGGCGGCTTCGGCTTCTTTTTCCCTTTCTTTTTCTGTGTCTTTCTCTGATTATTAGCTTCATCTTGCTCATTGTTATTCAATTCCTAATGCATAGCTTCATCTTGCTCATTATTATTTAATTCTGGATGCAGAGCTTGATTAACTTCTAACTCACCATCATTAAATTCTTGATGTTGATTAGCTTCTAGCTCACCATCATTAAGCACTGCAAGCACCTAACAATTTCAACAACTACATAATATATTGTCAGCATTGTATCTCTAACAAAGGTTCCTCCAATAACATGGAGATCCTTATATTTCAATACTAGCTTAGACGTAGCAGTATTATGAATTTATAATGTTGTTCGAAACACATGTTGGAAATGGAAAGCATTAAAAAAAGACCACTCTACCTAATTTTTGAGCAAACCAAAATGATCAATGACCAACAACCATCAATTTGACCAATATAAGAAAGGTAAAGTGATTTTTAACAAAAACTCAAAATAATTATTGTCAAAATAAAATTGCATAATTAAAATATTTTAAGCCTAAAAAATGAAAAAACCTTATCATGTGAAAAATAAAAACTTATGGAAAACTTCTGAAACGATTACTATCATCAGTAACACATACACTAAATCCCTTCCAATTCAAAATGGAATCTCGATTTGATAAGTTTGATATAATTATTACTATAAAAAAATAACATTCATTAAGATATATTTATTTAACTACAATTATAATAGAACATTTTATACTAAATCATTTATAATAAATTCAGACATTTAATGCAAGAAAAATAATCCCTCCATTTTTTAAAGTGCGCATCAATTTAATCGACATAATTTTTTAGGAGATTGACTAGAATTCTATAAATAATATGCACAAAAAAATTGATATATTATATAAAATTTCATAGTATCAACTAATTATAATAAATATACGATCAAAATTATTAAAGGTAAAATAATGTTATGTATCAACAAAATGTATATTAAAGTGTTTCAATTACTTTAGGATGATTTTTTTTTTTTTTGACAAAAACTTTAGGATGATTAATTTTGTAGGGTACCCCTCCGTTTTTTTTATTGGTTATTATCAGATTTTAAATACTATTCATAATACTTCCTCTGTTTCTTTTTATTGGTTATGTTTAGATTTTAAACATTATTCATAATAATCCCATCTGTCCCAAAATATATGAGACGTTGGACTTTTTCACTATTCATGTATTAGTTTTGATCATAATTTTTTACTAACATGATAAAAACATATTTTATCAGAAAATATGTTGTTAAATACGTATATATATAAAGTTTCAAAATATAATTTTTAAAATAATAATTTTCATAATATTTAATTATATACAAATAAATTCAAAGTAGTGCATTGACATGTGTGCAATGTTGACTGTGTCATGTATTCTGGGATAAAGGGAGTATTAGATAATCTTCAAATTTACTCACAAAAGTAAAAGAGTCTTGTGAGATCATGTTTGATTCTTCTCAACGAATGCTCTATTAATATTCAATCGTTATAATTTTAAAAAGTATGTAATGAATAATAATCAAATAAGTGTATTGACAAACGTGTAAAAGTCAAAACGTATCCAATAAAAGCGACGAAGGGAGTATTATACTTTAGATATAGGGTAATTTTGTGAAACTTAAGAAAATTTTACCAACAACTACCATTATAATGCCTACTTTGAGAACAACTACCATTTATTTTATTTTTTTTTGTAAAAAAAAAAAATCTACCACAAAAACCTTGAGTAACACAACTACATTTAATTTCTTGGCAATAATTTCCAATTGAGGGAGCTAAACAATCGGTCGTTTCAACGACGAGGGAAAGGAGGAGGGGCAGTTTCATCAACCTGAGAAGGGAGGGGCTATTTTGGGGATTGGGGAAGGGGGGTGGTTTCGATGGTGTAGGTGGGTCGCCCCGCCCGAGTGTTTTTAGGGGTAGGGATCGGAGGGGCCGACTGGCTATTATCGGTTGCTAGGGGAGGCGGGCGGTCGAATTTCGATCGGGTTGGGGGTTGGGGCTAAAGGGAGGAAGGATGGTGACTGGCTGGGAAGGGTTTTTAATTATTTTTTTTTCGTTTTTTACAAAATAAATTTGGACCAATTATGTTGTGACACATCACACATGGCTTTTACAAAATAAAAATCACCCTTTATTTAAGTCACCGGTAAATCAACCAAGTGGAAGAAAATCAACCCAAGAGTTCATAGTGCTCCCTAATAAATGTAAGTTGGGATTATTGAGAGTAAATCGCTGAAAATTCGGATTAATAAATTAAAGTGAATTTTTCTAAAAAATAAAAATTTAGATTTTGGAAGCACCCAATATAATAGATCGAAAAGCGAAGACAAGTCGAATTCAGGGTTAATTGGAGGATGAAATGGAGTCGTTTGACTCTTGGAATTGCCCTTTTTAATCTCTTTAGTTTTAATAAAAATGTGTCCCTTTAATGGAAGTGGTGTTACTTATGTTTGTTGGGAGATGTAGCAAAATTTCAATTTCAGATTTACATAAACCCTTGTTGAAGGAGGATGGTAGTAGGTGTTGTTAAACCCATTTGTATGTGTTATCGGTAAAAGTCATTACAACATCATGATCTTGTATGAGAATATATACTCCCTCTGTCCCACAATATAATTTCTGTTTTCCTATTTTAGTGATCCAAAATGTTGTTCTCGTTTCTATTTTTGAATAGTATGTAAAGGCCATTATACCCTTATTTTTTACTTTATTCATTGAACTTCCTAATTTACCCTTAACTTATCCACTTGCATTGTATTTTTTTCTCTTTCTCTCTCTAACTTTTGTCTATATTGTACTTTTCACTTTTTTCCCTTTAAATTATCCACTCGCCTTGTACTTTTGTCTAACTTTTGTCCACTTCTCCTCCCATTTCTTAATTACCATGAAAAAAACACAATAGGAACTATATTATGGGGCGGGGGAGTATAAGATATGGTTTTGTCAGATCACAAAGAAATGTGATTGACATGTATGAAACATAGATCTCAAGAGGATTTTATCCATTTGAATTATTGGGGTCCCTTACGGTAAGACATACTGATTTTGGGTTGTCTCTGTCATTTCAGCAGCATTCATAGCCTTTTAATTATATGTTAGAAAATACCTTGCACAACACAAAATATCATCACCAACTTCCCTCGTTCTATCAATAGTCCCGTCGCATGTTAAAATGTATATTGGTAAGCCTTATATGCGCTGTCCTCACTCGTTGTAATAGCTTAAAGGTAAATATCGCTAATGACCTTAATTGATATTGTGTAAGGGCTTCTTATGCCAATAGTAACTTATGTTACTTACTGTCCTTTCGTTTGTTGTAAACTCAATTTAATTAATGTAATTTCAGCTATTTTTTTTTTATAAAAAAAAATCTACAAAACTTACAAAGAATTGATACAAGCTTTGGTGTATATAATTATTTAAAAATCTTTAAAACATGTTTACATAAAACCTTTATAAAGCCCACATGTCTCATAATTAAACGATCATATAAAGACCCGCCCCATTTATTTATTAGACGGATCTAATCTATATTATAACTATGGCAGGTCATGGCTTTAAAAGGCCTCCATTCCTATTTCCTACCTCTCTGACTTATTTCATTGAAGTGCACTCAACGTTCTCCATTGAAGCGTTAGTTCTCCGTTGAATCTAATTCTTGGATCCCCCATTGAAGCAGCTTCTAAGGTAAGTTGTTTGTTGTTGTTATCATCATATCAATTTCACAATCTAGGGTTTGTATTTGATCTAATCTAATTTAATTATCAATGCTTTAAGTTTAGGGTTCGTAAATTCTTAGATTATGAAACATCATATCCAAAAGAAAAGAAAATTATGAGCGTAATTTGATTATTGAATCAAATATCCCTAAAATTATGTATTTTTGAGACAATTTAAGGCCTATGACGGCCGCCCCTCCTGCCCTGCCTCAGGGACGGGCTTGGCCCGACTCTACGCCAATTTTCCTCGGTCATTATGAAAATCAGGTAACAAACTTATTTGTTTACTAGAATAGATATTAGTAATTTGCGGATACTTTATTTACTTATATATAGTGGCTTGGTTATTGGGATTAAGGCTTTAATTTGATACTATTGTTGTTGTTACTACAGATGATACAAGAAGTAATTGAGAAAATCAACAAGATAAGAGAATAAGACTTAAAGGATTGCACGTGTGATAAAATTGTAGTTTATATAACACTTAAAAAGGGATGGCCTTATATGAGATTTGATTTGGCTCCTAATGCTACTATTGACCTACTTTACAAACGAGCCGGAGACAAACTCATCCACCATTTTACACGAGCCGAAGACAAACACAAGTTGAAGAATTTTGAATTACAGTTTCTGAACTTGTCTTCTTCACCACATAGTAATGACATTCTTTTCGATGTTTTGCTTATTACGGAGTAATGTTTAACTAATGCGGAATATTATACAATATATCCTTTTTAATTTTTTTGTTTATTCGAATTTCACAATATGATTTTATTTAATTTTTGTGGTATTAGTCGGTCAGTATTTCTCACGATATGGTCACCCACACAAACTCTTGTGTTAAAGATATACTAGTATTAAATTTTTTTATGTAGTATTTTAAGTAATTATATTATACAAACTAAGGACACACCAAGCCAAGAGATAACATGTGACATTGCTAGTGTGTCTTTTAGTATATATATATATATACCTGACACTATCTATTATCACACAATCACAATTGTCAATACACAGTTTTAAAACACTGTAGAATTATAAAAAATGGATATTAGTAAAATATATATTAGGAAGATTCAAACAAGATCCAAAGTGATCATTATGTTTTATCATAGCTACAAATTACAAAAGTTAGTCAATGTATAATCTATGTAAAAGTTAAATAGTGTCAACTAAAAAAACGGAAAAATACATATATTATTATTGATCAACAAAAGTCAATCTCAAAGACAAAGTAATAACAAAAAAGACCCATGAATACCAAACTTTCGTTCCACACGTTCCTTCTTCGCTCAACATACCAACTGACATACACTTGGAAAGGATTATTAATAACAAGGCCAAGACCAGGGGTGTAATTCATGCAAACGAGCCGAGCCGAGCCGAGTACTACCTCGTTCATGTTCAAGCTCATTTAACCCGGGCGAGCTCGAGCACAATCACAAGCTTTCAAGCGAGCTCAAACATCTGTTCAAACTCGATTTATTTAGTACACGTTAGTGTTTGCGAACGGCTCGTGAACTACACATTTATCAAACGAGTTGACAAATAAGCGTTTTTCATGAACGAATGCAAATTATGAACGAACTTTTCTAAATTAACTAAATGAGCTTTGTGCTTTTGACTTTTGGAAATCTCAAAATTAGTATAATAATTAAATCCTAATTATAAATTTAGATTCAAATTAACAATTATGAATACTCCAATAATTTATAAAAAGTTATAAAATGAATTCATACAAAAATTTCATATAAAAGCACCTTGCGTCTTTAAGATATCACATCTTATCACGTCAAATAAATAGCTCGTGAACATAAATAAACTAGTTAATGAACATATCAGGTCCTGTTTGTTTGAGATTCTGGGCAGAGCATAGCAGGAGTCAGCAGAGCAAAATTTCAGCAGAGCATAGCAGATTGCAACAAAGTAGAGAGCAGATTTCAGCAGAGCAGATTTCATTATTATTATTATTATTATTATTATTATTACTACTTTAATTTTTTTTTGAAACCACTATAATTATTTTTACTATTATTATTACATCATCAATTCATCATCTTAACTAAAAAAGTAATCTTGTTCAATGAGATAAAACCTTCATGATAATTTATTTTGGTATTGGGTAAATAGAAAATTAAGCACTAATAAAAATAATGTTTTTTTTTTAAAAAAAGAACCAAAAAAAAACATTGTTTATATTTAACTGAAAAATTGATTTGACCTTTTTTCCCCAGATAGGGCACTACCAGAGTACCAGGACCATATCTGGCTCCGCCTCTGCCGGGTGAGTAACCCTTGAATAAGTAACTGTTGCCGACATAAATAACCCCTATATAAGTAACCTCGGCCACACGGAAAAAACACTATATTATTTAATATCTTATAAAAATTAAAAACATTAAAAAAAAATTGCCCACCTACAATAGGTGGGTAACAATTTCAAAAAAAAAACATTAAAAAAATTTCAAATTAAATTATTTTCAAGCCAATAAAATAATGACATGTGTCCTACCAGTCATTTTTATTTATAGCAGATATCTACTAAAGTTTGTATTATTTAAAAATAATTAAAATATTGACTTATTTTTTACAGACCGCTCAAAATTTATACTTCCTCCATGTTTTTTTTATTGCATCATGTGGAGTTTCACGCTTGCCAATGCGTTACTTTAGCTATTAATATCTTTAATTATACTTTTGTAAAAATTATAAAAAGTTGATATTTAGAAAGTAGATTTTGAGATGAATCTAACTAGATCCCACGTGACTATGTTTTTCTTTATTAATAACTCACAAAAGATGGTCAAAGAAAATTATGTAAATAGTGCAAAAGTCCAAATGATGCAATAAAAAAAAAACATGAAGAAAGTACTCTGTATTCTTTATTAGATGTAAAATAAAACTTTTAGAAATAATATTAATGATAAAAATCAAGTTTATATTTTTTTATGGTGGTAGAAGTCATACTACGTAAAATTCTTACTTTAAGAGGGGAAACTCGTTTCTAATTCTACAATTCTTAATTCGTTGGTTTAACCAAACAAAACTTGACTCATTAATTCTTCAAAATCCCGCCGTTGTCTCTCACCTGAAAAAATCCCCAAATTCCATCATTTTGTATTTCTAGGGTTTATGATCCTTCGTTTAACCCTTCTTCTTCCTAAATCTTTAAACATTAATCTTCAATTAAACAACAATGATGCGAGCTAGATTGGTAGTGTTTCCAGTAAAAGGGAGGAATTGGTGTTTTAGCAGATCAATGGATTCCTTAATTTCCGGCGATACGTCAAAGTTATCGTCTACTCCTACAACTATTAGAGATCTCTGGAAGTCTCTCTCATCCTCTTCTCAGCCTGTTACTGCTAATGCCGAGCTTCTTGTTGATTTTGTCTCACATAAGGTCTTTCTCTCCTCCCTCTTTTACATTACTGCAGTTTTGTGGGTGTGATTTGAGGATGATTGGGTCTGTTGTATACGATACACCTGTTGTATAAGAATTTTTGCTTCTTGGTTTGATTGTTATTGGCTGACATTATAATCTTCAAATGGGGTTGTTGATTTTTGGTAGCAATGATGTGGGGGTGCAAGATTATTGTTGTAATGTTGGTAATATCTGAATGTGGGTAATTTCTTGGGAGATTAAGTATATAATATGATTAATCTGGGCTATTTTTCATATTTTGATAGCTGTTGATAGTTGTATGCTGGGATATATTGCCAATTTTGGTGTTATGGGTAGTCATTTTCTAATCGGAGTAATGATCATCCGTCATGATGTGGTGTTTGCTGCAAACCGCTTGCTCGATCGTTGAATGCAGTCGTAGTATGGTATTATGAAGCAATAGTGTGAACCTTTTTTCATATTATGAAGCAATAGTCGTTGAATCTTGTGATGAACTTTTTGAACCTTGTGATGAACTTAGGATTAGACACTACTTCCCCATGTGTCATTTGTAGTCCCTAAGCAGCTATCTGCGAAGCAGAAATTATTTCAGTTTGTTATTGTTTATGAAGCCTGAATTAGCCAGTATTGAGCTTCTAGTGGAATGGTGGATGCCACTCATGCCAGATTTAATGGGACAGGCACAAACTAAGAACAACCAGTTTGATACTTAGAACTAATGTCTCGCATTTTCATTTGTTGGGATGTTGAGAAGTTCAATAAAATTGGAGCAAATTTGGGTTTTATAGTCAAAATAATGTGCCACCTGTTTGGTATGTTACATTGTTACCCATTTGATGTTCTCTGTCTGTTTTCCCTTTCGATTTCTCTTATTTTTGTTTATGTATGCAAAAATCTAGCTAATTGCATGTGCCATATTTTGATGGATTCCGTTCAATCAGTTAAACCTCTTTATCTTTTTTTTTTCTAAAGATGAATACAGCTTGGATGGGTTTGGAGAAGGCACCGCAAGGGTCTTTCAAAAACAAGATTTATGGGTACTTTTAGATGTAAATTTTCTCTTTGCCTACTGTGATTTACTGGACTTCCTATCATATTCCTTATTTTAAGCCTAAACTTTTATGCAGTGTCGGGTTATGGTTGCTTTCTCGGGTCAAGCCAAGTGAGCTCTTCTTGAAGTCTATATCTAAGGAAGTCACTGGAGTTGAAGTTACATATCCAACAAGGTTCCCTCTTTGCTTTCATGTTTAGACTTCTGTATTTGGCATTCCCTCATTTTCATATATTGTAATGAGATGTATTCAGTGTTGTTCTTAACCAGCTAACATAAGAGTGCTGTTTATTAGTCAGCATGCTCATATACCAGCTATTTGACACTAATAACATAAGCTAGATTTTTTTACTCTTAAATTTATCACATTGCACTCAGTTCCCATCTCTAATCATTTGAAATACTAAATATATTTCCTATAGGAATATCAGTTATTTTCTATTTAGATTTTCTGAAATTTGTAGAATCACATCTGCTGTAAATTCTGAGTTTCCAATTATGGTTTGTTTCTGATGATGCAGTTTAAATGCTAGACTTGTACGTCGAAGATTACGACACATTGCTATGAGGTATTGAATATCTGCTTGATTTTTGTGTCTTTTGGCATTTATATGTTGACCTAGAGAATTGTTTATAGTAGAGCTTTGGTGAATTCAAGTAATCTGATAAATTCAAATGGCCTTTTGTTGCTAAAAACTAGAGGGTCAAGTTACCATCATTTTTACATTATGAAACTAAGTGTGCATGGCTAGTTAATATATGAGAAGGTAAGTAGGTTGTTTTGATGAATTGCATTGTTGGACTTTTGTGACTTGTGAATGTCACCAGGTTTTTTTTTTAATAAGTATTTTAGGTCAGCCTTATAATGCTGAAATAAGCGGTTGGCAGGTGGCCTCTCTCCTCTGCAAACATTCATTTATAAAGTATTTGCTTCTTGGAAGCGCATCATTTTCAAACAATGGTGTGTCTGCCTATGTTGAGTGTGGGTATATGATCCCAAATTCTAATCAACGCTTATTATGAGTGGTGGTGGTGGAGGATGTGGACCCTGGTGGTCACCATGTTGGCTTGTCTTAGTCTAATTATTACTGAATGTTGATAGATTTTGCTATTGTGTATTTAATTGCCCACTTCCTTAGTTCTTTTCCCTAGCTAGGTCTATATTTTCAAGGCAGTGAGTAATCTATTTATTGATGATACATTGGTATATATTTTTTTTTTTCAGTGGATCAATAATTCACAAAAAGTATTTGTATGGCTCTGCAGCATTGCTTCCAGTATCCTCTGTCTTCATGGTAATGATTTTGCCCATGCAATGTTTTTTTTCATGACTTTTGGCAGTAGCAAAAACTGATATCATCTGGTCCTTGATGATCAGGTTCTACCTTTGCCCAACATCCCATTCTTTTGGCTGCTGTATCGCACATATTCTCACTGGCGTGCCTGGCAGGTGTGTGCTGTATTTTATTTATTTAACTTAGGTCAGGTTATGTTGTTATTTTATGGGTGATAGGAGTCTTGTAAACCTCTGTGTGGATTTATTTTTATTTTTTTTTATTTTAGAATGAAGATTTTAAGTTTTTGTTAAAAATCACTTCACCGTTTTTTTAAAATGATCAAATTGATGTTTGTTGGTCATTGATCATTCTGGTTTGCTCAAAAATTGGGTTGAGTGGTCTACTTTTTATGCTTTCCATTTCCAACAATTGTTTCAAACAACATTATAAATTCATAATGTTGCTATGTCTAAGCTAGTATTGAAATATTAGGATCTCCATGTTATTGGAGGAACCTTTGTTAGAGATACAATGCTGACTATACATTATGTAGTTGAAATTGTTAGGTGCCTGCAGAGCTTTATTGCAATTAATTAAATTTTACTGAGGTGGAGAGATTACCGATGCTTGTCAAATTACTGAAACTTTTGGAAAGAACTCATAGGTTACAATACTCCAGATTTTAACACCAACCTTTGCAGTTAATAAGCGTGCCAGACTCCTGCGTAGCTTGCTACAGACGTTTTTTGTCTACAAAACCTACTATCCATTTTTTTTTGGCTCCTTTGGAAATCTAGGTGAAGATTACCTCACTGGCTCACTGCTACCTAGTATTTGTTTCTTGAATAGCTCAATGTGTGAAGAAAGATCATATAGACAATTTTGGCTAGTTAAAGCTCTTAGCAGTATATGTTGTAGAAACATAATTAGCAGTTGAAAGATATTCTTCCCTCTCATTGCTTTATTGAATTGCAACCACCTTGAGATTGAGCAAGAAGTTTTCATATATTACACTGCACACCTGTATCAAGTGTGTGTTTCTGCTACGATACTAGTGATTTAAGCCATTACCCCCCCCCCCTGTAGATTTGATATACATGCCTGGTTCTAGGGCCATACTCCACTTACTTCTGTTCATTTATGATTTAACTTAGTAATGCTGGTCAAAATCTTATAGGGCAGTGAAAAGCTTCTTCAGCTTGTCTCAGATGGTTCAGATGGTCGATGCAGTAACAAGAAAGAAAACGAACGTCATAATAGCTCCAATGATGAAGCAACTGGGTTACGTTTGGTAAGGAACTTTTTTTTTTCTTGTTGGTTGTTGAGTTTTTGCTGAGTGTAGCCTGCTGATAAACAGTCACCACTGCCACTTAAAATGTTTATGGTGGAAGAATATATAGATTGAATAAGCCGTAAAGCTCAATTTTTAAATTAAGCCAGGGGGATTGTTGGTTTTTACTTTTAACAATTAGAGAAGCTAATAAATCATTTCAGAGTTTGATCATTACTTCCTCAAATTTGATAAGATGATAGTATAAATTAAAACCATAAAAAGTTTTGGCATGTCGTGCAAGTTGACCGATAAAGAATCTTGTTTTTGTAATGTATTTGCTATTACCCATTGAGGATGATTCTTCATATTTGGGTAGGTCTTGGAACCATCGAAGCAACTGGAAGAACTTGTTTGCCGTGGAAATGCAGATGATGGCCTTAGCAGATGCGTCATGATAGATATTTGCAAGACTTTTGAGTTGAATCCGCAAGAGGTTCTCAGGTACCAGGAGTTGTAGCTGAAGTGTTGGTTAGGATTAGGAGCATTTCTGAAGAACTTTTCTTTAAAGTGATTAGATTTGCAATTTTGTAAGAAGAATCGTACCACATATTCAGATTGAGAATTTGTAGAAACTTGTTTTCGGTGTTTCAATTGATAGAACTATCATGATCCGTGGCTTTCAAGTGTATACCAGATTACCAGTTATATAATTCTATGAATAGCTCTCTGCTAAAGGGGTTTGGGCATATTTACTTATTGCCTCTCTATTCTGCTTCCTCCTGCCCACTCATAGATTCACAGGGATGTCGAGATAGAAATTTTGCTCAGTGAGGGGTGTGTGTAGCAGACTGCAGACTCCCCTGCTTTGCGTATTTTTCCCACAAGTGAATAAAAAGATTTGTTTTCTCCAAAAAACAGAAATAAGCTTTTTACTTGACTTTTGGCCTGGTTAATCATATGATTGATTAATTATAATACGTTGGCTTTCATATGCAATGTGTTGTTCAGAGTTTGAATTTCAAAAAACAAATGCTTGTATGTTGCATAAATTCTAGCCGCTACTCCTGCATTCTGAAGTTTATTTGATTGGCTGCATGCTATAAGACCATCTTTTTGAATAATATGTGGATTATGAAGATGTTAATTGTTGTTTGATGGGATATTGGTAAAATTTTAGAGCCTTATGTAACCAAGGAGAATCTGGCTCATGTGAAATAAGCTCGTTTGTGAAATGAAAGTTAAGTGGCTGTCGTAAATACTAACTTACAGTATTTTGCTAGCGTTCTCTTAATCGAGCCAAAGTAAATATTGTTCGTATTGACGCATCAAACAAAAGCTAACCTTGTTTTGTTTCATCTAATCCTATATTAGGGGTTTCCATTCTCCCCAGCTTCAGTTTAAGGAAAAAGGCCAGTATGATTTTCATGCTACCTTTGCAGAAAGTGTCTTTTGGATTTAATCTGATTTGTATAACTTTCATGTACATTTCAATTCCGTTCTTTGCATAATTCCCTTCTTGTTATCAATTGAATATGAGCGTTTTTGTTCGGATTAAAGAGCGAAATGATTGAGTTGCAAGTACAAGCTGTACAAAAAGCAAAAGTACTGAAAAATGTTAAAAATTCAAATCTATGAAGTTTTTTTCTTCATTTATATAAAAAAGGCTTTTCAGTGATGCTGGTATTTGCCGCTTACTTATTATCGTGAGAGAGATTTTAGATAACTTGCCAATCTGACTGATCAACTGAATAGGGGTATCTTCATTCATCGCTTCTTGCTGTAATAGAGGATCCTCCGATGACGGTATGCTTGAATTGCAAGAACAGAAGGAAATATTATGGAGAAACCAGTTAGAAATCCTTCAACAAGAAATGTCTTCATGCTTTTATCAGCTGTATCCTGATGTGCGTCTTGAACAGGTTGAGCTGAACAAGGACTCTGCAGAACTTGACCACATAGCCCTGGATTACCGATATAGCTACTTTCAGTGAAAGTGTCAAACTGACCTCCTTCAGGTATTGGTCCCTCAAGATGGTTGTGTGAAACATTAAATCTTGATAAGAAATTTAGACTACGTAGTGATGTTGGAATTCTGTTGGTCAAATTATTCTGAGAAAGATCAAGCATTTCTAGATTTGTTAGGTTTGAAAATCTTGATGGGATGCTGCCTGAGAAGCAGTTTTTACTGAGATCCAGCACATGAAGATTCTGTAGTTGAGTTATTTCAACTGGAATTCTGCCACTTAGTTGATTACCGCTGAGGTATATTGCTGGAGGCAGGTGTGCGAGCTGGTTGTATTGGCGACTAGTAACATTGTTGGGGGAAACAAACACTGGGAGCTGAAGAAAACTTAAGCTTAGTTTCCGAGCAACACCCTCTGAAATTAATGCTGGAAGCCTTGAGAGTTGCAGTGGAAGATCCCCTCTGAGATGATTCATAGACAAGTCCAAGTAGAAGAGGCTTGACAAGTTGCCTACTGACTCTGGAATTTTGCCTGTAATTCAATTGTATGACAAGTCCAAAACTACTAAACTCTTGATATATACCAGCCACTCTGGAAATTTCCCCTTGAAGTTACATCCTCCCAAGGCGAGAACTTGTAGGTTTTTAAATCCTTCTGGTCCTGTGATGGTCTTTTTGCCTGGTATAGCTTCATTATAGAAGTTTTTTGACAGGATGAGAGTGACAAGGCTCTTGCAACCTGCAAAAATCTTGATTGCATTCGACACATTGGTGAAGCTATTATTAGAGAGAGAGGAAAGTTAAAGATGTTAATGCCACTATATTGGGAGGAATTGGTCCTGTTAAGTTGTTGGAGGCTACTCGAACTGCAGTTAGTGATTTGCATGAAAATAAACTCTCTGGTAAATTTCCTATGAAGTTATTGTTACCAAGGTCCAGTGTTTGGAGATGGTTAAGCCTCGAAAAATCAAGCTTAGAGATGTTACCTTCCTGGGAATTCACTCTAAGAATGACTTTTACAAGATTTGTGCAGTTCATCAGTGATGCTGGTATAGAACCATTGAGATTGTTGATGTGAAGATACAATTGCTCCAGTTTAAATAGCTTCCCGATTTCTTGAGGGATTGCACCAGCAAAGTTGTTCGAATACAGCTTGATGATCCTGAGATTTGCAAGTTTTAAAATTCCACCTCCAATGGTTCCACCAATGTTATTTACAGGCAGTGGTAACTCGACAAGTGACCTTAGCCTGTAAATGTCATCAGGAAGTAATCCAGAGAGAAAATTGAAACCTGCTCGGAGTACTCTGAGTTTCAAGCATTTCCTAGTCCAACAGGAAGCTCACCACTAAAACTGTTGTCGGAGAAATCAAGTGTCCTAAGCAGAGGACAAGTGATACAAATAGCTGAAGGAATGTGGCCTGTGAAGCCGTTGCTACTGGCATTGAAACTCGACAAATTTGAACCTTGGAAGAACCAATATGGCTCAATTCCTCCATGGAAAATATTGCTTGAAATATCTATAACTTGAATGGGGAAGAAAAACTACCATCTGAGGAAAAAGATGCGGAGAGATTACCATACAGAGAATTTGACTGTATATCAAAGATCTCAAGGCTATTCAATGAGCTGAAAAGTCTTTCTGGGAGACACCCTGTAAGATGATTATAGGATAGATTGAGCTTAGAAAGGCTTGTAAGGCTTCCAAGCGAAGCGGTGATGCTTCCTTCTAATCCTCTCAAGGGTAGCCACAACAAAGTTACCCTGCCCTTATCATCACAACCGATTCCCTCCCAAGAGGAGCAACAATTGGTGTCAGAACTCCAATTTAGAGGACCCAACGAAGAGGATAGCAAATTACAAAAGGCGAGAAGGGATTGTTGATCTTGTGGATTACAAGCTTGCTGATTAGAGAAGGTAGAGGAGTATAGTAATAGCAGTATGAAGAGAAGATAAGAGTTGCTTTGAGGTAATAAAGGTAAGAAGCCTAACTTCATAGCTTAAAGAGTAGTTATTCTGTTCTTTCACCCTTCTCTTCTGTACATTTTTTTGTGAATGTTTTGGTTGTGTTTTTCTACTTATGTCATTAGAGGCCTTGAGAATGAAAGCTAAAATTATTTGATACTAATTTTGCGTTTACTTTTGGTCAAGGGTGGACTTGGTCTGTTAGTCAAGATGTTTACTTTGCCATTTTAGTAGAATATTATTAGTGATACTCTTTGTAGTTTATTCTTAAGGAAACTTTAAAACTAAAGAAAACTTCATGTATTTTATTATAATGAAACTCTTGTACTTAGTAGGAGACTCCATTATTTTGGGAACTACTTTCATATATAGGAGATCAAAAATAAAGATATACAGTTCTGGCAATTATACTTCAGAGTTTTAGAATACAAGATATGAGGATATGAAAGTTCCTTTGTCACAAAATTACATTGAAGAAACACAAACAAAAACTTAGCGGCTTTGTCACAGAACTACAATGAAGAAAACACGAACGAATACTTAATTACAGGCTTAAATCTCATACAACGTTTACACATATTCTAGTTGAGGTTGAGGTGGTTAATAGATGACTCACAGTGAAATCCACATCATAACAAAATAATTTAGCAAGAGTAATAAAGTTCTAGAATGGTAATTTCTATACAATCATTATAATGTTTCATTCTCTATCCTTGGTTTTTGGCATTTGTTCCCCCTGAAATAATCAGTGGATCTGAACTTCTGATTAAGTATCCTGTATAAATGACTCGGGTTAAAAATATAACAAGAATTTTTTTTAAACCATTGTGGACTAATAGACAAGAGTGTCTCCCATTCATTGCCTGTTTCTGTAAAAAGGATCCTTCTATGGCGGTAAGCTTGAATTGCAAGTACGGAAGGAAAAATTGTGGAGAAGCCAGTTATCAATCCTTTTATAAATGAAGTCTTCTGATTTGTATCGGGTGTTTCTTGCTGATGTGCTCCTGGAACCGATTGAGGTGAACAAGGATTATGTATCAGGATTCCACCACATAGCCCTGGATTCCCTAAATAACTACATTCTGAGAATGAAAATTGACCTCCTGTAGGTATTGGTCCCTCGAGGAGGTTGTAGGAAACATTGAACTTAGATAAGAAATTTAGGCTTTGCAGTGATGCTGGAATCCCCCCACTCAAATTGTTGTGAGAAAGTTCGAGCACTTCTAGGTTTCTGAGGTTCCCAAGTTCTGAAGGGATGTTGCCTGAATAATGATTTTGACTCAGATCAAGTATTTGAAGATTCTGTAATCGACTTATCTCAACTGGGATATTACCACTGAGGTTGTTTCCATTGAGGTATATTGCTGGTGGAAGGACTGAGAGCTCATTGTATTGCTGTCTTGTGGAGTTGTTGGCAGCAATAATACTGGGAGCTTGAGGTTGCTTTGGATCAATTTGGGGGCAGACCCCTCTGATTTTAATGCTGGAAAACAGTTGAGTGGCAGCGCAAATTCTCCTGAAAGATGATTCATTGACAAGTCCAAGTAGAAAAGGCTTGGTAAAGTACCAAACCAATCTGGAATACTGCCTGCTATTTGATTGTATGACAGGTCCAGAACTCCTAGGCTCTTGATATGCAACAGCCAATCTGGAAATCGCCCTCTGAAGTTGCATCCCCCGAGAGCAAGAACTTGCAGATTAGTGAATTCAGCTGGCCCTATGAAGCTCTTTTCAGCAGGTAAAGTTTCATCATAGTAATTATTTGATAGGATTAAGATCTCAAGATTTTTACAACCTGCCAGAATTCTGATTGTATCAAAGACGTTGATGAAGTTGTTGCCAGAGAGACAGAGGAAAGAAAGAGATTTCAACTCCTAGCGTTGGGAGAAATTTCACCACTTAACCTGTTACTTGCTACACCTATTGCAGTTAGTGACTTGCATGAGAATAAGCTCTGTGGTAAATTTCCAGTGAAGCTATTGTGACCAATGTCAAGTATTTGGAGCTGGACAAGTCTTGAGAAATCAAGTGTAGAGATGTTACCTTGTAGATTATTTCCTCGTAAAGTAAGCTTTATGAGTTTTGTACAGTTCAACAAGGATGCTGGTATCGAACCACTGAAATTGTTGAGGTGAAGAAGCAGTTGCTCCAATTTAGAGAGCTTTGCGATATCCTGAGGAATTTTCCCACTAAAGTAATTCCCATACAACTCAATGATCCTGAGGTTGGTAAGGCTCAGTGTGCCTTCTCCTATGGTTCCATTCATATTGTTTGCAGCCAATGACAGTACCACAAGCGACCGCAAGCTATAAATATCACCAGGAAGTTCTCCAGACAGATAATTACAATCTGCTCGGAAAACTTCAAGGTTGGAGCATCTCCCTAAGCCAACAGGAATATCTCCATTGAAAAAGTTGCGGGAGAAATCAAGAGTTTTAAGTAAAGGTGAAGTTTTACATATGGATGAAGGAAAATGACCAGTTAACTCATTGTTGCTAGCATTAAAACTTGTCAGATTCGATCCCAAAGGTAAGGAAGCTGAGAGATTACCTCTCAAACGATTTGAGCTTATGTCAACGATGTCAAGGCTACTTAATGAACTAAAAACTCCTGCAGGGAGAACCCCAGTTAGGAAATTATAAGAGATGTTAAGCTGAGAGAGACTTGTAAGGTTCCCTAGCGAAGATGATAGGTAGCCTGTTAATTCTCTACCAGGAATCCACAAACGCGTGATCCTGCCATTATCATCACAACCAATCCCTTCCCAAGAGGAGCAACAATCAGAGGAAGTGCTCCAATTCAGTGGACCCAAAGGAGAGGTAAGAGAATCAGAAAAGGCGAGAAGTGATTGTTGGTCTTGCAGATTGCAAGCTTCGGTGTACTGATAACAAAAAGGGAAGGAATACCAAAGTAATATGAAGATAAGATGTCTGTTGGTTTGAGATATCTGTATTGTTTGGATTGTGGGTGTGTTTTTGTATCTTTTCTTTCATGATGATGGAAGTTCAGATTATATGCTTCCTTAGTTACTTTGGGTCAAAGAGTGGACTTGGTTTGCTGGTCAAGTACTCAAGATATATCTCTGAATTGATCGTAAAATAGTAGTACTGAGATCATTGAATTTGACGAAAGGGACTATAAAACTTAGGGATTTATTCTGTAATTGACCATAAAATATTTTTTTGTGTGAAGAACTTCTGAAGTTTCTGTAATATTTCGTATGAAAATACTATTACTTTCATAAACATTAGACTTATTCCTGCTTTGTATTACAGTATTACTTTAGTAGTGTAGTTGCATTTTTCATGTATCTACTCTTTGCAGTTTGCAGGAAGTAGGATCACCTAAGAGATCTTAATCTCAGCGAAGCTAACGTGTTTTGGATGCTTGCCACCTCTGTTGTTTGAACATACGTACAGCTTATAAGGATGAGAAATCTAAACAAATGAAGACTCATTTCTCTTAACAACTACTATTGTTTGAATAGGCAATATTCTGGCTACGAGTTCATGTATGACATGAACTTTTCAAGAGCCATAAAGAGTACCATATAAGTGCGTTATATTATATGATATGGAGTAATTTAAAATCAGATATGTACTCTTTTTTTTTTTGGTTGGTAAAGAGAAGGGCCCTACCGGACTGAAACCTCTCACAGGTGGTCCTCCCGACCCGGGTTAGCGGGCTAGGCACTTTGGGAGTGGGGTAAGGGAATCCCCACCCCAAAGTGCCTCTAGTGGGGTTAGCGGGATAGGTACTTTGAAGTTGTGGAATCAAACCCTATTAGACCAAGCTATGCTTGGTAATTTGATAGCAAAGTAATATATTAATGTTTATACCATTGAAAAAAGTATTATTTGCAACAATATGATTATAACCTTAAGAATCTTGAGGTAATCTATAATCAGGTTTAAATGTCAAATTTAAATTATTTAAAATTCAATTCAATACAACTCGGACAACGCACGGACTTAACAACTACAGTAATATAATTATAGTTATTTCCATAAATTAGAAAAGCTTTGGGCTAACAAACAATTTATAAATGGGCTTAAAATCTTAAATAACACCACAACATTACCCAACCCAACCAAACTCCTGTTATACTCGATTCCAAACGTAAGACGAACTATTATGTTTTTCAGTCTTTTTTTCCTATAAATAAAAATCAACAATTTAATTCCTTATTTAGAGCTCACCTCACTTGTTCTTCAAGAAAACTTTGCAACTACTTATACATAGCGGAGGAGAGAGAAATTCTTCCAACTCAACAATGGCGATTGACCACGAAGATGATCTCAAGGACGAGAAGAATCCCCGTCCTTTAGATGAAGATGATATCGCTCTTCTCAAAACCTATGTAATTCTTAACCCTAATTTACCTACTTTTTTCTTGCTAATTTTCTTGCTAGTTATACCTTCGATTTGTTGTAATATTGAAATTCTTAGGGTTTTTTTTTTTTTTTGTTTAATTGGAGTTCTTATGGATGTCAAAATATGTTCTTCGATGATGAATTTTACGGAATTTGAATGATAGGGTTTATGGCGGTCGATTGAAATCTGCGAGTGTGAGATTGTGTGTGAATTGAAATTTTATTTCTGCGATCTTTTGTGATTGTATAATTTGCGATTTTTGGTAAATTTGTGTTGATAAATGCTGTTATTTTATCAATTGATTTCATACTGAAGGTAGTGAATAGTGAAAGATGCAATTTTTAGGTTGGTGCTAGAGTTGAAGTATAAGATTGATACTTTAAGTTTTCAGGAACAAAATTTTAAGTTTTTTGTTAAGTAATTGATGCCTTGTGAATTATATGTTGAAGTTGTAGAAATCTGGTTTTGAATTTTTTTGGGGAACACATAATTAAGAAATTTAATATTGGATGCTCAGGACCTAGAAGCCTTGCTGAAATCAGGCTCTTTAGTAGTGCTTTCTGGCACATTGTTATAGGCGCCGCTGTGTTTACCTTCTTATGGGCTATTAATGAATAAAAGATCCTATTTTGCTTTGAATATGGTGATTATGTGTTAACTCTTAAGGCACATGAAACTTGATATGTTCCAGTGAAGTTTGAAAGATTTTATGTGTGCATTGTTATTCTCTTGGGGTTAATTTGATCATTTATGCAGGGATTGGGACCTTACTCAGCTAGCATCAAGAAGGCGGAGAAGGAGATTAAGGATATGGCAAAAAAAGTCAATGACTTAATTGGTATGTATGATCATGTATTGATTTACAAGACTCTTTCTTGGTTTTTTATTTTATGAATGTTTGAAGCTCATTGAATTCATCGACTAAATTTTCCTCTCTAAACTAATCGACTTAGAAAAGATTATCTTTTTGTATCAGTCTTGGGGGTAGAATGCTGGTATAATATTAATCCTTTAACCTTGAGACAGTTTATTAGTACAAGATAATGTCTCAGTTAGATTATCGTCTTCCTTGTTTTGTTGCACTATACACCTTTTCAGATTGTGAAGGATATGCAAAGTTCTTATTTTGTTTTTTGCTTCAAGAAGATGTGTTTTGCAAAATTCTATTAGTTACTGGTATGGATAGTTGATTGAACTATTACTATTGCCCCTTTATTTGCCTCCTGATCTGGATCATTATATTAATCTGCAGCCAATGTTGAAATGATATTAACATATTATTAATATTTGAAGGGTACCGTGTGTTTGTTGGCAAGTTGCCCCTAATTTGAATTTGATTAGCCTTTATGAGTTTGTTTTGGATTAATTCGATATCAGTGGAAGGAGATTTTCCATTTTTTATGTCCTAATGATGTTCAAACAGCTTAGGAGATTCCTAAATCCTAATAAGTAAAGCTATGACAATTCTGACAACCTTTTGGGCCTAATTTACGGAAATTTCCTGTGGTCTTATGTATTTTCTAGTTAAATGGCTGTCAGGGCGCCCTACACTTGTGAGCAATTTTAATAATACTCATGTCTCTGAAAGTCTGAATTGATAAATGATGTGTTCATGTTTGTTTACTAATGAGTGATGTTTTCTTTATGTGGTTCAGTTACTGTTTGAGTTAAGTTTTGTTGGAGATTGCATTATGCTAGATTGCTAGTGTTTCTCATTTAAATTAATGATCTTTACTTTGTAACAGGTATCAAGGAATCTGATACTGGATTGGCAGCTCCTAGCCAGTGGGATCTCGTCTCTGACAAGCAAATGATGCAGGAGGAGCAACCACTCCAGGTACTTGCTATGTGTAGTTTTTCTACAATTTCTTTTTTTTTTTTTTTTTTATACTCTTTTAAGTTCTGAATATTTATGGTAAATACCTTTATTGTTGAGCAGGTTGCAAGATGCACCAAGATAATCAATCCAAACACTGAAGATGCAAAGTATGTGATCAATGTGAAGCAAATTGCAAAGGTACTCAAGCTTACCATTTCCCTAATTTCTTTTCCTTCCTTTTTCCTCTTTTCTTTTTAGCACTTTTTTATTTTTACTTTTTTTGTAAAAACTATTTTATGTTGTGATTCTCTTTTTAATGATAGACTTGCAGTAATTGTCTGTGCTATATTCCATCTTCTCGCAGTTGGTGTCGGGCTTTTGGTGTTCTTTAGAATATTCCAAAGAGATGTCTTGTTTGCTAGAGTATTAGTTGCAAATTTTTATTTTTTTTAAGAAATAGTTTCTTTCTGGATATATTTGTATGGGTTGTACACTTGTGCACATAGACGTCTATATGCGTGGTTACTTCCTTTCTGTAATTACAATTTTCTTTCTAATATTTGTTTTTATTTCAAAATTTCAGTTTGTTGTTGGACTGGGAGATAAAGTTTCTCCAACAGATATTGAAGAAGGCATGCGTGTTGGGTATGTTGGTTTTTTCAATTATTGTTGTAATACTTTGATCAACATTTTAAAATGTGTTTTCGACATGATGCATCTTACAAAAGTGAATTTGATTTAGTAAAATTCAACAGTATACCTGAAATTCATTGCTATACGGTATATGAGTGGTAATTTTCTTTTTTACTAGTAGTATACTGGTATGTGCCTATGTGGAGCCTAAAGTTAGGTAACTGGATATCCCAGCTATTCAGAACTTCAGCAGATGAATTTATGAGGATTTTCCAATTATTCCTGTTTGATATAAATGTGCCCATGTAGGTCACTATGCAGGCTGAGAGGCTCTTTTAGGCCTTTTGGCAATTGTTCAATGGTCTTCACTGCTATATGAGTGGTAATTTTCTTTTTTACTAGTAGTATACTGGTATGTGCCTATGTGGAGCCTAAAGTTAGGTAACTGGATATCCCAGCTATTCAGAACTTCAGCAGATGAATTTATGAGGATTTTCCAATTATTCCTGTTTGATATAAATGTGCCCACGTAGGTCACTATGCAGGCTGAGAGGCTCTTTTAGGCCTTTTGGCAATTGTTCAATGGTCTTCACTGCTTAACTTAGCCATTTGATTTCCGTGAGTGTTAATTGTGGATGCGGTTTCAAAATTTTGGTAGAAGTGTATTTCGTGGATAGATTTTGATTTGCTTTATCCAATTTGTTGGAGATGTGATTTTTGTAATGACTTCAAAATATGATTTCAAAATTTGGTATATTAGGTTTAACCCGCACTATGTTCTATGATCTATTAGATTTACATAGGAATTTGACATGTCTTACGCTGCATTTATTGCTTTCAAACTTGAGATGGCTTGTTGTTCTGTGATGTCTCTTCAGCAGATTAGACACGCTGTTTTACCCTAGGCTACTCCTTTACTACTTTTTGTTTCCCTGAATTTGATACTTAATATGTTTAGTCTGATCCTTTGGCTTACATAATTTATATTTCTATATCATGCTTGTTACAGTGTTGATAGAAACAAGTACCAGATCCAGATTCCTTTGCCACCAAAGATTGATCCCAGTGTGACCATGATGACTGTAGAGGAGAAGCCAGATGTGACATATAATGATGTTGGTGGATGCAAAGAGCAAATTGAAAAGATGCGAGAAGTGAGTTTGTTTTGCTAGCTTTTGAAGTTGCTGCATAGTTTAGTATTCGTTGTAAAACAAGAAGAGTCTTGTCTTGTTTCTGAAATCAGGTGTCTTGCTGTTTTTTGAAGTCGTTCTTTTGAGATGTAACTAAACCTCTTTTTATGTTTTGGTTGTAGGTTGTTGAATTACCCATGCTTCACCCAGAGAAATTCGTTAAGCTTGGAATAGATCCTCCTAAGGGTGTCTTATGCTATGGTCCTCCTGGTACTGGAAAAACACTTTTGGCCAGAGCTGTTGCTAATCGAACTGATGCATGCTTCATTCGTGTTATTGGGAGTGAGCTTGTCCAAAAGTATGTTGGTGAGGGTGCCCGAATGGTTCGTGAGCTATTTCAGGTATGTTTTTTAGAGGTTCTACTGTTCTGGTTTTTCTGAGTGCTTCCTTTCCTGTGCTAAGTATATATGATGCCTGTGTGCTCAGATGGCAAGATCAAAGAAGGCATGTATTGTTTTCTTTGATGAAGTTGATGCTATTGGAGGTGCACGTTTTGATGATGGTGTTGGAGGAGACAACGAGGTTCAGCGTACTATGCTTGAAATCGTAAATCAACTTGATGGATTTGATGCTCGTGGAAACATCAAGGTTCTTATGGCCACAAACAGGTAAACTCTGTTCTTGTAAGGCAAGATGGCATCTCTTTATCATCCTTTCTTTTTTAGTGATAATTCTCACATTGCTATCTTGTCCCAGACCTGACACTCTTGACCCAGCTCTATTGCGTCCTGGTCGATTAGACAGGAAGGTTGAGTTTGGCCTTCCAGATCTGGAGGGTAGGACACAAATCTTCAAGATCCATACCAGGACCATGAACTGTGAAAGGGATATCCGATTTGAGCTTCTTGCCCGCCTTTGCCCAAACTCTACAGGTGACAATCTTAACCTATATGTGCAAATATCTTTCTGTTTAATGCTTGTAAGTTCCTGAATGAATTAAAAACCCTAACCCATATAAAGTTGGTTTTTCCTGGAAAGAGAGTTGTCTTGTGTATCATGTCAAGGAAAATGTCAATCTAACAAAAACTGCTGCAGGTGCTGACATAAGGAGTGTGTGCACTGAAGCTGGAATGTATGCAATTCGAGCTCGGAGGAAGACAGTGACGGAGAAAGATTTCCTTGATGCTGTGAACAAGGTCATAAAGGGTTACCAGAAGTTCAGTGCAACCCCCAAGTATATGGTCTACAATTAAAGGGCTGTTGTTGCTCGAAGAACAAAGCTGCAAAGTATGAAATCAATGCTTTGGTTGACCATGTCTTGTGCTATCGACCGGACATTCACACTGACTGGCTACATGTGCAACTCAATGACAGATCTTTCACAAAGGAATCTGAATTATAGTATTGGTCAGGAAGTCCCATTTATTTATAAAGCTTTAAAACAAATTTTAGATTTGGCAGATGGTTTTGTAGTCGAATTGAGACTTTTATTGCCAGACTGGTTTTCAAGTTTGCTAAATATGTATTTTATGGGATTTCTAAATGACCAGTCTTTTGTGTCACAACTAGAAATGGATTTCAACCGAAATGCTTGGATCTTGTAGTGTTATTCTAAGAATTTATTTCTGAAATGTCATTTTTGACCCTTTGGTCCAGCATCTGGCGTGTTATCAGTCATTTTTGTCGCATTCATGCTTTAAAACTCAATTAAAGTGGTCCTTTTTTGGACCATAAAAAGGAGTCTTCATAGACAGGATTATGTTGCAGCAAGTAAACTTGTTATATGCAGTATACCCAATATGTAATACTAAATCCCAAGCTTTGAATACAGGATATTGGATTAAGTAGCTTCAACAAAATGAAATTTTAATCTACAGATTTTTGCTTGATTAACCAAGCATTCAGGTCAGATTAATAGATGTTGAACTATCACAGCATAGACTAAAAAGCGAGCTTGGAACTGCCTTTAGACATTATATTACAGGAAACTATCAGCAAAAGTAGAACTGTTGCTAGGATTCGAAGTTTGAATCCAGAATAAGGCTATGTCAAATTATTGAACCTTGAAATTATTAATAACATAAATCCAAGTTAGTTGCTCCAGGTTAGCCTTTTTTGGAACAATCCTTTAGAAATCTTAAGAAACAAAGCGCTCACCAACACATTTATTTCATTAGCATCATTTGACAATGTCAAGATGGAAATCATTTTAGTAAACCCCGTTTTAAACATTATACTCCGTAACTCATGAATGAGAGCCTTTCAATAAAACTTGACATGCTGTGGTTTCAACTTCCAAATGTCTATGTGGAAACAGTGACTCGTACAATAAAATATCAAAGTACGAACTGATTGATATCATAAATGATGAATATTTAACTGACAAAGAGCTCAGCTCCTGGTTCTGAATTGAGTAGGGAGTGTGAACCACAGAAATTTTACAATGCGAAAGCATAACTGTAGCAGCAACATAGCTATACATCTGATACGCAGAAGTTAACAGATGGCTTTCATCTTGTCCATTCTTTGTCGAGATATCTGTCATCCCTTGTCCTGGGGTGCTGCATAATTTGCAATTCCTTTGCTGTTGAAGAGCTATTCAGAACAATTGATCCTCAGATTCCTCACCTCAATTTGTATCAAAAGCTGTATAGTCTTTGAATATGTTTAAGCAACATAGCACATTACATTAGTTTAAAGTTCTCTGTAATTAGTGCAGTTTTCAGTTATCTTCCTTGAAAAATATCTCCTGTCTTGAAAGTGAAGAGGTTCATTTCCCCAAGATGTCCATCCAGCCATCATTTCTCTGGCAAACAGCTCAATGCAACGAGCAGGTCTGGGTCCTGGCACATACTCCAGGAGCAAATCTGACAATGGCAAGAACAAACTAAATCACACGTTCATTTACAAGTAACCCATATATTATCAAGAAGATGAAGAGCCAGAATGAGAGGATGGATGATTCTATTTGTTACGGGGAAGCTTATTTGTGTCACAGCAGTGCATCTGATATTTCTACAAAAAGAGTTCGCAGAGAGTTTTTAGCTGAAACTATTGAGAGGATAGAAATAAATGATGACCAGCAAACTCAAAAGTCATTTCAAGGAGCACTGAATCCATTTATAAATATATTTATATATTTAGTTGAATAGATTATTTTTTCAACCAATAAAATATTACCGAGAAGATTCTCTGTACTAGCTGCGAAGAGGAGGATGGATATACCTCCTACTGGGGGCTTTCTTGAGTAGTCCCCTGGAATGGTCATCACTACTTGATCTTTTAAAGACTTTGCTGTGGCTGTTAGCTCAGAATCTGTTACCTGCATTACATTCTTTAGATAATTTATGTATCAAATCAATAAAAGTTGAAGTCACAGAAAAACCTACAGGTTTTCCAGTGTATCCAAGAAGAAGGCATTCATAAGGCCGGTGATGAAAGAGGTCTAGGTCACAAATCAAAGACCCATCAGCTTTCACCTGCAAAATCAGACACAATTTTACACGCACATAATTTCCAGCATGAAGTAGCATCTATAAGACTTCCAGTTCTTATTCAACAAGTCGTGTAAATCTAGAAACTAGCATCCCTAACTACCCTTTTTTATTTTTCTTTTTACTGTTATGGAGTACAAATGGAAATACCAAAAGTAGTATGACGTACTTTTAACCAATATAATGTAGCTGCATATCTGACTCCCCATGCAGGAAACAGTTCATTTTCAACAAACTTCCGCAATTTCTCCCTGTTTGTCACCCATAAAGCTACGAGTGCTCCACTTGTATGGGTAAGTTGCTTGATCGGAAGTGACAAAAAGTGCCGGTTTGGCAAAGTAGGGTACCTAACAAAGAGCCATAATGATTCACTTAGCTGAGGATAATATTGAAAAATAAGGGATTTAAGTCATAGTAATTGTACTGACTGATGTCAAAAACAATAGAAAGCTCATTGAATCATTGATTAACATTATAAATTCTCTTAGATGAACCCCTAGAGTAAGGCTTCAACTAGCAGGGGAAAAGGTTTCTTAGGTTCTTTCAACAAGCATTCGTAGAATAGTGCTATAGCGAAAATGACTTGGTTGGAAGGAGTTAGGAGGGATATGAAGTATATGGATTTGCATGATGATGAGGTATTGGATCGTAAAGGGTGGAGGGATAAGATTTTTGTCAATGACTACACGGAATAATCACTTTTGGTTCATGTAGCCGACCCCAATTACGGGATTAAGGCTTTGATCGATTGCAGTAGCGAAAAGTAAAATAAAATAATTAGCAGTACATACTTTGACTTCTGATATGCACTTCTGTTTTCCCATGGTGGATCAACCATTATAAAATTAAACCCACATTCCAAGTTAGCTGCAATGATAAGAAAAAACATCTCAGTCCAAAATTTTAGACCAGCAGACAGAGACTAACTGTCTAACCCCTATCTACATCAATGATGAAGAATAAGGCACAGATACAAACAAGTGTGATAAACTTAGAGATAAAGTGATAAGCTTTTAGGTATGACTTACAAGTTGCATCATTACCTCTGCTTACTAAGTGAGAAAAGTAGACTTGTTTATGAAAATAGCTTAATGAAGGATCCTAATGAACCATCAATATTTGGTAGCCTAGAACTAGGAAGCATGAAGGAGCAATGTGCTGTGAAGAAATATCATAAAAACCATTACCAGGAACTAAGGTGTGAATCTGCTCCAGTTCAGACTATGAAATGGACATAAGAAAAATAAAAAAAAAACAAAAGGTTGTGTAAGAAATAAGAACAATGATGGTGATGCTTAAAGTAAAGTCCGATAAAAGCTAAGTTGCATTTTTTATGATAGCTAATAGAGAGCTATGGATTAACACAAACCATTAAGCAAAGGCAAACAGTATACCATGTAGAAGCAGCTATCTTTTGGTAAAATGTACTGACTTGTCTGAAATTCTGCCACCATATCATAGTTTGTCTCATTTGAGACTAAGTTATTGAATAACGGGAGTAACCTTTGATCAATGTGCTGAGTGTCAAGGGAACCTGTGTGTCCAACAGAGAATGGAAGCCTAAGAATCATCATAATTATGTATACATTGATGCATGATAACTAGGAAACTCCTTAATAAGAGATAGAAGCATAGTGACAAATAGAACTGAAAAGAAATGTATTGGATATCCTTAAATCATAATATTCAACAAAGGAACAAATGGGTGAAAATATAGTTGAAAAAAGATTAGAACACAGTGAAATAATGTTTAACTAATGGCAAGGAACTTGTTACCCTATACTTTCAGATGTTAGTGAAGGCTTAGATGATAGATTCATGTATAGACATACTATAAAAGGCACATTTGCAGTAATTATATAGCCACAAATTTTACTCAACTCAACTACAAGCCAATTCATCAAAACTCGAAAGCACGACAACGAAACGCATTAGGGAACCCCTCAAAGCAATCATATCTTCATTTGCAACAAATTCTTTCCACCTCTAAAAAGACAACAAAACAACAATAATCCTAGTCCTACACAAAAGAGAAATCTTCGAATCGAAACAGTTGAAAACTTGAAACCAATAGCAACACAACAAACAAACCTAGACGAATTAAATATCGTGAAATCAACACAAACTAACCTCCATTTACTTGGACCTGTTTGCTAGCTTGAGTATAATCAAGAGCAATTTCATACAAGGGAGCTTGCCAAACTTTTCCAAGCTCAATAAACGAAATTTCATCTTCTTCATTAATTCCACCAGAATTCAAATCAACACAACGTTCCCAACCATCAATTTCACAATTAAGCTCACAAATTACATCTAACAGTTCCTTAGCTCTTAGCAATTCTTCATGTGCCTTCACTAATAAAGGCCTAATTTCCTTCAAACAAATCAACCCCAGAAAAAAAAAATCAAAACTTGCACAAAATTAACAACAAATGAAGTAAAACATAAACCCTAAAAATTAAATTGAAATTGAAATTGTACCTGGTGTCTTTGATCGGCGAGTAATTCCTTCTCATTAAGAGAATAACATTGCTGATTTTTCTTCTTTTTTTGGTTTCGTTTTCTCTTACCTAAACTTGCAGAAACCCTAAAACTCTCTTCATTTTCTTGTTTGTGTTCTGGTAGTTCATCAATGGTGAAATTGGAAGTAAAGAAGCGAGAATAATAGGAAGAAGGGGAAACCCTAAATTGAGTGTAGTTACGATTGAGAATTCGAACAGGATCAATGAAGAATGTGAGTGAATTAGGGAAATCATAAATGCCAGATTCATGGAGTTCTGTTAAGAGCTTCTTCTCAGTACCCGCCATTTTTGCTCTGCTACTCGTCTTTGCCCAAATTATGTAGTAATTGTGTTTTTTTGTGTTTATAGTTTTGTCTTGAAGTTCACTTCTATTTTGTGTTTATTTCAACTGTATTGAAACTATTGGAACTTATTTTGTCGGAAAAAAATTACGGGGTAAGAGTCTTGAGTAAAAATTGTTTGGTTTTAAAATTATTCGAAAATTCTTGTGGTACATTGTGTGATATGAATATATTTTGTCGTCAATTTTTAAAACTCAATTAAATTAATCCTATTTTATCTTAAATTAGTCAATATAAACCGAGTGAGCATTCTTTAGGAGAAAGGGTTCTTCTCATGTTCAACTAATACGAGTAATAAACAATGTGTCTTTGAATTAGTGTCAATTAGAGCTTTTGGAAGTGACAATAGACAAACAGGGCTTTAGTGAACAAATCATTGTTCGACATAATTTAGTCCAAATATCCAGTTTTCATAATTAAGTAAGTTGGGTCATATTTGAGTCTTACCAATTAGCTGATTGATGATTATTTTCAGGTCATTTCATAAACCTATTCAAGTCATTATTCGGCCAAGTGTTACAAGTACAGTTCAATAATCGTAATGAGGTACAATCGGAATTGGGTCAGTTTTGTCAAGTTAGTGTCTCTGAATTAGCCAAAGTTGGATCCTTTAATGTTCTTTGTTGTAACATTTCTGAACTTGTTTTGACAAAATTTTGAGAATTTTCAACTCTCAATATGATATACTACGTACAATTTTTTTCCCCTACCATCCCAGGGGAACTAGGGAAGGAAGAATACAAAGCCCATGCGATGGATGCACCACATGAAAACATATGAAGTATTAATCTTTTTTCACCTTCAATACATTATATCTTACAATAAGGTGATACGGAAAATGAACATATATAAAAGGAAAAGAAAAGAATAAATGACAGCATTCGTACCCTGAACTGAAACTTTTGTGAATGCAGAAGAAACCAGGTCGTGGAGGAGAAAAATTATGAGGTGAAGGAGAAATAAATAACTTTACTTTGGTCAGGCGGAGGATCAAATGAACAAAATTATTATACATCCATTTAATTAACACTATCATTTGTGTCTGTGCTTTCTGATTGTCGAGCAGCATTTCCAACAGTTCTTTTGCTCATGTTTGCTCGCTGAACCAATCTAACCAAAGCTTGCACCACCTCTGACATTGGTGGCCGGAACTCGGGCTCAGGCTGTTCACAAAAGAATGTTTCAGTATGTTTTAGACACAAACCTAGCAGAACCTAGATATGTATAGAATACTACGCAGAACAAACAAGTGTCTAAATGAAAATCTACATCTTATGTTTCAGAAAGTAAAAGCTTCCAACATTCCAAAATTCATAGGTGAGTGAAGGCTCTAAGGATCTAATGGACAACTGGACGAGTTGATACAAGATCATAAACTGAGGTTACTACACTGGGTGGGTAAATTTACATGCAAAATTCCATATTTCCATGTAGACGCTTACTGCAAGTCTTAAACGCACCTACACAAGTACCCACAGTTTACAAAACATGCATTTTTGTTCTTTGACCTTTATTACCACTGATCACCACCTCTAGAGATGCAAATGAGCGGTACTGAATTAAAGAAGGAAATCATATACTTGGAGGTGGAGATACATCTCCCAAGACATCCACTTGGAAATTGTGTGTAAACATACACAACATTAATCTACCAAATGGGTTGTGACATTCTTGTATACTAATCTGATGGACCTGGTTGTGGTTATTCAATAATTAGCTAGTATTATGAGATTCTCTTGTTCATCTATATGATATCTTCAGTGCACAAGACCACACATACAACCAAACAATATATGAAGTGCTATCACCCCCACAAAGTTTCAGGTTTTTGCCGGGATCAGCATATAAGTTCTAGCATCTGAAGTAACAGCATGTAATTCAAGAAAACAAACCAAGGTGTGATACAAACCAAGAAAAGGCAGTCAACAATACCTGAACACAAAGGGCAATGACATCAGCAAATCGCGACAAAGATTTCACAGGGTAGAGGCCTTCTAGAGCAGGATCCACCATTTTAGTCAAAGCATCAATGTCATGAAGCTGAGGTGTAGCCCACCGAACCAATGATTGCTCAGCCCTCGGCAACGAGCTGAATACAAAATAGATTTATTCAGAAAATCACCTTATTAAATTCTGGCTGTGTCCTCATTCGGTACTGATGACACAACATTACCTATCAAATGGTTTTCGTCCACTGAGAAGCTCTAACATAACCACGCCAAAACTGTAGACATCACTCTTCAAAGTATACTGACCAGAATCAGCAACTTCAGGAGCACAAGCATTATGGTTAATCGCCTGCATAAACAGCAAGAGGACAGCAAAAGAAAGGGCGTTAGTCTTTGAGCATGTTATGAAACATAGTTGTCAGCAATGAATTACTTGCAAGAAAATCAGGATCGTTATCTGGAAAAAAAAAAAAAAAACAACTTACAAACACAAAGCATCAATGACTGAAAATTTCTCAATTTACAATCACCAAAAAGGGAAAAAAAATGAAGGGGAAAAGAAATGAAGAAAATAGTATAAAGTTTGATCAAATGTTAAGATAATTTCTTAGACAGTGATCACTTAGTGCTTTTCTCCTTTTCCTCTTCTTTCTCTTCCTTTTATGGTATTACAGGGTGGACCTTTCAGTCTACTCAAACTCCAAGATACTATGATGCATGTCCAACAAAAGACATTGTCATATGAGTACCATGAATGTAGGACATGCCTCATAGGCCCTCATTCAAGCAAAGAACTTAGAGTATATATTGAAAGCTTACCTGGTTTGCGTTTGGAAGGAGGTTTGCCAACCCACAATCAGAAAGATGAGGATTTAGCTCCACATCAAGTAATATGTTCTCTGATTTAAAGTTTTGATGAACAACAGATGGAGAGCAAACTTCATGTAGGTACCTGGCAATGAGTGGGGAATATATGTTAATGTGAATGGAGTTGAGTAAACAAATGAAAATTACACATACTAAATCACTAAGCTGACTTACTCAAGAGCACGTGCACTCCCTAAAGCAATTTTGACACGAGTATTCCATGTCAATGGTTTACTGTACTCATCATCAAGATGTAAGAAGTCGTTCAATGAGCCATTCTTGTGGAATTCATACATTAGCAAGTGTTGGCCATGTTCAGAACAATAGCCAACAAGCTCAGTTACATTTGGATGATGTAATTTGGAAATGCTCGCAACAACTTCGGTGAAATCTTCAGGATGGTTAGCTAGAACAGATGAATCAATCTTTTTCACAGCAAGAACCTATCAAAACAACATATTTACCAACAATGAGCAACTATAATCATCATAAAGGCTTCAAACTAGCACACAATGACTTGTCACCAACTATCAGCAGTTCAATGACACTGAATGTGGAGGTTGCCAAACAACATAGGTACAATTCACATGTAAAAAATGATGAAAAATTTCAAATGTATGTCCCTTTCAGGCTTTCACCTGTCCAAGCATTAGGCCATTCATTTCATGAAATTTTTCTTTAGGTTAAAAATTTATGTTTTGCCTTCTAGTGCACCAGACCAAATTTTTTTCAATAAATTTACAGTACTATCTTATATACGAGGGCTGAGACACACCATTCAAATCACGAACAGCAATAGTATAATTTCTTCCATTGGCAGACTTCCCATCATTTGGGGAACAAAAAGTGGAGAATAAAAAATAAAAATTAAAAGCATTCAAGGGTACACACCTTTCCATCATCAAATTGAGCACGATATACACGTCCAATAGACCCCTCTCCAATAAGATTTTCAACACTGAAACTTCCGGTAGCCATCTGCAGGTCTGCTATAGAATATGATTTTACATTTTCGGGCACTGGTGTAGGAATTTTGGTTACTATAGGGCGAACAGGTTTATTTGAAAAGTCTTCATCGTCAAATGATTTGTTGCGATCCAATGGAGGTGGTTTTAGAACTGCGGTAACTGTGTCAAGCGTGGTGGTGTTGATTGACGATGAAGAATGAACTGACTTCAATTCCATATATTCAGGTTTACCTGATGAATTAGCATTCAAAACAGCTCGAAAGTAAGATTTAGGAAATTAAGGAGCATAAGGCAAGTTGATGCAGCAAACACAAACAGCAAATAAGCAATCTCAAAACACAATGCAGACATGCTTGGATCATATAACAAGTGCAATGATTTCATTTTGATTGATTCCATATCTAGCATTGCAAATGACTCCATATCTGATCTTCATCAAATTCATTCCGCTCTGGAAGTGCCACCAGTCAATGAAGCCTCCATGTGCTATACTGACACTTGGAGATTGGGCTTACAAATTTTGAATTATGTTTAGAGCTCACCTGGACTCTTGAGACTTGCTATTTCCAGGTCATTTTGGGTTTATGTGCTCAAGCCAGGTGAGATTTAATTATATATAAGATTTATAATGTTAGCTAAGAGACACCAATGTACAAAGCCTAGACCACACACTGGCAAAAGACTGTTTTTTTAGGTTCAGTTATCTTCATTCCTATGGTTGGGGTCTTGAGGTTTCAACTCATAATGAACTTATGCGCAAGGATAGTGCCATATGCTAGAAGGGGTGGATATGCCATATTAACATCCTCAATATCTTTTAAGGTTTATCGAGTACTTTTTTATGGCAAGAAAATACATAGTTCCAGATGATAAAAGAACCTAAAATTATATATGTTTCTCTCACTGAAGCAAGATCCATTAAGAGAGGAAAAAGAACCACAATAAGAGTGAATTACCTTCCACGTCATTCGAAGCAGGAGCAACAAAAGGCTTATGAATGTCTACCTTCTCTACGTCCGGGGATGGCCTCCGTATTCTTCTCTTAAATAATATAAATCCTACTACTGCTACAACTACGACAATAGCCAGAATAATTCCAACTATAGCACCAGCACTGATACCAGATTTTCCATCCCCAGAACTCGAACTCTCTGACAATTTTCCGTGATTCCCAGATTTGTGATGATTGGTTTGCGATCCAGGTGGAGCTGGGGGTGCTGGCCCTGAGTTCCATGAGTTACCATCTTTCCTGTGAGGGAAAAAATATACATTATAAAAGCAGGACTCAAAAAGTTCCACTTAGTTTAAAAGAACCAGAAACATAGATGAGGTATCCATCAATTCTTACTGTATATTAATATTTTGTAACTGCCTTGGAACCCATCCAGTGAAATGGTTATTCGCAATATTCCTATAAAACAAGAAATAAAACATCAAGAAATATGTATTGGCAATTCTACTCCTTAAATTTTTCATATACAAGAATACTAACAAATTCTCCAGAGGTAGATCTCCTAGGACATCAATTGTGCCTGTGAACTGGTTATTTTGCAAGTTCCTGCACAATAGTAGCAGGTTAATCAATCATATTACAAATATAGAGCACGTGTGTACTGTACACTGTCCACAAAGGCAAGTAAATTGAGAATTTAATACAGAAGAAAGCTAAATAGAAGAGGCACTAACAAGGTTTTCAAACTGGTCAACGAGCTCATTGTTTGTGGAAGATTGCCTGTGAGAGCATTGTTCGCGAGATTTCTGAAATAATAATTATAAACATTCAGTGATTTATAAACTACTCCATAACTCTGTTCCAACAAGATTAGTCTCAGTAGAAGTATTCAAGTAGTTTCACCAGCAGATTAGATTAGCTTTTATGTTTGATCTTCGGAAATATGAAAGAATGGAAAGTAATATTCGTAAAGCTAACTGAAACTACTTGGACTTGGAAACTAATAGATCATGCAAGTAAAAGAAGTCATTGACAATATTGAATACTATTTCACACTGAAAAATTATCTTTTCATCCCATAAATACAAATAAATATATCTGCAAATATGGTTAACATAAGGATAGAGGATTACTCACATATTGGAGAGCGAAGTAAGCTGTGAAAAGTCGACATTCAGCTGTCCATTAAATTGATTTTGGCTGAGGTCTCTATCCTCATTCACAGAAATGAGCCTTAGTCAGGTCTTTCATAGAATATGACATCAAGTAGAAATATTGGTCAAAGGGCAAGCAACTTACAGATGCACCAAAGGTTTCATAGTTGAAATTGAATAAGGTACCGCACCATTGAAATTGCAACCAGCAAGGTTTCTGCACAAAAACAATAGCCTAAGAATCATCTGGAACTCCCGTGAACAAGAAAGCCGAAAATTAAAATAGGAGATAGGAAAACAACTGCAGTTACTGTAACGACATTCAATTCTTAAAAGAGTTGAGACAATGGAAGCAAAAGTGCTTACAGTCGTTGCAAATTTGGAGGAAGGTTATAAGGTACTGTGCCTCCAAAATTATTATGGCTTATATCACTGCAAACATTATCACAAAATCATCAGACAATGTACATAAAGATACAGGAGATATTACAATTAAACTGCAAAAAAAAAAAAAAAAAAAAAAAAAAAAAAAAAAAAAAAAAAAAATTGTATTACAAGTCAGTCAAAGATGTCAAACTCGTAAGCTGAAAACCTATTGACCCAGTAAGTCCAAGATTTGATATTTTTCTGCACAAAAGATTGTATGATACCAGAATTAGAACACACAAGCTTTTACAGGTGATTAAACATCGTAATAACACCAGTACAATGCATAAAACCGACTCTTACATTTGTGTTACCCTTGAGCCTGAGCAAGTAACACCCTTCCATGACTGACCACATGGATCACCACCACTAGCAGTCCATCCCGTAAGCTGTGGAGGCGAATTCATGCTGCTAAACATGACATTAAGAGCAGAAGCTGCAAATTGAAAAGAGAACCAACATCACATATATGTCTTAATCAATAAGAATTGGCAATATCTCCCCAGTTGGGTTTTATTTTTTGTTAATCCATCGTATTGATCACATTGATCAACTTTCAGCAATTTCAGTCAGACTTAGTCAAACAAAAATTGCAATAACTTTTGATTCTGAAATCAATAACACCATCAAGATCGTCGTAACAACCATCTTTACTCTGATAATCCTTATTTGCAGAAGCTCAGAACAACGCCTCTAAACAAGCCAATTGTGATGAAGTAGGGAAAAAATAGCTCCATTCATAACAACCACCATATGTCCCATTTCGTAGGTAGTAATACACAGCAACAAGCCGACAACGGAGATGACTTCATGGGTTAATAGCATATGAACAATAACTTTACTAGCACATTTACATACAAAATTATTCTCATTACCACCGACGAAACAAACCATACATGTACTAGAATGCTGCACTGGGCAAATTGACACAAAAGATCTATGAAAAACTCAACTGTCCACACCCCAGAAAACCCCATTGGTTTTAGCAAGAATATCATCATGATCATCAGCATATGAACACCCTTTGACCAATAATTTCAGTAACCCAAATACAGAAAATTCCTCTCATATTTTCATAGAAAAAAAAAAAAGAAACCAAATTCATTGTAAAATAGCTTGCCAGCTTGGATAAACTAGATCAACATACTCATTGTAGCAATCAGTGTCATCAATCATCAGCATTCCATCAAAATTCCCACCTCAAAAAAATTAAAAATTAAATAAAAAAATAAACCCAGAAAATCCGAATGCAAAAATCAAGCCAATATCTACATGACAAACATCAGCAAGCATAAACCACATCTTTAATCAAAACCCCAAAAAAAAAGAATAAAAGAATCAATCTTTACAATTAAATCCCACAAAAAAAATAAAAAAGCGCAAAAAAATTGAATGTCAGCAGCTAAAAATCGATTAAAATTTCAAAACCCAGAAACCAATTCAATCTAAAAAATCAAAATTAACAGAAACCCAGATGAACAAAACAAGTAAAAAAGAAGATAAAATCAAAATTAACTTTAAAACAAAAAACAAAAAAAAAACTAACCATCAGATTGATCTGTGTCACCACTAATGAAGCTTGGACTAAACACCAAAATGCTGATAATCAGGAGCCTCCAAAGCTCCATCATCATCTCTCAATAATTCTCTCTCTCTAACTTTCTCTCTCTAAAAATTCTCTCTCCAAAAATTCTCTCTCTATCCACCTCTTTCTTCCCTTCCAGTGAAGACTAAACAGACAGACAGTGATGGCCTGCTCTATTTTAAATTTCTATTTTTTTAATTAATTGAATGATTAAATAATAAATCTAATTTCTTGGGTATAATTCCATAATTTGTTTACTAATTAAAATTTGGAGTAATTTTCGTTGTAATTTCTGACCGACGAATTGAACAGTAAACAAGAAGAGAACAGTTCTCTAAATTTTGCCCGTGTTTATGTAAAGCTGGCAGGCACGATAGACTAGAAGAATCCCAAGCCACAGAAAGTACCCACATTTTTTATTCTATTTTTTTATATGGAATTTTGTCAAAATTACCTAAAAATTAAAATAAATAAAATTAATGTATTTTTTGTTTCTTTCAAAAGTTTCATTGTTCTGTTCTAGGGGTTGGATTTTAGTAAATTTTGTTGGTTTCTTTTCTTGAAATTCAGACTTTGAAAGTGGTAAATTTGTAATGCCTTTTGCTCTCGAAAAGATTTAGACACTACCTAAATTTATTCTAGGACATTTTGTTGGGTTTTTGTGAGTAAAGTAATGAAATTTGTGATTTAATATTAAGTAATTGTTATTTCATTACTTTGTTCCATATAGGATACTGTCTAAATGTATGTCATTATTTGTATTTGTAGATAATTACCTCTGTTTCATAAAGATTGTTACATTTTTATTAGTGTCTATGAAAATAGACAAAAGCAACGAACGTCTGCCCCTAAAGTGTTGGATAAGATAGTTAAAAGTATAAATATTAATTTGAAATGAGCATTAAGCATATCGATCAACGCGTAATTTTGGCATGCATTCCTATATTAATACCATTTTAGGAAATATATTAAATGGTTATCTAACGCCCCATGCGTTTGTCAACAATATCCATGTAAATATTGGAGCAATTATATTTTACCCCATAATTTCTAGTTTGTTGCAAAAATTACTGTTGAGATGTGTAAACACAAAAATTTGTCAAATTTATGTAAATAAGGTGATGATGTCTCTAAAATATGTTATAATATCTTAAAGATCTTGAAGAATTTTAAATAATTATCTTATTCTTTAACCTACCATTCTCTATATAAGAGGTTCATCTTTTGGATTTTAGTAGGATCATATGAAACCAATTACATAATCACCTCCCTATTATTAACATTGTAGCCACATAGTATGACATATAAGAGGACAAAGCCATGCACTATAAAGTATAAATACATACTCTATAAAGAGATACACTGGAGTTTGTGAGTAATGTCAATCATCAAAGTGTACAAATATTTGTGAAACAAATGGGATGTGTAAGTGTAACTAAGTTTATTCTAAGAGCTAGTATTCTTGCAATTTTATTGGTGTTGTATCAAGAACTATTTTTCCTTCTGTTTTTTTCTCTCAGCCAATCAAATAAATAGGACAAAGTACAATGTACATTATTTGAGCATTAAATACACACTCCGTAAATAAACTCAACCAATACACTAGTACCATAAAATTAAAGTGTTTGTGTTTATACTAAGTGTATCATGTACACAAATAACACAATACACCCTTACTCATTTCTTGTACTAGTATATTTATTGATAATTAACTCTCGCAAGTCTATGATAGAAAAAATTGGTAGAAGTAAAACAATGCATGTAAGAATAAAATAACCGTCTTTATACTATTTATAGTATGAGACAAAATCAAAGAAACGTTTAAAAGTGGAACATTAGGCACTTTTAAATAGACAGAGGAGTAATTGAAAGGCCAAACTATAAAAGGGTAAGTTGAACATGACTACTTGAGGATGGAAGTAGATGACATGTTCACGAGAAACACTCCAAAGTAGTGGAGTAGAAGTAAAAAAAGAAATCTTTTTAATAAAATACAGCTTCAACCATAATGATTTGCTGACTTTCTCAGATCTAAATACCCTAATCTTTAATTTTGGCACTAATTAATGAGATTACACTGTCATTTCAGAGCATAATTACTACTAGTAAGAACTTTAATGAATTTAATTAGTATTAATACTGAGCATTATTAAAAAGCAATTAAAAAAAAGAAAATAAAATGTAGGGAAATCTAAGGAATTGTTTGTTGGATGACAAGTGGGATACTTTCCTTAGTTAATAATCACCTTCTTTTACTTCACTTATGCTCTATTTTATTTGGCTAAATTCTTTTGGTATGTTGCCTTCTAAGATTTTATCTGTGGTAGGTAGAGATCAGATCATAGATCTCAATTTTCTGGGTTTCTTAGTTTAGTACTCAGTAGTATATTGGTTTATTTACTTTTGCAAGAAAACATAAGTGCACAGATCGAATAGAAATTGCCAAATATATGTATAGATTATGAAACAATCTTTTGATTCCTAGTATAAATTGTGGATTTTTTGTTTTCACCCTAATAATAAATTATACCTTATACAATACCTAAAATATACAAAGTATTTAGTAAGAAGGCATCATATCGGACCAGCACCTCGCACAATAATCTGGTCTAAGTTAATAGGCAATGAGGCCAAAAACTCTTAAAAGTAGGGGAGGATAAAGGAATCTAAACTTCTAGAGATGAGTCTTTATTAGTGAGGATTGATCATTGATCCTCCAATCTCGAGATGAGCTTATCTAAAAAATACCATACATAATAAGTAAGGCTTTGTTTAGTTCAACTTATTTTTATTTCAGAAAAAATAAGTTCAGATCAGATCAGATCAGATTAGAAAAAAATAAGTTTAGATCAGATCATCGTTTTATGTGCAATTTTTTATCGCTAAATATCTTTAATTTCATAATGAAAAAAATTATGAAAATTACATATTAATAAAATACACATTATTACGATCTAACAAGATCCCACTTGATACATTTTTTCCTTATAGATTATCGTAACTTAAGGTCAAAGTTTGGTCAAATCAGACATTAAGATCAAATCAGATCAGATAAGCTCAGATAAGCAAAAATAAGGTGAACTAAACAAGGCCTAAACTATAAAAGTAAATTTGACAAGCTAAGGTATATGGTAGTATGGTACCTTTGATTGAATCAAGCGCAAGGGTATAATATATCATCTTTGTCTGATTCAGTTGAAATTATGAGTGAGTGCGTATTGTAAACTCATAAAGATGGTTTTTCAATTTTTTTTATGATAATAATGAAATCGGAGAAATTTTCAAATAAGTGGTAAATCATAGGTGTAATTCACTTTTTTACTTTTACTTTTACTTTATGTAATTTTAACTTTTTAGTTCACCATTTTCACTTCCTACACTCCTAGTGGAATAATCTCCCTACCTATATATTACATATATTCCTTTATACGGTGGTCGCAACATTTTCTTCTATCAACAAAGTCAAAGACGTTCGGTAAAGTGTAAGCATAATAATTTTAATTTTTTTTGAAGAATAATTATAAAGCATCTGTATCAGTAGTTGAGGTTATTACTAAGGTACAGCTAGCTAATTACATAAAATGATTACGATTATCCAAGCCAATTAAAGAATAAGTATATGTTCTTACACTAAGGTTTTATATAAGTGTTTTAAGTTTGGTAGGTACATAATTAATTCATTAATTGACTACGAGTACATTATATATGGTCATCCATTTCACAATCAATTATATATTAACAAGACAAGATTACGCAAATCCATCATTTCAATGGGTAAATCATGATATTAAGACTACGCGGAAACAAATATTCAACTCTCACGTAGCTTTCTTTAAATATGATTGGAACAACATATATATATGCTTCATATGGTAGGTGAGTTTCCCTTTTCTTTCATTTTTGGTTTTAGTATTAGAAAGGCCAATATTAGTAGGTGTATAGCTTACAACACCATCTAATTAAGAATTAATAAAACATTCGCAACAAATTTGGGAGTTGCATCTAGTCTAGAATCATAAGAAGGGATTAGGGAGGAATAGGGAACTAATGTTTTTTCTTGTGTATTGTCAATTGTGTTTGTGTTAGGAGCTATTAATTTGCTGAGATAATAGTTGCTAGCACTTGGAAAATGAGTAAGGGTGAAAGTTTGATTTTCGACTTAAATTTGAGATTGAATCCAATTCAATCAAAAATAAAATTCGTTTTGTGCATTTTGAGTCTAGTCCAATTTGAATTTCAATTTGCCCCCCCCCCCCCTTTTTTATTGAAACACTCAAAAATCTAATCCAATTTTCTTAAAAGTAAAGTAGTGAGTTCAGTCCAATTTGTTAAGAATAAGAATTCAATATGGATTACTAAATTGGTTTAGATTAGATTAAAATTACAATAACTTTCACCCATTAATTTGAGTCAGTTTTGAAATAGTTAGAGTTTCACATGTATGGCTGCATCCACTATTTGACTCCACAACCCACACAAATCACATAATTATGATATTTATCTGATTATCCGTAACTTGTAATACTACTCCATCCACAACTAATTTTCCCACCGATGAACTGGATGAATAGTGAGTTAAATTAATGATGCACTATTATTAACTTATACTCGCATGTTGAAAAAAAAAAAGTTAATACTCAATTGCTCTTACAGTTCTTAAAATTATAAATAAACATTTCGGAATACACTTTTTGAAATGATAGTGGTATAAATTTGGAAATTTACTACTCTGTATTAAACTAGGCATCTACAATTAGCAATTGATTATTTAGAAGATTAGCCATATAGTTCGCCACTGATTTTTGCATGGTCCCACTCGAAGTTTGAAATAATATCATGTTAGTGTCAATGCAAATGTATGTCCATAATTGTTTTAACGGTCATGCCGGTAGTGATGGTCTATTTCCCTGCTCGTCAAGGAACAGAATATTCATCTTCCTTGATTAGATAGTGGAAATGCTTTTTCATTGCTAATGATTAGGACAAATCAAAACATAAACATGATTACACAACGCAATTAGTACCTATTTGAAAAAGTTTCTTAATTACGAGGATAACCGACCAGTATTTGTATTTGTGTACACACTGTACAAAAAGTAATTCATTGCTAAAAACTATTGAATCGATGGCCACGTCTTTTCTTGTCCATGCATCTCCATTCTCCAGTAGTACTATGTAAAGTGGTACGGCTACTTAGTGGTGGCCACGCAGTTTGCGAAAAGAGAATTTTGGTAACAATATGACATGCTTAATTACATTACTTCACATCATCATTAATTCAGTTTGGTCAATGTAGACGTTCCTTGGGTTACCTATCAAATATAATTGTATTATTATCGTTTATTTAATTAAAATTGTGTTATTGATTAGAAGTTGATTAAAAGTTTTAAACATATGCTCTTGATTAAGAACTCTTGCATGTTTAATTATAGAAATTGTACTGTGTTGTATATTTTGACTAAAGGAAATTATGTCAACTACACGATTATTATGATTTGAAATTTTCAAGGTTGTATGAAGGGCTAATAATCGAAAACATTCCTTTTTAAATCGTACCATTCTATTCCTAGACGTTTGTATCATTTTTCTCATCTCTAATATTCGGCTAATACTTGTGTTTACTCGTGGTTTTAGAAAGGCTCGTGGATAGTACATGAAATGAACAAATTAACATGCGAATAGAGTTAATGAGGGTGATTTTAATGTTTTGTGCAAGAGAAACAAAATAAAAATTAGTACAAGTGGGGTTGACGAAAGAGGAAAATAATATCAAATCTTGTACCAAAGAAAAAGGTGTTTTAAAAATGAACTTAAAAAGCAAGTGTTACAAATATTTACTCGTACTAATGAACTAATGAAGGGAGTAGGGATAAATGGATAATAAAAAATTGTACTTGTAGAGTTGTAGCAAACCTCTTCAACAACAAAAAAAAAAGATTGTACTAACACAAAGAAATAACCAAACAAACATGTGATAAAGCTACGTTGAAGGCCCAAGTGAATGGTAATATGCGAGTACTAAAATAAAAGCCCATTTCGTTAAACCCGTACTTAGCCAAACAAAAACTCATTCTATATGGTTTTGTTGCATTATGTCATGAATCATGATTAGGTGATAGTTATGCAAGAATCCTTCAACAAAATATTCGAAGTAATTCCTCCATTTCATTTTAAATACGTAGTAACACAATTTCTCAGACGTATTTGCCAATGTATGATCCAAACATCAACGTAATAAAAAACTACCAAGCAAAACTTGGTTTAGTGGTAAGGTTTGTCACCTTACAATCAAAAAATTGTGGGATTAAACCCCACTAGAGGCAATTTGGGGTGGGGGATCTACCCTTTCTCCCCACTCCCAAATTATCTAGCCCGCTAATCTGGTTCGGGTTGACCTGTGAGAGGTTCCGGTCCCGTAGGGCCTCTCCTTACCTTTACAAAAAAAAAAAAAACATCAACGTAATCAATTGTTGATAAAAGAATCCCTACCTTTTAAAAAGTATGAGTTAACTCTTATGAATAACGCTTGGACAATTATACCCTTTAAATATTTTGTTTACTTAATTGCCCCCAATAATGTTGATTAGCTCTTTTTGTGCGGACATTTATACCCCTTAAAATATTTTTTTACATAGTTTCCCTCATTAATGCTACTAACAACTTAAGTTGTGATGTAAAGCCAAATCGAAAGAGCTTCCTGAATATTACTAGCTATGGCAGGCATCGCACGCGGAAACGTTAGCCATCCTAGTTATAATAAAAATTATATTTAAAAAATATATATATTGGGACGGTTCTAATAATAGCTTACATGACTATGTAAAATGTTAATATACATAAAAAAAAAATAGTTGAAGTAAGTTATATGAAAAGTATCCAAAACCAATCCGTGTCAACTTCAAAGAAATAAAAGAGCTAACACAACTTGAAACCCGTGTCAACTCTGTTCGATCCTATTGGATCTTGTAAAGAGATCAAGATGAGTCTTAGAAGTATGTAATAGATAGACACAGTTCGTGGAAGACAGCTAAAGAGGTTCTTCGGTTTTGACTTTCGACAATCTTCTATCAATGTAAGAAGTCGATCGTAGAACAACTTTATGTTTCTCAAGTAACCTAATTAGGATTACTACATAAGAAAACAGAGAAATTTTCATGCATGATGGCACGATGCAATGCTTTGAAGTTACAAATAAGGGTGTGTCCAATAATGTGCAATTCCACGTGTCCAACTAAGTAACTTACCTTATATAGCAATCAGCAACTTCGCACGAAGGAAACACGTAATGACATGAAAGTGTAACTATTAAGCGAACAACATCTGTCACTAATACACAATTTTTTTTTTTTTTTTATGACAAACACTACTCTTAACACCACTACAAAATTAAAGATAATTGTTATAAATCCGTTACAAATTATTGCGAGTATATGTCATCTCCAAACTCCAAAGCAATTTCATTAATAGATTATGATTTTCACATAAATAGAAAAATCATAATTACAAGCTAAACAGTCATATACAACATCTATTATTCTATGATAAATTAATAATGGTTACTTTCAAAAAATAAAGTTACCATATCTAGTTAAAAGACATTCACACTACCCATTGTTTTTAAATAGATACATGCTTCAACAATCTATATTGCTACTCCATATGTTCCATAATAATTGAAATAGTTAAACTAGACCTACATGTCGATGCATGAATTTGACAATTTATACGTAATTAAACATTAATAAAAAAATCATTAAAAAGTTAATTATTATTAAACTTCAAATTAATACGGAATATCTATTTATAAACATTTGACATGATAGTAATTGCTTTTCAGTAATACATTACAATACTTAAAAGCTAGAGTCAAAATTAATATGTAAATAGTGAAAAAAGTCAAAATGCATCAATTATCATGGAATGGAGTGTATATTTGCCATTGTACAAAGTTGAACCTCACTTCCTCTGTTTTTTTACTAATTGTTCCACTTAGACGTAGCATGTTGACCAACACAGACATGACATTGACCCTTAATATTGAAATAATTAAATAATGCATTTTTTTTAGAGCTTAGGGTGGCTAACGCGCGCGCTATAGCTAGCTAATATTTGGAAAGCTCTTTTAGTTTGGCCTTACGTCACAATTTTAGTTGTTAGTAGCATTAATGAGGGAAAATATGTAAACAAATATTTTTAAGGATATAAATGTCCGCACACTATTTTCAAGAGTTTAAAAAAGTGCTAATTAATATTAACGGGGCAATTAAATAAATAAATATTTTTAGAAGATATAATTATCCAAACACTATTAATAAGAGTTATCTTATACTTTTTAAAAGGTAAGGAAAATAAAAGCTATTGACAATAATTTAAGTTTTTCACTAGTAATTGTTTTGTTTTTATGTTTTTATTTACTTTGGAGAAGGAAGGAGCGAGAAATTTCTTAGTAATTACGAGTAACAGATAAGAACAGAAAAAGAATGACAGGTTTAGATGTTTACATTACAAATGTACAATGCTCATGGAAGCCTTTTTACTATCTTCACCTCACTTCCTTGCCAATCCAATGCGTGCACGTTAAGGGACCCTCCTCGTGTAATATACATATATATGCATGCATAATACACTACTAATTATATACGGAGTACTACTCAAAATATATTCAATTATATCACTTTTTTTCCCAAAAAAATAAAATAAAAAAGAAGAAGAAGATCGGATCATTAAGATAAGATATGAACGGCGAAGATGAATGGAGGTATATGATCGTACGGCCAGAAAAGGCTGGAATTAGGGATTTATGGAAGTTTTGGAGAAAGGGAGATATTAAAAGTGGATCCAAATTTATATTGAGTAATAGTTGTTGTGATGATGATGTAATTCAAGAAGATGATTATGAAGAATTAGATTTAGAAGAGTGGAGGTTATTGTTTGATGGGAAGGATAATAGATGGGTGATAATTGTATCAATTTTAGTAAGAAGGTTGATTAAATTATTTGGTAAACCCTTGGAATTAATTGGTAATTTTGTGGATTTCTCCCTTAATCTCCTTTCTCTTAATTGCAATCTCTTTCGGCTTGCCTCCAATTTTCTCCAAGGTATATTATGTTTCTCAATAAAATGGTCTGGTTTGATTTTATTTGACAATCAGCTGTTGGTTCGTTATTAATGAAAAGTTGTGATCTTATGAATGTGTTACATACATTCACGACAATAATTTGTTTATAAGCAAATGCAGGTAAGGTGGTGATTCCAGAAAGAGGCACAACGACATTCGTAAGCTCAATTGGACATTTGGATGGGCGAATCGACTTGAACAAGACAGATAATTTTGGAGAAGGATCATCATCAAGTAATTCGAGAATAGAGATAGAGAACAAATCACTAATGGACCTTTGTGTTATGGCATCAAAGTTAGCTTATGAAAATGCTAGTGTGGTCAAAGAGGTTGTAGTTAACCATTGGAAGGCAAGTGTTCTTTTTTTCTCGAACTAGGATAGTTGCATTGGCTTTCTTGCTACAAGGAAATGATGATTTAGATGAGATATGATCCTACATTTCGGTTACCACTTAGTCAGTGGCCGTCCCATATATGTATCAACTAAGGTAGTCGACATTCATATTAGCTAAAACAATATCATATACGAAGTATACCATTACACGATAAACTTAAGTGTACATCTCCATCTTTATTCTTTGTTCCTTACTCCATAGTAATGTAAGTTCGTTACTAATTTTCGTTTTAATTTTTGAAGCAGATGCATTTTGTGGAGTTTTATGATGGTTGGAATGGTAAATGAACCCATCTTCACTTCATTCTGTATTGTTTAGTACTATTATGCATGATTTATAAGCTTTGGGTAAATATATATCGCTTTGCTATTTAGATTTACAAAATTAAGTTTTGGGATAGGTGCTTTATACAGGTCCCATTTTAAAACCGGGCCAATAAGTTTAATTTAAAAATGTCACTTGTTTAATTGCAATTAAGCCAATAAGTTGTTCATCATATAGTACTTCGTACTTCCTTCCTTCCTTTTTTTTAATTAAAAGGGAAAGTGATCCATTTAAGTTTGAAACCTCCATTTATAGAAAATGATGTATCTAATAAAAAACAGTATAAAGCTAGATTTAATTCACAATGAACTAGTTTCATGATATTCAACTATTTTCAATTAAGCTAATAAAACTTCATGTTCCTTCAGTCTCATGATACTCAATTAATTTTTGGACACATTTGTGAATGTAAAAATTTGACCATTAGTACAGTTAATCGTTCATTAGTCAACAATTTAATTAAAAAGTCTATATGTGAAATTTATAATCCATGTATGTATCCATTTCTTGCAAGAAATTATATATATATCTTTCTTTATTTTGACAGATTACCAGCAGAAGAAGTCCACCCAAGTGTTCATCCTATGTGACAAACCAGAAGATGCTAACTTCATACTAATCAGTTTCAGGGGCACTGAACCTTACGACGCTGATGATTGGAGCACAGATTTTGATTACTCTTGGTACGAGATCCCAGAGCTAGGAAAGCTTCACATGGGTTTCTTAGAAGCCTTAGGTTTAGGCAACCGAGCTGATACCCCTACATTCCGACGTAACCTCCTACAGAAGAACAGCAACGTTGCTTCTATGCCGGATATGGCAGAGTTAACAGCCTACATTGCTGTCAAAACCAAGCTCAAGGAATTATTACAACAGCATAAGAACGCGAAATTTGTTGTCACAGGACATAGCCTAGGTGGGGCTCTTGCAATCTTGTTTGTTACGGTGTTGATCTTACACAAGGAGATTGAAATGATGGAGAGCTTGTTGGGTGTGTACACTTTTGGACAGCCAAGGATCGGAGATGGTAAACTAGGGATGTTCGTGGAAGAACGACTTAATAAGCCTAAGATTAGCTACTTTCGGGTTGTTTACTGCAATGATGTTGTTCCTAGGCTACCTTATGATGATAAAACATTCTTGTATAAGCATTTTGGTGTTTGCCTCTGAAAGTCTAACTGGCTAATACAAGAGGGGGGGTGAATTGTATTTGAGGTGAAATCTAAAAACTTTTGCGGAATTTAACTAAATGAAATAATGACGAGAGAAGATATAGGCTTTTCTAAATTTCCACTATGTAATCAAACTCTTTACAAGTGAAGATTCAAACCCGTTAACAAGTTCCACAAACTAGGAACTTGTTCCCAACTCTCACAGAAGCCTTCAGCAACGAAGCTTCCTTGACCTCACTTTACAAACTCACAATCCCAACCCCTAAGTACTTGAATACAATATGTGATTACAAATACCTATTGCACTCAAGAATATAAGAAGGATAATAACTCTCTTTATGTTATTAGAAGGCTACTGGAATTTTTATGCTCAAGAGTTATATTTTTCTGAGATAGTTTGCACGAGTATTTATAGAGAAGGCTTAGTCATTAACCTCCACCATAATCACGTCCACATGTCAACAACCCACTAACAACTTGTGGAGTTATCTTGACAGATTGTGATCATGAAGAGGTTTCCTAGCCTTATCTAATTAAACCACTATCCTAACAACTTGATAACCATTAGCCGTATAAAAGATTTTCACACAGAAAAACCACTTGCTAACTTTATCAAATATTTTATTTAAAAGATTATCAAAAGTTTGTTTAAAAAGATTTTATTTGAAAAGATAAATTTATTATTTATTAAAACAACTAGATAATTATCTTCGATAATTATCTTTATTAAAACTTTTACAAATTATCTTTTCTTTAAGAAATTATCTTTTAAAACTAACTTTTATTCCAGTAGTCTTTTTAACATAAGTCATTGAGTTCCTTTCCGACTTTATAATATTGAGTGCTCACAATTAAAACTAGAACGTGAGATTTGCACGAGGCTTTTTAGAGAATGCTACTCCGCATCCAAGTTCCTACTCCGGAACGAACTTTGCTTGAATCCTTTATTCACCAAAGACTCAAAACATTCATTAGTCGAGTTTGTCAATTTGTCCATCAAAACCAAAAGGCTCAACAAATTCCCCCTTTTTGATGATGACAAACATTGACAAACTTAGGTAAATAAAATCATCCAGGCATGCAACAAAAATTTAAAGTAAGGCATGAAAACAAAAAAAAAAACAATTAAAGAACTTAGAAAAATATTAAAAAGTTTTTTTTTTTTTTTTTTTTTTTTTTTTTTTTTTTTTTTTAAAAAAAAAACTGAGCAAAAGAAAAATTAACAAAGACTTTAAAAACTGAACTTAGCAAAAGTTTGTACCTTCGATGTGTGAGTTCCTTGGTAAACACTTTAGCCGCCATGAAGTTTGTCTTTTCCCCCTTTTGGCATTATCAAAAGATTGAAAAAAAACATTTTGCTATACTCCCACTAGACTACGTAGGGAATAGTGAGCTCAAATAATGCAAGGCAAAAATAAGTTAGGTACCAAATTATCAGCAAACACACACAATCATATGAAAAATACGAGCCAAGTTCCGATTTAGGAAATAGAAGAGGAACATAGAGAATGTAGCAAAGGATAAAGGCGTACAAACCAAAGTTCAGAGAGATTAAACAAAACCAAAATAAAATTGTTCAACATATGAAATTAGAATAAGTGCAATCAAGGATTTAAGAGGCTGCATTGGTAGGATCAAGGGTTGGATTTGTGGGATCAATAGAGTCTTCCTCGACTTCCCCAAAGGCTACTTTGTTGATAGTTTCCAAGATCTCCTTGTTGCCTTCACTAAACTTGCCTTCAGCCTGTGCAAGCTTTGCCTCCACGCCTGCAAATCCGGTTGCTTGAGATTCTGCCAGAGCCTGCACCTGGCCTTTAAGAGAAAGCAATTCCGAGGCCATTTCCTCCAGTTTCTTGCTCACCAGAGTAGTCAACTTCTCCATATCTGCTTTAACCTGTTGAAAATCATAAACAAACACACGAGTTCCAGAGAAAGCAGCAAAGCCAGTAGGCTGAAATGGAGGAGGAGAAGGTGAATGAGGAGGCTGCCTAGTAGATGAGACAGGAATAGAAGAGGGTTCAATGGCAAAGGGGACTTGGGTAGGTTTGAAGGTGGGATCAGATTTGTCTGAGGAGCTGATGGTTTCTACAGTCACAGGGTGTGTAGTAGAAAGGGCAGGCTTGACCACATTCCTCTTACTTCTTCTAAGGCCCCCTGTAAACACAGGAATGACAGGTGGTCCAGCTGTGCTCTCAGAGTCTGTGGTATGTTCCCCCTCACTTTGATCAGTTCCCTGCCCCTCATGTGAGTCAGATTTTCGAGCTTCCCCCTCAGAAACTTCCTTATGTTCCCCCTCAGAATCTTCCTGTTTTTCTCCTTGCACATCTCCCTCAAGTATTTTTTCTTTGTTTTTCTCTCCGTTAGAACTTTTTTCTTCTTCCTTATCTCCCTCAGAATCACTGGAGGTGGTAGCACCCTCACTAGCAACCTCACTACCCTGGTCACTGCCCTCCTCATCACTTGCGTCACATTCTTCCTCAGCTTCTTTCCCTTTCCCTTTCTTTTTCTCCCCTCCATTCCGAGGCACAAAACATACTTTGCCATTTGTAAGCCTAAGACTCAGTCTAAGTAATGATTGTTCAGAGAGGATATTATCGGGTTTGAGATATGTTGGGGATTCACATTCAACATCAATACCAAAAGATTTGACCAACACAGTAAGGAAAGAGCCATATGGAATTGTGGTCTTTTGAGCATAAAAATTCAAGTGTTCAATCATTAGAGCAGGGAAATTAATCTGTATTTTGCATGCAAGACAGAATATGAGGGAGGCATCCAAGAGTGATACGGTACTCCGTTTTTGTAAACGGGGTACTATACCCTTCCAGGTGAAGGTAAACAGTAGCTTATGAAGGGGTGTTAGGGCATGATGGTGAGTAGTTTTCACTTTCGGATTTCCTCCAATAAATTGAAGGATTTTGCATTCATCATTATGGCCAATGTTTACAGATTGTTTGTGCTTTAAATAAGAACAATAGCCTTTAACAGGAACTTGAAATAGATTTCCAAGATAATTGGCATCAAACGAAATTGGAATATCATTAACTACGGCCGAGCACACACCATTATCACATTGAAAGGTATTTTTGAACTCATAAATAAATTTAGGATAAACAGGGTAATGAGAACAATTCTGGAACAAGTGAGTCCATTTTTGATAATCAATTAAAGAAGTAAATTCAGTGAACTTACTCGCCACACACCAATCATAGTTGATGTGATATCCGAGAGTGTAATTCCATGATGGGAATTTGGTGGTTGCGCGCCGTTTCCTGTCGCCGCCCTTCACAGCCTTAGCCTTCCTCTTTGGCTGAGCAGATGGATGCACCACCGCAATTGGCACCGGTTGTGGAGACCCCGTGTTTGAGGAGGGTTTGAATGGTGGTGATCGGGTTTTTGGGGTGGTGTTTCGGTTGGTTTTCATGGTGTTGAAGATAAAATGAAGGGAAGGAGAAGATGAATAGTGTGAATAGGAAGGAGAGAGAGTGAGGCCGGTTATGGGAGTGTATGGGGAATTTAATTGATTTGATAGGTGAAGGTGGAGTGAAAAGAAGAAAAAGAGTTTAATGGGGAGGAGTGAGAAAGAAAAGTGACGGTTTAAACTGTGAGGTAGTGGGGTAGTTTTAGAGGTAGTAGGATTTAATTTGGTGAAATAATTGCACTCATCTAATTCAATGTTGATAAAATAAAATCGTAAGTTAAGAAGTTGATATACATGCTTCTTATCTTACGTAGCAAATAAAAGCAGAACTGAACAAAGGAAAATAAGGAGGAAAAAAAAAGATAAAAATATGAATAAAAGATAAGAATAAAAGATAAAAAAAATAAGGAAGGCAAAAAAGATAATAATAGGAAGGAAAACAAATTAACAATATAAAAAAATGGTAAGTGCAAATGGATTGTAAATTATGATGATAATTTACGTGATCATAATACAGAGAATAAAGAATGATGAAAAGGGAACTTGAAACAACATGGCTCAATATTTTTAACATATTAAAAGTATGTATAAGTGACTTTTCAATACTTCACAAATCTTTTCCCTGGGTAATTTCAGCTGTGTTATGCACACAAGATTGAGCATAGCATTGTTAGTTACATCCGATTTTACCTTAGGGGTTCCAAACAAAAATCACTTTAGCCGTAGCATCCCCAATTCCACACGCATCTTTTCAAACTTGTCTCTGCTTAAAGGCTTAGTTAATATATCAGCAATTTGACATTCAGTAGAAATAAAATCTAGCCTAATTAAGCCCTTTTTCAAGAAAGTCATAAACATATCAAAAGTTTCATCTTTACTATGTAAGAATATGACCCATGTAAATCTAGAATAATCATCCACAAGAACTAAGACATATCTTTTTCCACTTCTACTTTGAATTCTAACGGGGCCACACAAATCCATATGAATGAGTTCCAATGGTTTTGTGGTGCTTACCATTTTCTTTGATTTAAATGATGATCGAACATGCTTTCCTTTGATGCAGGCTTCACAAATTTTGTCATTTAGGAATTTGATAGAAGGTAATCCGATTACCAAGTCCTTTGACCTTAATTTGTCAAGCAATGAAAGACTAGCATGTCCAAAACGTTTATGCCATAGAAGTGGATCATCCTCAATAACACTTAAACAAGATAGATTGTATTTTGGAACTTTGTTAAGGTCCATGGTATATGTGTTCCCTTTACGAGTTCCTTCCAAAACGATTTTACCAGTGTTATTGTTGATGATTTTGCATTTTTCAGAAGAAAAGCTTACAAAGTTTCCTTTATCACAAAACTGAGAAATACTGAGTAGATTATGCTTCAAACCCTCGACTAAAAATACATTGTCAATTGCATGGGAACTTGACCTTCCTACTTTGCCAACAGCAACAATGTTGCCTTTCTTATTGTCTCCAAAGGTCACTGTTCCCCCTGTATAGGCCGTCAGTGAGAGAAATCTGGATTCATCTCCTGTCATGTGCTTAGAACAACCGCTATCGAGGTACCACTGGTTGTTCCCCCTCACTTCGACCTGCAAAAGAAATTAAGAGTTAGTAGTAGGAACCCTTTCATTCATGGGTTCCTGTGTTGACACATTTAAATCAGATTTCTTCTGCCAAACATAATTCACATTCTTATTGTACAGATTTGCTTTCTTAGTACATTCTTCACTGCGATGTTCCTTTTTACCACAGAAAGAACAAACGGTCTCACTAGGTAAGTTCACATATTTCTTTTTCTTTCCAGTGGACTTCTTCTTATGAACATAGCCTAGACCTTCTGTTCTTTTTGTCTGAGCTTCCTTTACCCACTTGGGAACACCCGTGCTTGCTGTATTTTTACTTTTTCTTGCAATTTCTAGGTCCTTTTCTAGTTTCTCATTTTTATCATTGGTTTCCTTTATCTCTTTCTTAACATGCTCTAGTTCATTATTAAACATGATTAAAGGAACTTCAGTAGACCTGCAAGAATCAATGTTAGTACACAACATTTTATATTGAGTCAATTCAATATTCAGCATGATATTCTCACTCTTGACTCTTTCAAGGGATTCTTTTAGCATAATATTTTTATCTAACAATTCAAAGAATCTGCCTTGAACATCATTTCTTAAGCTATTCAGATACTTAACATGATCTCTACAAATTCCAGTTGCCTTTTCGGCTTGCCTTAGTTTTGCACATAATTCTTTATATTCATCTAAGGTTTCTAACAATAAAGAGATTAATTTATCCTTTGAGAGAGATTTCAAATAATTAGGTTGAATGACTACCTCATCATCATGCTTTGCCATTAGACAGAGATTGGCTACTTCATCGTCTGTGTGTTCCTGTTCCTCTTCTTCGGAACTTGATTCTCCCCACGTGGAAATCATTGCTTTCCTGAAATTTGTTTTAGAAAAGTTAGGCTTGGAATTTCTGCTTTGATCAGCTTCTTTTCCCTTGCCTTTCTCAGATTCCCATAATGGACACTCTTTGATGAAGTGGTTGGTGCTTCCACATTTGTGACAAGAAGACTTGGCTTTGGGTTCCTGATTTCTTTTACTGTATCCTTTCTTCTTGTCTAAAAACTTGTTGTTACGGTAGAATTTTTTCAGCCTTCTCACCAACATTGCAGCTTCTTCTTCATCGATGTCAGACTTCTCTTCGGATTCTTCATTAGCTCTTAATGCTAGCCCTTGACTTTTGACAGTCTCCTGAGTCCGATTGTTCGACTGGATCTCGTGAGTAATGAGGGAACCCGCAAGCTGTTCCAGATTGAACTTGGTGAAGTCTTTTGATTCCTGCACCGCTGCAACCTTTGCTCTCCATCTGTCATTGTCTGGAAGACTTCTTAAGACTTTTCTGACCTGCTCATCTATAGGAATTATCTTACCAAGACACGTTAGTTCGTTAGTAATACTTTTAAATCGAGTAAACATGTCTTTAATGGATTCTTTGTTTCCCATTTCAAAGCGCTCATACTGAGATAAAAGAATATCTATTTTGGAACGTTTAACATCTGACGTTCCTTCATGTGTAACTTCCAGAAGATCCCAAATTTCCTTTGCGGATTTGCACCCTTTGACACGAGTATGTTCATCGGGTCCAAGTCCCCAAATTAGAAACTTTTTGGCAGTAGCATTCATTTCTAATTTTTCGAAATCAGTTTTTTCATATTCATCCATAGGTTTAGGGATTACCTCATTGTTAGCATTCGTTTTCGTAATTTCGTAATCTCCTACTTGTATAATCCGCCATACCTGATAATTCTCTGCTTGGATGAAGATTTCCATCTTATCCTTCCAATAAGGATAATATTTGCCGTTGAAGTATGGAGGCCTTTGAATGGATGTACTCCCGAATTCCTTTTCCTCTGTGTAAGCCATTTTCCCAGGAACTTACTCAACAGGGTTGCCTGCGTGCTCTGAGTTCCCGCTCTGATACCAACTGAAAGTCTAACTGGCTAATACAAGAGGGGGGGTGAATTGTATTTGAGGTGAAATCTAAAAACTTTTGCGGAATTTAACTAAATGAAATAATGACGAGAGAAGATATAGGCTTTTCTAAATTTCCACTATGTAATCAAACTCTTTACAAGTGAAGATTCAAACCCGTTAACAAGTTCCACAAACTAGGAACTTGTTCCCAACTCTCACAGAAGCCTTCAGCAACGAAGCTTCCTTGACCTCACTTTACAAACTCACAATCCCAACCCCTAAGTACTTGAATACAATATGTGATTACAAATACCTATTGCACTCAAGAATATAAGAAGGATAATAACTCTCTTTATGTTATTAGAAGGCTACTGGAATTTTTATGCTCAAGAGTTATATTTTTCTGAGATAGTTTGCACGAGTATTTATAGAGAAGGCTTAGTCATTAACCTCCACCATAATCACGTCCACATGTCAACAACCCACTAACAACTTGTGGAGTTATCTTGACAGATTGTGATCATGAAGAGGTTTCCTAGCCTTATCTAATTAAACCACTATCCTAACAACTTGATAACCATTAGCCGTATAAAAGATTTTCACACAGAAAAACCACTTGCTAACTTTATCAAATATTTTATTTAAAAGATTATCAAAAGTTTGTTTAAAAAGATTTTATTTGAAAAGATAAATTTATTATTTATTAAAACAACTAGATAATTATCTTCGATAATTATCTTTATTAAAACTTTTACAAATTATCTTTTCTTTAAGAAATTATCTTTTAAAACTAACTTTTATTCCAGTAGTCTTTTTAACATAAGTCATTGAGTTCCTTTCCGACTTTATAATATTGAGTGCTCACAATTAAAACTAGAACGTGAGATTTGCACGAGGCTTTTTAGAGAATGCTACTCCGCATCCAAGTTCCTACTCCGGAACGAACTTTGCTTGAATCCTTTATTCACCAAAGACTCAAAACATTCATTAGTCGAGTTTGTCAATTTGTCCATCAAAACCAAAAGGCTCAACAGCCTCTACTATGACAGTTTTTACACTAAACAGGTACATACAACACACCCTACTTCATAATCTCGATCTTTTTATGAAAAAATTATATCTGATGCTTTATTTTGGCATGCATGAATTTGAAGCAAGTGAAAGAGGAGCCGAACAAAAACTTTTACGGGATGAGGTACCTAATTCCGGCACACATGAATGCTGTGTGGGAGTTGATCAGGGCCTTGACAATGCGTTATGTGTATGGAACAGATTATAAAGAGGACTGGTGTTCGGTTTTCGTGAGGGTTGTAGGATTAGTTCTACCAGGTATTTCTGCTCATAGCCCTAGGGATTATGTCAATTCAGTGAGGCTAGGTAGAGAACACAAGATTCAAATGTCCTCTCTCGATTAACTTATTAATTGGAGTGTGTTTAATGTTCAAATGTCCTCTCTTGATTAACTTATTAACTTGTGAATCTTTATAGAGTTTACACTAGTGTTCTTACTGGTAAGACCCAATAACTTTTTAATTGCTTGCATTAAATGGATCTCATCACTGGAGAGGGTGGTTATTCTATTGTGTTTAATTGCTCACTTTGATCGGTTTGGAGTTAAGGCAAGTTTGATTATCTTCACATTAGTGTAGTCTTTGTAATTTTCAGTAGTTACATAGATATATAATACTTGATTGTAATACTTTTGTTGTATTTGATTAATTACATTATTTTGTTATTGTAATCACATTATCTAGGTTTTGTTCCCACACTTTATTTAAGTGCTTTCTTGTTTGAAAACAATGTAAAACTTAACAATTATTTTCCCAAAGATGTTAAGCAGTGAAAAGCGAGGAAGTCCCAGGAAAGCAGCTACTAGCTAGCTAATGCCAGAGGATCTTTGCTTGATTCGACTTTTGCCTTGATGTACCTCCTCCTTTTTCAATATGAAATTCGAGATTCACTAGGTTGGTCAGTCACACAAAATGGAGTGGCGAAGGGTTCAGTTGCATTAACTTCTGCGGATACTCGCTATTCCTAATACTAAGACAGCGTCTCTTAACCCTCCCCGAAACCACCCTAAAAGGGTAAAAATGAAGCCCTAAAATTCGTTTAGGGTGGTTTTAAAGGTGATGTTCGTTTAGGTTTAGGGGTACGGTGCCGGTTTAGGTTTAGGGGTACGGTGCCGGTTTTGGGTGGGGGAAGAAACATGGTTTTCGGCGTCGGGAAATTGCTAGTGAAGGCGAAAAGAGGGGAGGGCATAAAGTGAAATTGAGGGGAAGAGAGAAAGAGAGTGAGAAGATGGGTTGAAAGGAATTGAAGGAGGCATTTGAGGAGGGAGGTGGGCAACGTGGGTGGGGGAAAGGGAGGGAGATGGGGTCGCCGGTGCCGGGGGATGAGGTTGCCGGCATCCAACACGGGGAGGGGGAAGGGGTGGCTAACGGGATGGAGTGGCTGAGATTTTTTTTATTTTTTTTAAAGCTTTTTATTTTTTTTAAGTCTTTATTTGTTTTTTTAATATATTAAATCATTATTTAATGAGATAATGGGCCCCCACTTAACGGAATCCTAACGGTTTATGTTAAGTGGTAGCAAAAGTTATATGCTGTAACTTTTGATGGTAGCAAAATAAAATTTTACTTGGATAACAAAAGTGAAATAGGGGTGTTTGAGTAATAGAAAAAGTGAAAATTTCCTTAATATGAGTATAAAAACTGTAAGTCAAGCAAATATAGCCAAACAACGTACATACAAAGTACATAATTAACAACGTAGTTCAAGTTTGACCAAATTAAGGCAATCAAAATTTCAAATGTACAACAAGTCTTCCAATTAATAATACTTGTCTAACATGGTGTGCTCAAGGCTTACGAAGCTCATTGTTGACAGCATTAGTCAAGAGAACCCAAAGTAGCTGTACATGTACAAAACAATACACTTTTCCTAAAAAAAGAAAAATATACAAAACAATACACTTCCTAGATATCGGGAAATTTCTAATAAAGATTTTGACTGAACAATGTCGCCGTCGTCAACACCGGAGGCATCCAGTGACACAACAAAAGTGGTCGTAGCACCAGTTTATCCATCATGGCGGGAATTTTGGGACAGCCATTCATTCTCTCTTCCAGCCTCTCCCCTCGACGCCGCAAGTCGGCTGCAACAAAACTTAACTCACTTCCATGTCAACTACTTACTCCTCATTTTCAACATCACCGTCTTCTACGTAGCCTTCATCACAACCCCAATCGTGTATATCTATATCGTATTGGCCGCTTTTTTAGCGTCCCGTTTCTTCTACGAGAGGTACTTTCATCCAGAACCTTCCAATCTTGAGCGGCCTCACCTAAAATCCTCTAGTATTTTACTTGTATATATATATGTTGTAATGGCCACTTATTCATTAGTGTGGCTTGGGCTTCCATGGACTTATCCGGTGTGCTTGCTTGTGACTTTCGCCACGGTTGTTTGCTTGCACGGTATGCTTAGAGTTCCCGTTTATGATCAATATCAAGGTTTACTTGACGCACAACTTCAATCTCATCAACCTCCACAGGTTGATGTTTAATGTTTTGGGAAATAGAAATTAAGTCGCTCCTTGTAAGATGTACAACTATATATTGTATTGGAGTATGATTTGGGCTAGATCATCTGCATGTTTGGGTAAGTAATTACTCTCAGTATAATTCAAAGTTCATGTAAAATAACCAAATTAAAGAGGTTAATTTGGCGTCGTAGCTGTATTTCATTGTTAATTTGTTATTACTTGTTCCGCTTTTTCATACTTCTAAACGCATTGGGGGTTCATACTTATGTTTTCTTCAGAAAATATGGAATATAGAAATTAAAAAGGTCATGAACTAAGGTTGACAACAAGCTAATATAGCCAAACCACATATGTAAGGTCCTCTTCAGTTCAATTTACAAAAATAATATTCAGCAAAAATATATAAGTTCAGTTCAGTAAAAGTAATTTATGTTCAGTAAAAATTAGTAATTCTAACGTAGATTTATAATAGAGAATCAGTAAAAATAATTTCAATTTAATAATTTTTTTTTTTGACTTTTATCACTAAAAAAACAAGAAATTGTTTTGTACCACCAAAAAAAATTCTAAAATTATTTTTTACCACCTACCTTCAAGAAAACCGTTAAATCTAACGGTTAAAATAAAATCATCGATTTTTCGAGTGTAAAACATGTTTTCTATAGATTTTGGGGGCATTTTGGCCCTGTACATCCAATTTGAGGTCAAAATCGACAAAAAATGATCAAAATGGCTCGTTTTGCGTGTTTCATGCAAATGGAGGTATTTTTTAGTAGTAAAAACGAGCCATTTTCGATCATTTTTTTTCCATTGAGTTCAAAGGACCAAAATAACCCCCATAAATCCCTAAAGAACATGTTTTTGACACAAAAATCAAAGAATTTACAAAATTCCGTTAGGTTTACCGGTTTTTTTTACGACATGTGGTATGTAAAAAAACAATTTTTTGGTTTTGTTTTTTTGGTAAAAAAAAACCCAAAAAAATAACTTAAGTTTAGCAAAATATATAATTTTAGTTCATTAAAAATAATTTCAATTATGCAAAAATAAGGTGATGTAAACATGGCTTAGTTTGAGTGTTTGACCCAAATTAAAATTTGACTTTTAAAATTCAAAGCTACTATTATTAATTAATAATAGTATAATATATATGGTGTTCTTTAGCACCAAATCCTTTTGATTCATCGATGAATGAATGATACCCTTCATTTTAGAGTATTGCGTGTAATAAGGAGAATGATAATAACATGTATTGTATCATTTTAAAGGTGTATAGTTCAAGTACCATTAATAACTCTTCATTAATACTCATACTTATAATTATATTCCACTTGTTGAGTCTTACAACTATTACTTCCTTTGACCCCTTTTATTTGCACCATGGTCCCACTTTATGTGAGAGTTTTATAACGTTATATATCATATATGATACAAACACAAAGGAACAGAGAGAGTTGTTATAAATATCTCAATCTCCGGCTTAATGTTTTCTTCAAAAAAATTGGAACATAGAAATGGTCATGGACTGCTCTTGACAGCAAGCTAATATAGCCAACCACATAATTATATTTATTATGAACAAGTTTGATCAAATAAGAACTTCAAATTTTCAAATGTACTACTAGTACAAGTCAACTAACAAATAAGAATAATCATATTCTAATATGGCTGCTGTTTAACTAGCTCATTGTTGATAAAGCATTAGGTCAAGATAAATGACTAGTAGTGTTGCATACTACTATGGTACTAGTCTACAAATGTACAAATGCACTTCCTAAATATTAGGAAAGTTGAATTATATTTCTCCTAATGTAGCTCTAGAAGAAAGTAAAAAAAGGTCATCACTCCTTATACAATCTCAGCCCTAAACTCCTTGTACTGCTCATTGTTGTACAATTATTATCATTCGGTCTTGGGCGCCCATGGATTTATATGGTGTACTTTCTTGTAATTTTCACAACGGTTGTTTTGTTTGCTTGCTTGCATGGTATACTTAGAGTTCCTATATATGAGGTTTAGGGTTTGGGGTTTAGGGTTAGGGTTTAAGGTTTAAGGTTAAAGGGTTAAGGGTTTAGGGTAAGGGTTTAGGGTTAAGGGTTAGGGTTAAGGGTTAGGGCTAAGGGTTTAGGGTTAAGGGTTTAGGGTTAGGATTTAGGGTAAGGTTTAGGGTTAGGGTTTAGGGTTAAGGGTTAGGGTTAGGGTTTAGGGTTAAGGGTTAAGGGTTTAGGGTTAGGGTTTAGGGTTTAGGATATTGAAATTACTTATTTGCCCTTGAAATTTTAATAAGTTATTTGCCCTTGAAATTACGAACCATCAATTTACGAACCATGAAGCTCAACAAAAGCAAAAACAAAGGCAAAGTTCACCCTCCTCCCTTCTTCAGAGTTTTAATTTTTCGAACACCATCAATTTAATCGGAAATCTTCACAAACACCATCATTTTAAAAACTTAATTTGTAGTATAAAACAATTGAAATTAAAAAAATTGCAAGATCAACCATAAGAATTTGGAGTTAAATAAGATCGTAAAAATTTCTGGTTTTTTTGAATAGATTTATATATTAAAAAAAAAGAGATAATATTCCTGAAATTAAGATTATACCCTTTCATTTGCGAAGTCGGTGTGAGTTAGGATATTGAAAGTGGTAAGAATGGCGTTAGGTGGTAGTGATGGAGGAGAGAGAAAATGGTGGTGGGTGTTGTTTTGGGCGTTGTGGAGGAGATGAATGGGAAGGTTTTGTCCGCATTCGTTTTCGATTAAATAAAGTAATGGGGTAGTAGGTCCCTTCAGCCCATTTTCAATTTGAAGCCCAATACCGTACTTGTCCACATTAGATTTTTTTTTCTTTTCTTTTTTTCTCTCTCCTACTTGAAGTGGCTTATGAGCTCTCTCCTGCATTCAAGGAGCTTCTCAGGTATGATTATTGTTCCTTTTTATTAATCTTCCTAATATTTATTTCACAATTTTAGGGTTTAATTTTACCCTTTCGTTAATTTAATTGCTAGTACTATTATATTCAATTTAGAGTTCTTGTTGGTTATTATTTCTCAACTTCTTTTTTTGAATCTTCCATTTTATTAACATCCAAATATTTATATTCAAGTCGGATTATCAAACAATTGGTTATGATTTCTGAAGTTATGAAAGCTTGCAATAATTGATTTTGTTGCTACATTTACGTTGTTACTATTAATTGACAGGAATTTTATGTGATTTTCGGACTCTAATTTAATAATTGAGCCAAAATTTGCTGATGTATTGCAATTTTCGAGTCTAATCCAGCCCACGAGCTAAACTGCAATGTCATTAGATTTCATTGAATTTAATGGTTTCGCATCCAAAGTATAAAGTATATGAATAATTATTGTTTGGGAGAAGGGTGTGTAGCTTGGTTTCATCTAAGTATCTTTGGTGTAGATAGAGCTACAAATGGCATTGATGTAGACGAGGTTTGATTATGATTAACACCCTCGAGTATTTAACTAAGCTAACGGACATCCACCTTTTTTCTTGTGTAAGCAAATGACTAAGAACTGTTAATACATGGTTGGTGTTTTTTTTGTTGGGGGGGGGGGGGGGAATTGACTTTGAGTTTTTACAGAAATTTGTATACAAATTTGTTTAGTGACACCATTCACCTCATAGTCATATTTGCAAAGGAGTAGCCTTTACGTAATTTGTGTAACTAAGCATGTTGTATATGATACACTTGTCTTATTCGAGACCTATGGACACTGCCGTGTTTGTATGTTGGAGAAGTAGCAGGGGTTGAGAATGGCGTGTGGGATTTTGAGAAATTTAGTACAGAACTTTGTGGACTTTTTATATTTTCTAGTCCTTTGAAACTAGAAAATTCTGTGCAAGTGTTGCTTTTGTGTATTTATATTTTATACCTGAAACGGGTACTTGATATTTGTTTGGTTAAGTATTTTCACATGATTCTTCAGGGAGTTAGCACAAGCATGGAGATGGAAGTCCTGGACAATAAGTTCTTATATGTGGGGCTACTCATTGTGGCAACCCTTGTTGCTGCTAAATTGATATCAGCGCTCATTATGCTAAAGTCTGGAAAACGCCTTCCTCCTGTGATTAAGGCCTTCCCTCCAGTTATTGGTGGCCTTATTCGCTTCCTTAAGGGCCCCATTATCATGCTGAGGGAGGAGTACCCAAAGCTTGGAAGTGTATTCACCTTAAATCTGGTCAATAAGAATATTACCTTCTTGATTGGTCCTGAAGTGTCTGCTCATTTCTTCAAGGCACCTGAGACTGATCTCAGTCAGCAGGAGGTCTATCGCTTCAATGTCCCTACTTTTGGACCCGGTGTTGTCTTTGATGTAGACTATTCCATCCGCCAGGAGCAGTTCCGCTTCTTCACTGAGGCTCTTCGAGCCAATAAGCTCAAGAGTTATGTTGATCACATGGTTATGGAAGCTCAGGTCTTCTTCTCTCTATGTAGTCTATATCTTATAAGCTGAATGAATTTTGTTGGTGGAAGATGGAATTTTACTTGTTTTTGGGAAGTTTACATTCACATTTTTTTTATTTTTTTTGTGGTATGATCTTTGCTGTCATCCTTTAGCAAGGAATTTCATAATCCTCTCCTATTGTGTTTGATATTGTAGACTTGTGGTATGATCATCCTTATAAAATACCAAGTACTACAATCTTACCTGTTATCCAATATACTTGATTACTTGGTGTATTATATGAGCATTCATTTTAATTTGCTGGTCTTGACCCTAACCTTGTATACTGCTTATGTGAAAATTATAAATTTTTGTTTGAATATGCAGGAATACTTTTCCAAGTGGGGAGATTCTGGAGAGGTTGATTTGAAATACGAGCTGGAGCATCTTATTATCTTGACTGCCAGTAGATGTCTCCTGGGTCAGGAAGTCCGTGACAAGCTCTTTGACGATGTGTCTGCCCTATTTCACGATCTTGATAATGGGATGCTACCCATTAGTGTTATGTTTCCATACCTGCCCATCCCGGCTCATCGCCGCCGTGATAGAGCCCGTAAGAAGCTCGCAGAAATTTTTTCACGCATTATATGCTCCCGTAAATCCTCTGGAAAGTGTGAGAATGACATGTTGCAGTGCTTTATTGAATCAAAGTATAAAGACGGTCGGCCTACTACAGAGGAAGAAGTCACAGGTCTGTTGATTGCTGCACTATTTGCTGGCCAACATACCAGCTCCATTACATCTACGTGGACTGGAGCATATCTTCTTCGTTATAAAGAATTCTTTTCAGCTGTGGTTGAAGAACAGAAAACTGTGATGAAGAAGCATGGACAAAATGTAGACCATGATGTTTTATCTGAAATGGATGTCTTGCATCGCTGCATCAAGGAAGCACTTCGACTTCATCCTCCGCTGATTATGTTGTTGCGCCAATCACACAGTGATTTCAATGTGACTACACGAGATGGTATGGAATATGAAGTCCCAAAGGGTCATATTATTGCCACCTCACCAGCATTCGCAAACCGTCTCCCACATATATACAAAGATCCAGACAGTTATAATCCTGAGCGTTTTGCCCCCGGAAGGGATGAAGATAAGTTAGCAGGGCAATTCTCATACATCTCTTTTGGAGGGGGGAGGCATGGCTGCCTTGGAGAGCCTTTTGCTTATTTGCAAATAAAGGCAATTTGGAGCCATTTGTTGAGAAATTTTGAATTTGAGCTAATATCTCCATTCCCAGAGATTGACTGGAATGCAATGGTGGTGGGCGTAAAGGGGAAGGTGATGGTTAGATACAAGCGAAGAAAACTTGTGGTTGACTAATTGAGGTATGTAATTGCCTATTTGGTGCAACATCCTTTTAATTTAAATGATATGTTATATGCCACCAAGGCCCTGCTTGATGTTCATGTTCTTGGTAGAGTTAGCATTTTGGTTGTAAAGCTGCATCCATTTTATTTTAAATCTTATGAATACCGAGTGTCTTTTAGATGCAAACTCTTGTGGTTAGCTATCTCTTGAATTTTGAAATTGACTAGTCATTACTTATCTCTTTTGTGTGAATTTTAAACTACTCCGTAGAAAATACCTTTTGATCTGCTTCTCCACTTGAACTGAAAATCTGGTATTATGAATTCAAAGTCCAGAAAGTATCTGCATGTTTCTGAATACTCTTTTGATGGAATTTTTTTTTTTTCGTTCCAGCATCTGGTTATCGATAAATTAGTATATGAAATAAGGATCTTGGCAATCTATCCTCGTATTGTTTTCTGAAGCTCTAGACAGGTTGCAATTTGAAGCACATCTGCAAGCCAGCAACAGCACAATCCAGTATAGTAAAGATGCAGACAATTGCAGATCCCCACAGCATACACCTAATAAAATTTTATATTTGGGCCACAGGTAATCAACTCTTTGAATGTGTCATATCTTGAATATTGAAATGAAAGCAGCACTGACATAGTCAAAAGAGTTCAGTATATAAGTACACCAAATGGAGTACTACTTCTCATCCTCTCCAATACCAGCCCAATACCCTTCATTGATCCTGCCACCAGAATCCAATTTCTTAATGACACCTTTGTCGCAAGCAGCCAACGATAACTCTGTCGTCTCACCAGCTAAAATAGCACCATGGCTGGAATTCTTTGACATCCACGCATTCTCCCTTCCCGTCTCTTTCCATGAAGCCACAACTCGACTAATCCAAAACATAACTCACTTCGATCTCAACTACATAAACTTGGTCTTCCCAATCTTCTACCTCTTTCTAAGCTTCACCCCTTGCCGACTCCCTTTCAATATCTTCTTCTTCTATCTAATTATTAATTACGCTTGTGTGTACTTATACGTGACCCCACGTTACCCTCTCCAACTACGTGTCTTTGGGTGCATTGTCTTCGTCTTCAACCTTTGGATCATCATTGGAGTGCTTGTTGGTATTACTGTTCTAGCCTTCGGCATTGGGCATGCCTGGATTAATCTACTGCTGTCTGTTTTAATTTCCATTGTTATTGTCTGCTTGCACGCCTTTCTTAGAGCTCCTACTTATGATGGCTTGCTTGATGCTCTACCTCAATCTGGGCCAGATTTCAGTGATGTCTGAAATTTTGGGTTTCTTCTTTAATAAGAAGGATGTGGACGTTATATTTTAAAAAAAAGATTGTATTGAGTAATCATTTTATTAAGGTGTAATTTGCAAAAGATTAAGCAAAATGAAATCTTTCAGGATATTGGGCTTTGTTAATTATTATTTTATTCATTTTGAAATAGTTGCAACTCTTGCAAGTTTGTGAGTTGTGATGTTTCCAATTTCACGCTTGTTATTGTTACTTATTCTTTCATTAGTTAAAAAATGTGTTGCAACGTTTCTATTTTTGAGCTTTTTAAATCACGACTTTAAGTCTTCAACTACTAATGTTCAAAACTAGAGGTGTCAATTCGGGTATTTGAGTTGGATCTAATTTTATAGTTGAGTCATGCTAATTTAGTATACTAATTCAATAGTTGTTACTCTTATTAGTATTAACACTCTAAGTTCAACCTCTGATAAATGAGTTACATAAAATTTGATCCCTCGACCTCAAAGATACAATGTATGGAACGATGTCACAATTCCATCACCTCAACCTTACATGGTACTTATCTCAACTTAGGTTATACTAACTAAAATTTTATTTTATACAATTGTATATACAACTAGATCCTCGGCATCTAAGCACCCCCACCATAGCATCCGCCCCTACAAGCGTTGTTTTCCCTCCTCTTCTCCTATCTTCCATCGTCCTCCACCCTCAATCCAGCATCATCTCACCCTCTCAATTAACATGATCAAGACAAGAACGCAATTCCTTTAATTCTTGATCGGACAAACAAAACGTGGCAAATTATTCTTTTAGTTTTCAAATTGCAACGATATTAGAAAAACTTGTTTCAAATAAAGACTATTCCAAGTGTTTTTTTATTCTTTTTTGTAAACAAAACTAAACTTAGCCGGTCTACGATCCAAATTCTTCTCATCCCACATTCCCAAAACAATAATCAATAATGTCATCCCAACCTTCCGGCGGCTACGCCGCCGCAGCAACCACCCAACCATGGCCGTCATTCTTCGACATCCACTCTCTCTCCATCCCAGTCTCCCTCTCCGACGCCACAACTCGCCTCAACTTAAACCTCTCCCACTTCAAACTCAACTACCTCAACATCTTCCTCATCGTCCTCTTCCTTACTCTCGCTCTTCGCCCTCTCTCTCTCCTCCTCGTCTTCGCCTCCGCAATCGCCTGGTACTACTTCTACTTCAACTCCCGCACTTCTCCGCTCGAAATTCTAGGGTTCGTCGTTGACGATCGAGTCATTGTTGGTGTGCTTTCTGTGATTACGATCATCGCTTTTGTTGTTGCTCATGCTTGGATGAATTTGCTGGTTTCGATTGTGGTTTCGGCTGTGCTTGTTTGTTTGCACGGTGTTCTTAGGGCTCCGGTTGGTGATTCTGATCCTTATGGTGGTCTTCTTGATGCTGAATCTGGTGGTTATAGTGAGTTTTAATTCAATTAGGGTTTTCTAATTTTGGATTAATTTTAGTGTGTGATTGTTGTTGATTTGTGATTGAAGCTGGTAATTGAATCATATGCTTGATTTATATGAGCATTAATTTTGCTTGTAATTGATCAGAAATTGTAGTTGATTGCAATGAAATTGATCGCGTTTTTGCTAATTTGGACAAATTATGTGTAATTTTGCTGTCAAATTGGTTTGATTGTTAGATTTGAGCTCAAGAAACTATTATTATTGTAATTGAAATTGATTTTCCTCGAATTGATCTTTGAGACAATCCTCAAATTGATTCAGCAAAGAAAATATACAATGTTTTTTTGGTCAATGGGGATGCATTTGAGTTTAAAATTTGGCTCAAATTGGAGTTTGTCTGAACAAAAACCTGTCTTAATTGGGGCACCATTACTGATAAACACTTGAATATAATGATTCTATATTACTCGTTTGAGGCTTCGAAAATATCGGTTTTGCAACCAAGCTATGCAAATAATGTTACAACTAATTAGGATATGGCCTTGAACCTGTCTGTATCGCCTAGTGGCAACAGGCGACAAGCACCATTACAGGCAAGAATCAAATGGTGCACTCGGGTACATATAATTATTTGCGATTGGTGTGTGCCTACTCTTGATTGTCGTTTGTAGTCTTATCTGCAATGTGCATGTATCTGCTCTCACCTTATTGAACAAATTAAGGTTTTAGCTTTAATGACAATATTGGTCATTTTATGCAAGTTGTATTGTGTGTAATGTGTATTAGGAAAACCTGTAACATTCTATTCAGAAATTAACGTAAGAGCAACCAACAATATTGTTAAAGGAACAAATATTCTTGACATGAAATATAACTTTATTATTCTTTGGAATGTTCAAGTACTACAAGTACATACAAGACCCTCGCTTATTTTAATTTCTTCATATACTTTGTATATCATAACATAAGGTATCAGAAACATATAACCAAACTTTGATCAACATACATAATATATTTATAATTAGTCCCCTGGACAAAACTCTTTCAAGTTACAGTCAACACAAGTGTGAGTATAGATATCCCCTTTTCAGCTACCTCAAATCCGATTCTCCGAGCAACGCCGAGGTTATGTTTGGAAGCCTCATCAGCATTCTGCTGGTTCGCCAAAAAAAGCAGTAGTGCACCCATAAAATCTCTGAAACAACAACATCCAAAACAAAAAAGTAAAAAACCCAATAATATATTTGCCATATGGGTCAAAATTTTTGGATGTCATAAGAGATGGTGATAAAAAGAAGCTGCACTATTGCTTGACCAATCAAGCTCGACCCGCCAGGAGAAAATCGGAGGAGATCGCCAAAAAAGGGAGAGAGAAGGAATTACTAGCCAGCCAGCCCAGCCGTATCCTAGAAAAAGGTATAGTTACGTATTCGTATATTTAGCTAGTATTGATATGCACCGGATCACATCAGAACACACTAACACAGAACCCTCGGATGAAGGATCTCTATTCATCGCCCTGAATATACCAGCATAGAAGCATTGTAGCACATCTTCTTAGGATATAAATTCGAGCACGCTGTTCTTTAACCAAAGAGGCACACTTCCTTGATAATCCACTTCCCTTTCTCTTTGAAGAAACATATGAAACACTCTTAAATTGTTGGATTTCAGCCATGACTTAATGAAATTTTTTATTTTTTATTTTTTTTTCTTTTTCAAGTGATTAGGAAAAGGATGTCAAGGAAAAAAAATGAAAAAGAAGAAACTTAACAATGTGAGGAGGAAGGATACTTCTCCACTGACTGAAAAAATGATAGACAATGTGGTGTATATATATTACATGCCAATGAGTTGACAATAAATATATTAGGGGATAATCTAAGAGGAGGTGAATATGACTAGTATCGAAAAAAGTGGGGTATGTGTAAAAAATAAAACGACGTAGTTTTTAAGATGGGGAGGTGAACGTGGACATAAACTTAAAATACAATTTACTACTATGAAATTTGTGAGTAGTTTTCGAGAAGAGGTTAATGTTTATAATTTTAAAGGGAAAATTGTAATACTACGTAGAAAGATTAGAAAGTTGGCAAAGGAGGCAATAGAAAAAAGGAAGGATGTTTATACAAAACAAAGCAAAGGTAGAGTTGTAAGGGAACAATTACCCGGCAATGAGATGATAATTTAGAGGGCTTAAGGACTTGTTTGGTTGGATTTGCACAAAATTTTATAAGGTCCCACCTCCCAACACACGTCATAGACACCATGGTTATAGCAAAATTATAGAAAAATAATTGAATTACACGCCCAAACAAACAATGGGCTGTATTAATTATTTATGGTTTAGACATTAATTAGATGGAAGATAGGCAATTAGGGGTATATTATATGTTAAGCTACTTTTAGTTGATAGGATTTGAAGAATCATATCCGATTTATAAGGAACCTACCTCATCTCGTAACGGAATCAATTCAAGGTTTTATGTTTTTATTAAGCGTATCTTAGAGCATATTCGACTCTTATTTTTAGAGTGAAGTTTAAATTGGTTAAGTCACCAATTGATCTTTTAAGGAAGGAAGACGACAAACAAGAATAAGACGATAGTATCAAATACAAAACCGAACACCTTAAATCAGTCTTTTTTGCCCATTCAAGTAAAAATCACCTTCTTTTTTTTTTTTTTTTTCGTCTAGTTGATCTAATTTATGTGTTTGATATTATTGGTTCCGTGCGACAAGAGTGACAAAGACTAGTCTAAAAATTTTGTGACAAGAGTTTATGATGCATTGAAATAGATATACATGGAATTAAATAGATGCTTCGATTAGGATGAACAATCATGGAATTAGAAAGGTACTAAACTTTAATGAAGCTTCACAATTATATGGAGCCTACATGTTTTCTGTTTTTCAATTGATAACCAAATTAAGCTTTTATTTGATGTGGAACTCATAGAGGTGTGATGGAAGTCTTGCCACATTGCATGTTAACAAATAAAGCATCTAGGAGAGGCTATAATATTTCCAATCAATAATGAACTTGTTTCATCAAGGGAGATTTTTTTTGTTTGACAAGCACCAAGCCATCAAATTATATATCATTATTATAATGACAAATACATTTCACACATTCATCAAACTTTAAGTGATAAGTGACGAGAGAATTGTATTTGCAATTTTGTGGACAAGATTTGATCATAGAAGATACTCCGTATTATAAATTCGGCGATAGATTAAATTAACTGACATCACTCTTAACAGCTTTCATACTTCTTGATCAATTTTGCATCTCTTCCCTAATACGAGACCAAAGCAACTTAAAAGAGTTATTATATTTATGCAATCAAAATTAGCAAGAATTGGGATTCCAATTCAGTCTCTTTTTACAAGTATAAAAAATCTTATATCTATTGATTTTATTAAGATGTAAATAGTTGATTAACACATACTTATGCTAAAACAAACAAGATGTGTAGCATATCTCACATACCACCAAATCTTTATATGTTCAAAACAAGAATTAATTTACTTACAAATATGTGGTTGGAAAATGGCCTACCTCATATCGATCATCAAGAGTTTAGCTTGAGTAAGCAGCACATGATTAAATACGAACTAAAAACAAAATTAAAACCACAATTATTGCAACAGATTTTAGAGATAACTAACTAATTATTGTTAATGCTAAATAAAAAATTGTTTATTAAATTATTGATGCTACTTGCCATTATCTGGTTCAAAGATTTGGTGTACAAGTATTCCTAAATCCTAATCACTTGCAAATTGCAATTTTAGGATTTTCCACATGATATGTTGTTGGTTGGTCTCAAATTGGAACAACCTAAAGTCTTCTTAGGTTTGTTGCTCGATTTACTAATTATAAGACAACGTTGTTTATATCTTCATGATATTCTTTAGTATTGGTAATTAATGTTGGCATCAAATAAGTAATTTCTAAATTTTATGCTGAAATAATATTTAAATTCAAATTGAACCACAACAAAAGTTGTTCATATATTGTATATTATTATATACTGTTAATATGGAAATAAGTAAATAAAAAAGAGTTAAACTCTTGAAAGTTCTAGATCTCTACTTAGAATATAATAACTTATGGCTTAGGACTATTCTAGTTTATTAATAAAAAAATAGGTTTACTCGAAAAAGACCGATTTTCATATAAGGAAAGGTTTAGTATATTATAATCAACGTGTGTATTTTAACTTTGGAACTTTTTTTATATTTTTGTCCGAAATCATCTGAACTATTATATTATGTTTGAAATCAGTCAAAATAAGTAGAAAAAATGCACTTTAACTTTGATCTTTAAATATTGATTCGATTTAACATGGCTTAAAGAGCTTATATAAAATTAATTTTTTAACTTACATTAGGTGTGAAAGTGAGATTGATTTGCATATCTATTAAAATTAATATTACAACTTACATTTGGTGTGAAAGTGAGATTGATTTGCATATCTAATAAAATTAATTACTAGTCCATTTGACTGATTCACTGTCCCAAATTTGGCTGCTAATGCTAAAGCTAATATCAGTTGCTGATTCGTTAATGATTTGATCACGTTACTGCCTTCAAATCAGTTAACAAAGTCTAATGAACTATGCAAAGTTGCTTATATACAAGTATATATAACATGAACAAATTTATATTTTGTTTGTTGGTGTATCGTATAAATGTGCTTTTCCAACGAAGATAATATGCTTCACAATATCTGGTAACTGTCTACTGGTGTGGTTGCACACTGATTTTTAACGATCCACCCTTATTCGATTCACGAATGATTATTTTATTAATGATCGAATTAGGTAATACTTGAGTCATGCCTAGTCCTGTTAGTTAGAATATGAAAGAATTTAAAGCAAAGTTTGGATGTTTGTTAGTTAAGGTATACAGCTTTATCTATAATGGTTCAGTGAAAAAGAGTTCATGAGTTTAGGGGAGGGTTGTGACTTTAGTGGAAGAAACCACAATATCAAAAAAGCCGATTTAGATTTTGTCAAAAAGAAAAATTAATTTGGATAAACCATTTAATAAACATTGCGTACGTATATTAGGTTGTCTATTGTACACTCGGTATACCATGCACATGATTCGATCTGTATACTCATGTTTTAATTCATGATATAGCTAGCGCGCATGCATGGCTTTAGCATTAAGGAAAAACACAATCTTCTTCGTTGTATGCTCTTGATACCAAAATCCCAAGATTCAATGAACTATACATGTTTGAGATTGAGGATGATACAATGCTATAGTTTAAGGGAGATGTTTTGCCTAAACAATGGCGTTACGTTGAGATTGCTAACATATTAGAGATAATTCTACCCTTTTCCTTTTCATTAAAGTAACATCATTTTCCAAGTTACAACACCAAGAAATGCCAATCTCATGTAATTAAAAAACCATAATTTAGCTAAAATTGATAGATTTTGTTGAGATTGCAAGATTGGGACCAAAAATCTCTAGATCAACATTCTTATAATTGTGAAACGAGTTAAGTTTCCAACTTTCTTGGATTTTGTGATTGGTCTCTATGCAATGTAAGTCAATGTTTTGTTGTACGGTTAAAGAGTCAAATTTAAGTAAACAGCTTGTTATTGTTAGTAAACCATCAATATTTGTTGGGCGAGGATGCAAACATGTGACTTAGGTCATGTTCGATTTGCTTTATTTTTGTTCTGTTCATATTCGAGTGATAAGTCATGTATCTTTTTTTAAGGAGTTTTGTTTATTAATCTCTTTTTCTTTACATTTCCGTACTTTAATCTAGTTTTGTTACTGTAGTTTGTATTTTAAATTATGGATACTTTCATATTATAACACATCTAACAAAACCCCACATAGCTATGTTTTTTTCACAAGTCAAAAAAAATGTTATGTAAATAGTGCCCAAAGGCAAAACACGTCAAACAATATGAAAAAAACTTATGTGAATAGTGCCAAAGTCAGAACACGTCAAATAATTAAAACGATTTAAACTAAGTATGGAGTATATAATTTAGGGTTTTTTCTTTAGTTTGATGAAACACAATCTATGTTTGACACGTGTTGGGGTAAAGTGGGCATATTGCTAATCAAATTACAAACATCAGGAAAGTGACATTATTCAGAATTTCTTCCCAACCCACAAAAATTTCCATATTGATGTCGAGTTGCTACTTACAATTTATCAAGTCACATATGGAGCATGTACATGTTTTCTCTAGACTTAAGCTATACAAATATCTAGCAGAATATTCAAGGGGTATTTCAAACAAGAACTTGAAGTGGTACCAACATACAAAGTGTAGAAATTTGTTTGAGTTGTTGAATATCGATATGAATAATCAGGTCACCAATCCAAATCTTCAATGATGTTATAAATGGCGAATGTCAAAAGTATTTCAGAATCATACATTGCCAGCTCCGGCCAATTCTCTTTGTGCTCGAGCAGCAAGCAACTCGTAATCCTGCATACGATAACAAAATAAGGAATATTTATCATCAAAATGAAAAAATATGCATTTCTGAAAAATAAGACTGAATACATGATCACTGTGATTAAGGTGTTTCAGGAAAGCCTTATTACCTGCACAATAGCCTGTGCACAAAACTTCCCAGATAAAACAGCTCCTTCCATTGAAGCCAAATATTTTTGTTTCGTGAAATCACCAGATAAATAAAAACCCTCTATAGGTGATCTTTGCAGCGGCCGACAAGGTTCACAATTTGGAACTGTCTTATAAACAGACCTATAAAAGTGACAGCAGTTGTGATAATCCAGTCAGGAATCTCAGGATTAAGAAACTATCAAATCTTATATTTATTAATCACTCACCTTGGAGTCTTGACGACATGATATTTGAGGATCTTAGCCTTGCTCCCATCAGCTGCAATTTCGTCAGGGAAAAGTTTGGCAAGTTCTTTCATTGTTGCCTCAATTATATCAGTGTCACTGCGAGCAATCCATTCTTCTGCTGGTGCAAATACCAATTCCAACATAGATTTATTTGGATCATAGTATTCCTGTACACACCAGAAAGAATAGATGAGCATTGTGGGGCATGAAAACAAAAGGAAAGATAATAAAAATGAGGGATAACTTTTCAGCTCATACAATCAGAGGTCTTGAGAGAAGTTTATGGAGTATTTATCAGTGAAAACAGTTGTTCCATAATACTCCCTCCGTCCCATAATACTTGGGACGTTGGGGTGGACACGTAGTTTAAGAAAACTACAAGTGGGTCCATTTAAAACATTTGTTTATTATATAAAAGATTCTCTTTTATATTTTTATATTGTAAGAAAACAAAAAGTGAGAGAGGTGGGGGTAGTGAGGAGAGAGAAAATGTAGGATTTAATTGGATTTTGGGGTTTGTGGTCCCAAAGAGAGTATAGGATTATATTTTTATATTAGTGGTCCCATTTCCACTTATGGGATTAAGGCTTTGATTGATTGATTGATTGAGTAAGTGGTCCCATTTCATATACAGTATCGTGTCAAGTATTGTGGGACGGACGAAAATGGTAACTGTGTCAAGTATTATGGGACAGAGGGAGTAACAGTGAAAACAATCTCAGGGAAAAAATTTAAAAATAAAACAAACTAAAAGGATATCCATATATATTGATCAAATCAGATTTGATGAAAACATTACAATTTACGATGGAGACAAAACAGGAAAAGAACATAGACAGCGTAATGCTCACCTTGCATGTCAATGACATATCAGCATAGACACTCAAAATATTACTCCTGCAATGGCAAAGATCAAAAGTTAAGAGAAAACTCTACACATGAGTGCAAAACAAAAATCAAGTAAACAGTAAGGATCTTTAATTATCTACACTTCCAGTAAGCTACTTCGTATATCATATCCAACAATGAAGTTATTCAAACACAAACAATTGCTAACAAAAGAAATTCCAGTCATCCACATCAAAAAAATAAAAAAGGTCTTTCCAAAACCCTGAATTAAATACACTGCAGACAGGGATCAACTAACAGGCCTTATGTCCAAACTCCATAGAGAAAAATCAGTTCATAGATGGTTTAGTGACTCCTTTCCCCGATTTTCATGTTAGTGGTTTAAAGGGAAAGAAAAAGACTAGAAACAAGGCAAGCATTATAAGTGAAGGGGAAGGAATAAATGAGAATATTTTCATGCTCTGACAAGAATATGGTTTTGACAGTGAATCAGGTACAACCTGCTAAATAGTAGATGGTCGTATGTATTCTTCAATTTTCTGTCAAACCTGCAAGCAGTATTAGTTTAATGTCAGTCTACATAGTAAAGGAGATCATACCCCACAATATAGAAGTAGTTTTAACTAACCATATGTGAACATTAATGACTGGAACTCCTACTAGTTTATCCAACTTTTTGAAGTACGATATTTCTTTCCATTCATCAGGTAGAAGCAGCTTCAGGATGTCGACTGACAAGGAAATTAAAAAAGGTATATCAGAAATCATCATAATTGCGATATTTAGTTTCATCAGAAGTTTGTCTCAGCAAAGGAACTTGCGATTCTGTTGCCCTGAAGCTTGCTCAGAACCTGATAAATTTGATGAAGATGAGAAACAAACCTGGAGCAGCAGAGACATAAGCATCTCCTCTAACCTCTTTTCCATTAGTTAGCAAAAAACTATCTACAGTTCCATCCTGAGCTAACTTTATCTTCTGAAGACGAGAATTGAGTCGCACTTCACCGCCAAGTGACTCTATATGCTCAACAATAGGCATGCACAGCCTTTCCGGAGGATTGCCATCCAGGAAAGCCATTTTGGAACCATGCTTCTCCTGTTGATGTCACATCATTTTCATATCAGTTTTTAGAATGCAGTACAGGATTCTTTTATGTCACATACTTTCTTGCTAAAATTTCTCATAATTTGTATAAAGCAGTTTAATACGAAGTATGTCTTAATGCAAACAAGAAATCTGAAAATCTAAAGCGGACAATGAAATGTACTCATACCTGCAAAAATCGGTTCAGAGCAATCAAGATACACTGCATCGAAAGTTCATCAGGATTTATGAAGTTCAATGCCTTTGACATGGCAATAAATACTTCATCAGTTACACGATCAGGTACACCCTACAAAATTTTCCAAAAGATTTTCAACTCTTGAAGCCCTCTGCAAATTCAAAATTTAGAACTAGACATACAATAATCAACAGAACAAAAGGCAATTATCAAATGAGTCAGTTTTAAATGATTAAATTTTCCTACTTGCTTCCTCATCCACTCTTGGACACTCAAACCATCTTGTGCCTCAACATACGATTGTCCACCAACCATTGCAGGCAAGAGACCAATAGCAAACTTGATTTTCTCTGGCCAGGTAAGCATTTCATTATTCCTTAAGATTGCCCATATGCCTGCCAAACACATTAGATAATACCAAAACAAATTAACCTCACTCATGAAGAGTGGTTCACTAAAATGACTTAGATATTTGAACAAATGACTACAGCAAACAAAGTCAATTGGTAACAGACTGACAGGGGCTTTCATCCCCCTGAATATAGATAGTGTTGATAAGAAGAAAATTTTCAAGTATCTTCTAGAATATACATGAATAATGGTTTTTGATATAGTTACCCTTTTATATGTGGAAGCATATGGAGTTTTTGTTTCACTTTAACAAATATTACTAGCCTTACAGATTACAGTACTTATACTATCGATTTTAAGGTTTGGTTGGTCTAGATGCTTTAGAGCCTGTTGAACACAAATCTAACCACAGGAAAATTCTTGCTAGGAGCCCAGGGAAAGGCATTAGTTTTGTCTTGATTTGGGTCACATAGATAGAGAGTCGGCTTGGAAATTATGATCAGCAAACTTACCATTTAATGGTGCAGGCAGGACTTCTTCAAAATCAAAGCGGCTAAATTCACCAGGCTTGCTAGGCATTGCAAAAATCATTGAGTGCTCCTTCCATTGTAATCGGTCATTAATACCTAGCTCTCCAAACAGATTCTGTACATTTGGATAAGCCCCAACTTCAAGAAAATATGAAGATATTCAGATCAATTCGACAGTTTAACAGTAGAAATTTGTGCCAATAAGACCAGAATAACAGTCAATATTTTCCAAAGTTAGGACACACATCCGTGTTACCAGAGAGAAAGGAACAGGTAATACAATATTTTCCATTACGCGGGGGAAGGTTATCAGGGTTGATTGTAAAAATAGAATACACTTACAGAATATATGTAGCCCTGTTTCATACCAGTCCCCATCCTTGTCTTTCCATGCCGCTATCTGTCATGCAACATACGATTTATAAGCACCACAAGATTTACTACCAAAATTGCACACTACAATAATTCGCTCGGCACATGTTCTCAAGTCCATCCTGAATCCTCAACATTTCAAATCAAAGCATGTCATCTATGTAAAACTATACAGCCAAATCGGAAAAGCTTTTCCATCTGCTTAACAAACATTAATCGGGAAGAGGGGAAGCACCATATATTATTGAAGCTGTAAAACTACAAGCACAAAATAGAACCCACCTTCCCACCCAAAACATCTCGTGCTTCCAGCAATATGGGTTTGTGACCTGCATCTGCTAAATACTTTGCCGTGGATAGACCAGCCAAACCTGAATCCAACGAAGTATGAGAACTCAATTTGCACATCAACATCTCAATGACAACAGATGATTAAATCTATAATCCATAAAATGGCATAAATATATTTACTTGGTTCCTATCCTCTCTGCCAATCCCTCCCAAGCTGCTATTTCTCTCAATAAAAGTAGAGTTCTTGAAACAAAGTGCCTCAAAACTCAGAAGAATAACGTACAGAAATCATCTATAGTTTCCACCAATGAAAAAAAAAACTCCTCTTCCCACATCTGAAGTATTTGTGTTATTCTATGAATAAAGATGAATTAGTATCACCAAGACATCCCCCCTTACATTAAGCAATGCAAGGAAGATTTCTCCTAGAAAACTTTGCAGCAACAAAAATAAAAGATATGTTGCATGATTGAACCTCTTCTACAAGCTTGTGAGACAAACTATTCTGTTCATTCACCTCGTGGTAGAAATCGACAACGTAATTCCTCTTAACAGATGTGTATGAAGCTTACTGCAAAACCTTAGGACTAAAGTTTATGTAACTATATTTGGGTAGGATTATTAACTATATTGTGTAAACAGATGGTTAGATCAGTTGAAGGGGATAAAAGGTGTAAAGGGAGCATCATTATGATTTATGATTATGTTATTTAGCCATTTGCTTAAGCCACTGAGAAAAACTATCTCTTGTGACAATTGCAAGAGTTGTGATACATCATTTCTGAGAAATTAGAAACACGGTACGAAGTATTATTTGGAGAACAAGATTAAGTATTTGCCAATTGGTTCTTGATCCCAGAAACTTGAACAATACACCAAATGAGAAAAGCTCGTACATTGACTCCAGTCTTTAAACACAAAAATGTTCATGTAACCTTCTTGAAACCAAACCCTCAGCATATACATTGGGATCAAACTGATAATCCACGACAGTTCGACCATTCCTAATTAAGTTACTTAGCATATAGAATCTGGAAAGACCAGTATACAATTAAGCACATCTCTCAAAATTCCACCTAAAAGGTCTCATTCAACCATAACCTATACATTGCTCATAACCAAAACTCTACCTCAAAACCTCTATCTTTTACACTCAACATTTGATAAACAAGTTCCACAGTTCATTATATCTAAAACCTAATGTTTTTTCAACAAACAAATGAAAACAATAACCAATTTGCTTAGCAACATGCAATTGTACAGGATTATAAACAATGAACAAAGCACGTAGAGGGATCATTCGGCTCACCGGCACCGGCAATTACAACTTCTAATGGCTTCTTCGGACGGGGAGAATTCCGAAAAGTCGAAGACAAGTAAGCAGCTTCCAAGAAATTCGCTGTATTATCAAGCTCTGGCCTTGGATAATCTACACAAACAACCTGTATCAACCAAAAATTACATCAATTACTCAAAAACTCAACTATTCTGTCAAAACCCACAAAAATCAACCTTTAAACAATGAAAAACAAAGAAGAATGCATGTAAACCTTTAATGGGGAGTACCCAATTCTTTGCTTTTTGCCAAATTCTTTGCTAAAACTGCAATTTCTTACAGAATTACCCATAAATTCACTACACCCAGATGAAACTGAAGTGGGGTTACTCAAATTTCCCAAAAGAGCATATTTTGATGTGGATTGTGTAGCAAAACTATATCCAAGATGACTCATTTTCTACCACACTTTTTTCAATCAAATTTGTTTTTTTTAATGGATTTTGGTGTAAAGGGTTTATAAAAATTGAGAAGCAAAGAAGGCAACCTAGATTTCGGAAGGTATTAGTGGGTTTAGTGGTTTATGATGGTGGCCATTGTTGTGGGTGTGAGCTGCGAGGTGCCAGCTGAGGTAGGAGAGAGAAAGTGGGAAAGGCCGAAATGGTGTTGGTGTTCGTTTCGGTGTCCACACATTTTGCGGTTACTACGTTAGTACGTAGTGCATTTGCGAAATTACGACAGGCCCCATAGTTAAATTAAAACCCCGCAACATAGGACAGTCTTCTTTCAAGATTGAAATTGGATGATGACAATTTTTGCGTAATAGTTAAAATTAAAATAAGCAATATTTTATATATTGTCGGACTACCGTTTGTATCTTGATGTTTTTACCTTATGATAGAGGGTACAACCAAATCTATTTATTTAACCATGTTATTTGTGATTTGAAATATAGTGAAATGGCGAAGCGCTAACTTCAAATGCACATATCTCTCAATCCAGAACTGATCTGGAGGTGATATAAGTTAGAGTTGATGACTTATTTTAAGAGCTTTCAATAATAAGTCATATGCCAATTTCGATAGGAAAGAGAAAATTGGTCGTTTAACGAAAAATTATCGAAGTTGAAAATTCTTCTGACAAGTACTAAAGTATTATGAAAATAATATTATCATTTAACAAAGTGACAAAGGGGGTGTCAAATTTTATGAACAATTGCTTCGACAATTTTACACGTACTTTAAACCATTACCTTATGTCACCTTTTATGCAATTCATTTATAAACAATTCAATTCAATTCAAAAAACCCAAAATTCAACTACAACAAAGCAAACAAAGCAAACACTAATCGATCTTGGGTTCATGGGTTGAAAGGTTTTATTTTTAACGAGGGTTGCAACCTTAAAAATGGTCTATAGTCTTAAATTAACAAAAACAGGCAAATAATACTCCGTACGTTAAACCAACAAATTGCCCCAAACAAGAAGAGTGACCCAATTTATGCACTAAACTTCTCGCATATTCCAAATTATCAAATTAGACATCAAAATCACGACCCCTTCATCAATCACCTCATTCAATCTCCCGGCGTTTTACTGTTAAGGTACTATCATATCTTTTCTTTGATTTCTTTCTCTTATCTTTGTTTAATTTCCTATTAAATTCTAATTTTGTAAAAAAAATTTGCACTTTCATCTTTAGTTTTCCCCAATTTCTAAATTCTGCTACATATGATTTCAGTTGCATTCAACTTTATACATTTTTTTTTGCCACACATTGTAAATTTGCCAAATTGCTGATTTTGATTGTGGAAGAATTTTTGTACTTCAATTTGATTCAAATGGAGCCATATAGAGCTGTGATTGCTAGTTTATCTGTTAATTTTTTATTTGGATCATGTATTTATATTGTGATTATGATGAATATTGCTGATTAGGGCTTAGTTTTATGAATTTTGATTCTTTAAGATAATCCCATTTTGATGTAATCAAACCCAAACGAACTAAATGTTGAATTGAATTGTACCCGCCTTATTGGCTGAAGTGTTTTTCAATGCATTTGTTAAAGCTTGTTTTCTTAGTATACCAATCAATTGCAAATTAGAGACATACAATAGGTTGTCGTTTTATCCGGTTGCATGAAGGTCTATTTATTACAACCAGTTGTAGCTTCTACTAAAACTTTTATTTGAACAGATTCCGGTATGTGTTTTCCATATGTTTTAGCAATATATATGTAAGCTCTAGTTTCCTTGAGTAAATGTCATTGTTCAGGAATCCGGAAAATGAATTTTTTGATTTTTTTTTTCCCCCTGAATTTCAGGTTCATTGGAGGGAGGAGTATGGTAGCAGTTGATACTTCGAAGAATGGAGCATCCTTTTCGAGTTTCCAGTACTCAGGATTGAAAAGATTGGGTAGGAGGAACCCGTTTTTAAGATATGGGCTTCCTCTTATTTCCCTGACTGTGTTTGGGACTCTTGGCCTTGGTCATATGTTGCAAGGGAGGTAAATTATTCTTACTACTCTCCGTTTTTGGTTCTGAATGTGAATTCATTGACCAGACCTATTGTATCTTTTGAACTCCTAAATAAAATCTTACCATAAATTTTTCTAGTACTAAGGTAGGGGGTTTGGGTGTTATGTAGGTTGGTGACAAGATTGAGATGAGTGTAGTCTCGGTTCTTGAGTGCTGGTCGTGGCTGGTTTCTTGGATTTTTGTTTAGTGCATGGTGAGAAAATGGTACTTCTTATGCCAGGGGAAGGTAGCGAGTGTTATGCTCTGCGGTACATCCCAATATAATTAACTTTAAATTTATTTGAAAACCTCATTATATTTCAAGAAATTGTCCTTGAACATGCCCTTATTTCTAAAAATAACCTGGTATATGCTGGACTAAAATGGATTTATTACAAATCCAGATTAATTTGTGGGATCTTCTCTCAGCAAATTAAAGTCAAGGGCATTCATGTATCCTAACTTGCTTGATTTAGAAATTCCAAAGAAGAGTTATGCAGGGTAATAATCCATTTTACATCATGCAAGATGGGTGTTAACCATTGTACTCCCAACTAGAGATAACCTAATGGACAGAATTAGAAGCGCTTCTTTGAAGCAAGTTGAGTCACTTTTAAATGTGTTATTTTAAGAGATTTACAGTGCTTTTGATCTGAATAGATTTCGAATTAATTGTTCTCAAAGAATAGACACACATCTCTTCCTCTCTCCTTCTGTCTCCCAACCCGCTTTTCTTTGTTCTGAGTTTATTAATTTTGGTGATGGTTTGTGGTGTTTGGGGTAGCTGCTTCCCAGTTACCAATCTGTCCATCCTATTGGTACTTGACTAGTTGACCTTGAACTAACTAGGGCTTTTCTCTAATTCTACTCTTTAAAATGATAAAACTCTTATGGACTTGAACTTGTGGGGATTGTATTTATAAATTCTCCCTTGGTAGGCTTATGGACTATAGAGTTAAACCTGTCTACACAGTAGTATGCTAAAGAAGTGACGAAGTTTACTTCACTTTCCTATTTAATAACATTTCATTTATGAGTTTGTTGAAGCCTCCTAAAATCCAGTTCTATACTTCAATTTGAATTTGGGAATTTTAACTTTTGAGAAAGACAATCATCAATTTTTTTGGTGGGGGGAGGGGGGTGTAATAGATTGATATCACTCACACTAATAACAGTAAAATAAAGAAAAAGATTGGTCCTTTGATTTAAGTAAATAATCTGATTTTTGGTAAATTAATTTATAAAGAAGAAATAAGAAAGATGAAAGCTTGACTATTGATTGAAAATGGCAAAAGGTTTACAAAAGATAGGTTTAATTGCTTTAGGCTATTTCTCTCCAATAGTGAGTTTAGCTTACAACTCTCTTACAATGGCTTTAGGCCATAACTCTCTCAAGGGTTCACACCAAATTTCTGCCTATCCCTCTCTTCCTTTCTATTTATTTACAATTTCTAAGATGATTCTAAATGGTTTGTCTTCTTTTGTGCCCATGTAGCATCTCTTGATTCCTTGCATAATTTCCCTTATGTACTACATTTGATGACTACTAACATACTAAATTACCCGTAATACCCTCCCCTAAGTTCATTACAGGGGGAGGGATTGTAAATAGTAATATGCAATAATGCTGTTGCTCATATATATTTTTCAGTAAGGATATTTCCAAAATAAAAGATGATAAAGAGTGGGAAATCATCGAGGAACGAAAAGCTCTTTCCAGAACTGGACCTGTTAATGCATACAATCCGAAAAAGATTTCATTAGAAGAGGAGCTAAAGGTATGAGTCTCGTTTTATATAGTTTAATATTTATTTATCATAAAATGTATCCATTGAAACCTAGGGCGACTTACAGTACTATTGGCTTTGGACTTGCCAGGCATTTCAGGAGAAAGTAGATATAAACAGCTACGAATACAAGAGAATCCCTCTGCCCAGTGAAGGCAAGTCAACTAGATAAAGCTTTGGTATCCAGGTTTAGGCAGCAGCAGAAGCATGCTTTGCGTGCCATTGCGTTTTTGTTCACTTTTTTGGCTAAACCCGCAGTTCTTGGGTCACTGTATATGTAGTGAAAATGTAATCCTTATTTGCTTTTTTTTGGCTACTAATTAAGATATCTGCACTTTGATTCATGATACAATGTGCAATCAACATGAATGGAAGAGAATGTGTGTTATTCACAGTTGTCGAATGAATCTCAATTTCTTAATTGATGGTGGTTGTGAAGGAATCTTTCCGGTTTGTAGGCTGTCATGAAGGTTTTAATATCTATGGTATTTATCTCATTTTGCATATTCCAGAGAGAAGGGGCTTGCCTCTTGGGGCCAGAATCCAGATATTTTAGTAAGAGTACAGGGAGCTAAACAAAAAATGATGAGTTTGCTAGATATATGGCATATTCCACCAGATGTCTGTTTCGAAAAAGAAAGTAAAATTTCTTGCAAATTTTTTAATATTGAAGTTATATGAAGGAAGATGCTCTTTGTTAGAAGCTAATACACTCAACATTCTATAAATAGAAGAAATTGATCACCTAGGCATGTGAAACTTCAAACTGTAGTCTGGAAGGCTGGAATTATACAATCTATGAACAGGGAAACATAAAGATGTTGGTCACTTAATCCGTTAATCGTAATTCTCAGCATGTTTTGCTTGAGTGAAAATTTACGGTATAGCTGATTAGGTTAGCAACATTACTATGCAATTCGGACATAATTTACTGAGCTAAGCTGGCCTATGTAATGCGACACAATCCTGCTCCTGAGTAACTCTACATCTTATTAGAGGGTTATCCTGCAAGGTTAAAACAGAATAGACCGTTAGGTTCTGAATGTAGGGGCTTTGATGGTTTGAAGGGCAGTTGTTGTCTCTGATGATCTTCCACCCACCAGTCAAACATTATTCAACTTCAGAGCCCTTTACAAAAATGCCATCCAACTTTCCCCTCAAAATCCCACTTTTCTCTACAATAACCACACCCACTTCAAGTTGTGCTCTTGCTCCAAGTTCAAATTATACGGGTTTCCAAAGTGCTTACACAAGTAAGTTTGAATATTCATTTTGATTATCTCAAGTTATCATTAATATTTCAGGTTATGGGTCATAATCATATTTTAATTGTGTTTGTTATGAATTAACTTATGTAGCCCTTTGAAATTTTCCTTCTCCTTCCCGCCTTTTGCGTTTCTTGGTTTAACTTTAACATATATGCTGATTGCTTCTAACTTTTAATTGTGTTTATGATTGTGAATTCAACCATTTCGAATCAATGCATGCTTGTATTCGAGTCGGTTATGTACTGATGTTCCTAAAGAGATGACATTTTGATGAGTGAATTTCAGAACATGGAGGTAGTTTATATGGCTTGATCACTTCAACTATCTGATAGCAGCATCAGTGTCTTGGACCATTATTATGGCTGGCAAAGTGGTGAAATTTTTTCAATTTAGTACATCAGCACTTTTGTGATTGTAACTAAAAACTAAGTTAAGTTTGGATTGTAGATCACATTAGTCAGCATATAAGTAGTATAATTTTCTGGTTGCAATTATGATTTGCTTTATCCATCATTAGTACATGCAACCTTTACATGATGGCATGCATTTCTTGTCTCCAATCAAGGAAGAAGTAAATAGAAGATAATTCAAAATGCGTATTCAAAAGCTTGCCTAGGGACACTTGCATCTGCTTAGTTACAGTGGAGCGGAGCCTGCACATATAATTTGCCAAGTAATTGGTTTTTCAGGTCCGCAGGCTGTATTTTGAGTTATGGCAGAAGGCCTAAAGGAGCCACTCCTAAATCCTCAGGAATTTATGAGAGATGGGATTGATTTGGTAAGTTTTGATTAAAAACATGTGTGGTTACCAGATTTTGACAACATTCTGATCCTATGTCGATTTAAAAAATGTGGTTGAACAGGGTCGTTTACCTATGGAAGAAGTTTTTGAGCTATTGAAAACCTCACAAAACGGCCTTTCAACTCAGGATGCTGAAGTCCGCTTGAAGATTTTTGGACCCAATAGACTTGAAGAAAAGCCGGTATGTTTAAGGGGCTGATATAGGTCACAGGCCATGACACTCTCCCGTTTTGTGACAGTCTCTCCTTTTGGAGGTTGTCAAAAGACTGTGTAGTGTTTACAAGATTGATGTACAATTCTTAGAATTTCATATTAAGGAGATTTTGATGCAAAAGACATTCAGTCAGTATTAGAGGCACAACTAATATTTATTAGTCATGCTTCTTCTACATTTAAATGAAACCAAGCATATAATAAATAAGGTATTAAAAATAAAATGATTAGATAGATTCTTGAGAATTGAAAAGCATCAGATAACCAGACTTCTTTCTACTTTATGACAATGCAGTCTAATAGGACTATAGTTTCGTCTTGATTCAGGAGAACAAAATATTGAAATTTCTTAGTTTCATGTGGAATCCTTTGTCATGGGTAATGGAAGCTGCTGCTGTGATGGCACTTGTCCTTGCTAATGGAGGAGTAAGTTAATCCAATTACTAATGTTTCTCATATTTCTGAGTTTATCTGATATTTTGTGTAATTATGGTCATTCCATCCATCTAATCATCAGTCTGACGTGTATGTGCTTCAGGACCAAGGACCAGACTGGCAGGATTTTGTAGGCATCATGTGCCTACTGCTCTTAAACTCAACAATTAGCTTTTTGGAGGAAAACAATGCAGGGAATGCTGCTGCAGCACTTATGGCACACTTAGCTCCGAAGACAAAGGTGTCTCATTAACCCAATTTTTTGAACTAGATCTTCTCTTGTATTACATAGGTGCATTACATTCTTAGTAAACAAAACCAAGCACTTGATTCAAGTACTGATTCTGTAGAGATCACCACCATGTTAGCTAGTGTTGTTATGCCCTAGGGAAACTATGTTACAGAAGAAATAATGTTCGCTTCATCAAGCAAGTTTTGGGAAATTTAAGCAAGATTTTGATAGAAGAGTGAAAGATCAAACATAGTTTCCCTAGGGCTTTTTCAAGATTGTTTAGATATGTCTCTTTATATGTCTCTTTCTCTTTGTATGGTATTTATCTCCAATGCTTATAGTCTTTAATGCGATTACATTCTGTCTGCCAGTGTTTCCTCAAACACAAGTCAATTAATGCATTATATATGTTACTTTGCTATCTTTCTGCTGTAAAAGCTTGTTATTGAGAAGTCAAACTTCCTGGATATTTTGTTCAATCTAGAATTTATATAGTGCCTTCCTTTTAATCAGGTTACATTCATCTGTTCATCTTTCTTCGTTGTCTATCATTTGATGGTTGGAACTCTTGCAGCTTACTGTGGGTGAATCATCTGACAGTCTGTACATTCAGTAGCTTATGTAGAATAAAGATTATATATTCACTACCTTGTTATACAGGTCCTTAGAGATGGGCAATGGCAAGAGCAAGATGCAACTATTCTAGTTCCTGGAGATATTATTAGCATAAAGCTTGGTGACATCATTCCTGCAGATGCTCGTTTACTAGCAGGAGACCCTCTAAAAATCGACCAGGCAAGTACTTTACTGATCCTCTCTGTACTTTTATTATGTGCGTGTCTGAAAGCTCTTTCCAGTCCTTATTTGATAATTCATACTCTATTTTTAAAGTGAACCTGATGGCATTTTCTTCAGTCTGCTCTTACTGGGGAATCTTTGCCTGTCACGAAGAGAAGTGGTGACGAAGTGTTTTCAGGATCTACATGCAAGCATGGAGAAATAGAATCTGTAGTAATAGCAACTGGGGTGCATTCTTTTCTTGGAAAGGCAGCATACTTGGTGGATAGCACTGAAGTTGTTGGACATTTCCAGCAGGTAGATGAGCACTGAAATATTATATAAGCCACTTCTCTGCTAACTCGTGAAAATCTCTGCTCTGTGTAAGACCCTGATGTTGCATAGTTAATAAACCTTTACTTTACTCTCCCAAACCAAATGATTGAATCAAGCATTTCAATTTTCAAACTTTTAAGAATTAAGTTCTAATGCTAACCTAATTCATGGTTTTTAGATTACTATCATTTGCTGCTTACAACATTGTCAGTTTCAACTAGAAAGATTGTGGAGGAGTTTCCTACTACTTTTGCATCCCATGAAACTGGTGAACTTATGTGTTTGATATCAAAGTCTCTAAAATCCATTTTACTGTAGAATTTTTATAACATTTATTTTGAGATAAAGACACTTTTTTTCTGTCCTCATCCTTGTTCTTTGGAATGGACACTTCACAGTAGGCTAATCACGCCGTGACACTTTTTTAACTTCTAACTAATTGAACTATGAACAAATATATTATCACTTATCCAAATCTTGGTTATTCTAAATCATGTGTTGCTTGCAGGTCCTTACTGCCATTGGGAATTTTTGCATTTGCTCCATAGCAGTAGGAATGATTATTGAGATCATTGTTATGTTCCCTATTCAACACCGTGCTTACAGGAGTGGGATAAACAACCTTCTTGTTCTATTGATTGGTGGAATACCCATAGCTATGCCAACAGTTCTGTCTGTTACACTTGCAATCGGTTCCCATCGTCTATCTCAACAGGTGTGCTCTCAGATAGAGGGGACAAATTTGAAAAGGGAGGGAGGGGGGGTGTATTTTAGACCTATCCTGTGGATTGTCAGCCTTTTTCCAATTGCTGTATTATACTGTGAAGGCCTTACGTAGCAAACAAATATTTCAGGGTGCCATTACAAAAAGGATGACAGCAATCGAAGAAATGGCTGGGATGGATGTTCTATGCAGTGATAAAACAGGCACTTTAACTCTGAACCGTCTCACAGTCGATCGGAGCCTCATAGAGGTACTAGAGCTATCTTTGTCAAGAATAACATGTTTGGAGTTCTCATTTCATGTAACAGTGTTGCTGTATATTATCAGTGACACATCATGGTGCTATTACACTGCCTGGTGAAAAATATCAGGAAGTTAGTTGGCACATCTAAATCTTGGTTTATATCAATGGTAAAAGTAAGCAGAAGGAATAAGTTTCATCAGCTTCTTATATCAGTCCAAAAATCATAATGTGATCAGAATCATATTAAAACTCCTTATGCCATTCTTAGAGGTTATGGTTTCAAATTGACATTTAGCAATTCTGCTAATGCAAAACAAATGTGTTGTAAACTGGATGTTCTAGGTCAGATGGATCCTTTGTATACCGAGACTTCTTTAGAAACCTAGTATGGAATTCTCCATGCATAAATGTTGAATAGACCAATGAAAGTAACCTGTTTCTTAAGTTCAAGAATTGAATTGTTCTTTCTGTCAGGTTTTTAACAAAGACATGGAGAAAGACACAGTTATCTTATTTGCAGCGAGAGCATCAAGACTAGAAAATCAAGATGCCATTGATGCTGCCATTGTTAACATGCTTAGTGATCCAAGGGAGGTAAGAGATGACATACCTTAAAACCCATTTTTGTGCCTCAATCTCCATGTACTAGTATCACCATTATCATGCTTAACTTTTCTTGCAGGCACGCGCAAACATCCAAGAAATTCACTTCCTGCCTTTTAATCCTGTTGACAAACGTACAGCTATAACTTACATAGATAGTGATGGTAAATGGTACAGGACCAGCAAAGGAGCCCCTGAACAGGCATGCAACTCAAATAAAATTAATTTCCCTGAATTTTCATGTGCATTGTTCTAAGTAGCTAAAATCAAAGATCATAGTCCCCAAATTTGCAATAAACATAGCAGGATCTGTTAGAACTTGTGATGTTATAACCACATCAGGTTATATCAAAGTTGATAAAAGTATGCTTATTGATTCAAGTACTAAATTGTTTGAGAGTATCTCCGATGATAATGCCATCATCACTTATTGCCTCGCTTTGCTAGATAAATAATAATTTGTGATCAATTGTGCAACGATGATGATTTGTCACTATATAGGCCACCCTCTGTCTTTTTCCTTTCCAGATTCTAGCTCTCTGCCAAGAGAAAAATGAGATTGCTGGAAAAGTGCTAGAAATGATTGACAGATTTGCTGAAAAGGGATTGAGGTCTCTTGCAGTTGCCTTGCAGGTACAGATATCCCTGATATCCCTCTTTTCTTTTTGTTTCTCACATCTGACTCAAGAAAATTTCTGAATTATTTTTTTTAAAAAAAATTTAGAACTATTTTGTGATGCTGAGTGTTTAGTTGATGAGTTAGTATCAAGTTGTTCTTAGTTCAATCTTCAATCAGGTCTGTAATAATTCTAGTATTAAATGCAGATTGGTGTATAGAATTTTAAAGTGAATGATTGATATCCAAAACACTTTCCACTTCTCGTAGAGCTAAAATTTTCACCATAGAGGCATAAGGGTAATGTTTGATGTATTAGTACAGTTGAGTTTTGAGAATATTCATATCATATAACAACGTTGGTAAGATGTGATTATACTAGTCCTCTCAGACTAGGTAGGGGTATTGCTGCTAACATCTTGACCTCCCTGGTCTGGTAGTCCCTGTATATGGTGGAATCCATACTGGATTGTCATTTCTGTAATCATTTTTGTGAAGATGTAATGATTCGCACTTCTTAATTGTAGCCTCTTAAACATAGACACTTAAGAATAACTTGTTGCAATTTACAGGAAATTCCAGAGAAAACAAAGTCAAGTCCAGGAGGCCCTTGGATGTTTTGTGGACTGCTACCTCTTTTTGATCCCCCAAGGCATGATAGCGCTGAGACCATTCGAAGAGCTCTTAACCTTGGAGTTTGTGTCAAGATGATTACAGGTATCTTTTGCATTTCATTCATCCTCTATTTTTTCCCTTCCTTGAATGTTTCACCTTATACTTTTTATCCAATTTCCTGCAACAGGTGATCAACTGGCAATTGCAAAGGAGACTGGTCGACGACTTGGTATGGGAACTAATATGTATCCATCGTCATCACTGTTGGGACATGACAAGGAAGAAACTGTAGCCCTTCCAATAGATGAGCTCGTTGAAATGGCTGATGGCTTTGCCGGTGTTTTCCCAGGTTAGTCTTGTAGATGAATCAGCAGTTACATGCAATATGTCGATGTAAGGAAGTAAAGCTGGTACAGGGAAAAAACTGTTGTTTTTCTCCAGCATAACATGCATTTTTATCTAGTTAAGAATTCTCGAATCCAACTAATAATGCCAAATAATTTAAAAGCTAAATCTGTTCAGAAAACACCAATTGGAGTAAAATGCCACCCCCCCCCCCCCCAAGTATAACTGTCTCTATGTCTGAGTCCTGTTATATTCTTGAATTCGAATTCATGGTGATTCATGTCAAAGAAGAAGCATTAAATATTAAAAGTATTTGGTACAAGTATAAGTTCATTATCTTTCACCACTGGCCTTTTGATTAATGCTGTGACTGCAACTGGCTTGCAGAACACAAGTACGAAATAGTGAAAATTCTGAAAGAAAAGCAACATGTTGTGGGAATGACTGGGGATGGTGTGAATGATGCACCAGCCTTAAAGAAGGCAGATATTGGAATAGCAGTGGCAGATGCTACAGATGCTGCAAGGAGTGCAGCTGATATTGTACTTACAGAACCCGGCTTAAGTGTGATTATCAGTGCTGTCTTGACTAGCCGGGCCATATTCCAGAGGATGAAAAACTACACAGTTAATTTCTGTTTTAAAGAATTATGTTTTGCCTAGTATTGATGGATTATGTCTCACTGGTAATTTTAATTTAACATTTTCAGATATACGCGGTCTCCATAACCATCCGCATTGTGGTATGTTGGATTCTCTGACCCCACCACCCCCACCCAAAACCACCAACTTCCCCCAAACAACTCCAACAAAATACTTTGTAAAAGCTTAACTTTCTATTTAATTATAAGACAGCTAAAAAAAGATGTTGTCCTGTTTCAGCTAGGCTTCATGCTTTTGGCCTTAATCTGGGAGTATGACTTTCCACCGTTCATGGTTCTGATCATAGCAATATTAAATGATGGTAATTCCTTCTGATTTTTTTTTTTCCACATCATTTCTGTATGATGCTTGGTTATTTGTTTCCAATCACTCCATCTGGCTGTAAGACTTGAAAATATTACGGAGTATGTTTTATGACTTCTAACTAATCCTCATTGTCATTACCATCAAGAAAACACTGGACTTTTTAATTCTTTTCTGCGGGACAGTTCCTCCCTTAGCCTTAATTCCTGTACATCTAACTTCAATGCAGGAACCATCATGACCATTTCCAAAGATCGTGTCAGACCATCTCCCAGTCCTGACAGCTGGAAACTTTTTGAGATTTTTGCAATTGGCACTGTCATAGGGACATATCTTGCCTTAGTCACTGTGTTATTTTACTGGGTTATAAAATGCACAGATTTCTTTGAGATAATAAATGGTTACTGTATAGAGTAATGCAGACATTTGAAGTTTTGGCTACTTATATTCCTCATGCTTTTATACATTCATCAATTTTAATAGAAGCATTTTGGTGTGAGCTCTCTATCTGGAAACTCTGAGAAAATCTCATCTGCTATGTATCTGCAAGTTAGCATTATCAGTCAGGCCCTCATCTTTGTTACTCGCAGTCAGAGCTGGTCATTCCTGGAGAGACCAGGAGTGCTTCTCATGTCTGCATTCGTCGTAGCCCAACTGGTAATTGATACATTAAACCTTTTAGCCTTTTCCTTGCACATAATTCATAATTTTGCTCCTTGCATTTTCAGGTTGCCTCATTGATAACAGTTTATGCTAACATTGGTTTTGCTTCAATCAATGGGATTGGATGGGGTTGGGTTGGTGTCATATGGCTATACAGTCTGGTTTTCTATTTCCCTCTTGATATTATCAAGTTCATAGTCCGTTACGCTCTAAGCGGAGAAGCTTGGAATCTTTTATTTGACAAGGTCAGGATCTCATTACTCATAGGTGGACTTTCTTATTTATTTTTGAAAAGGAGAAGGCTTTCCCTCTATTTATCTGATTTTATCATGCATTTTTGTGTTTTCATCAGACTGCATTTAGTTCTAAGAAAGACTATGGAAAGGAAGAGTGGGAATTCGAGGGTGAGGAGCAACCTGTAACTCGAAGACGGAGTTGTAGTCTGATTGCTGAACAGGCCAAAAGGCGTGCTGAGATAGCTAGGTCTTTAGTCAATTTCTTATATTCTTAGAGACCCTGTACTGTTTTTTTAGCTTTATTAATGAGACCCTGAAACTTGCAGGTTACAGGAGTTTCACACATCAAAAGGACATGTGAAATCGCTTATGCGTTTAAAGAACTTGGATCTTAGTTCATTCTCATCTGCACATACAATCTGATATGCCATGCAAAATGCAAACATACGAATTTTGGGTGAACAATTCTGCTTGCATTCGCTTACATGAAGATCAGGAATGCTTTCTAGAGTAGTGTTTGAAAGTACCCACATTTTGAATTCAGAAATTAATAGTGCATGCTCCAGAAAGCTTCTCTGAATAACATAGATTCCAGTTTATAGAACATAATCTGTTGTTGTCGTTGTTTAAATATGACTCGTTCTTATGGCTTGTAGACCAGAGAAAGTCGTTATGTAATTGCCTTACAAGTTATTATGGTATTTATCGGGTATCTGTTATGAAACTGTCATGGTTTGAAAAAGGTTTGACACACAAACGAATTATCCCAAGAGGTTAAGATACTCCGTACTTACCCACAAAAACGAACATGAGTGGTTTAAGGATTATCGTCCTCCAACACACAAGTTTGTACAAGTTTGAGAGGTTTCAGACTTTCAGTAGAGGCATAATGATGTAAACAGGTAGGTAACAAAGAAAAGGTGGTAAAAATGTAAAAATGAATTGACAAATTAACATCATTTACAGGCAATCTTAGAATCTAGCGTTTCTAAACTAGCAGACCAATAAACTGGAAGACGTGATAACCAACAAATAACCAAAACTTGGCACATTAGTGACTTGCAGTACCTCAGGCCTTCAGCTAATCATAATTTTCCTTCTGCAAGGAGAAGTTTGTTGATAGTATATTAAGAAGAAAAAAAAATCAGTTAGTATATACCATCTGATTTATATATAATTATACCACTTTGACCCAATTGTGTAACACCTGATATGGTCTAGCCAAGGGTGAAACCTACATGGCGGTGATGCATAACATCTTAAGATTTGTCATCCGCTGCTCTAACATACACATACTTGTTCATCTGATGGAGGACAGACATTCTCACACTAGCAAATTATCCTTGAAGATGGTGTTTGAACAACATTTATACCAAATGTACCACTCTCAAGCTATATCGCAGGTCCTCAACCTCTACATGAGAATGAGACCTCTATGATTTCGCACAGAAATTAGCAATAATGTATAGAACAAGTAGCCATCGTATTTATAAATAATTAATCTCATACAACCCTTAGGATCTCATGCATAACACTTTTTGGCAGTAGAAATATAGAAATTGATTTAGTCTAATCTTAGAGGAACTCATATTGTTCACTTAACTGCTATCCATTCTAGCTAGTCCTAGTCTGAACGCTATATGATTAAATTACACCAAACTACCAAAGCATTATAATCTGCAAATATAAACAAAATTTTAACATACAAAAGTTAAGACGCCTTCAAAGGTTGCACACAATCCAGAGCATTAGAAGGCCTTTCAAATCCAACAATTAGTTCATCATGCTGCTCCATGCCTCCGTGCAATCTACCTATTTGTATTTAAATAGCTGCTTATTCAGTTGATTGATCATGAATTATCAGTCTTCTCTTCTACAAGAAAATGCTTTTTCAGGATTTCAATAGTTTCTTCTCTTGCACTGCAAATATTCCAATATAAGACATAAGAATTTAACACATCATCATACTAAAACAATTACAAATCAGCACAGAAATATACAGACCATAAGTGTCAATTAGATTTCTAACCTGCCAGGCCTTATTATCTTATATTTTCCAGGACTCGTCAAATCCACTATTGTAGACCCTGCACGGCCCATGGGCAGCTCACCACCATCATACACATAGGCACAGTGTCCCCACAAACTCTCGAAATCTTTGATGCAGACACTGCTACGATGTCCAGTCAAATTTGCACTAGTAAGAGCCAATGCACTTCCAGAACCCCGAGCAATGATCCTTATAAAATCGCTATCAGGCACTCGAACACCAATACTATCTATCCCTGGATTCAATGACTTCTCTAGAATACTTGCCTCTCCTGAAATAAGTTGTTATAAGTTGACAGATCAACCATCAAGTGTAAAAGTTGACCAATTATTGATAGTACTCCCTCCATCATAACTTGGGATAGTTGGAAGTATTGGTCACCTTATAAAAAGATTATAATTGTTCCAAATATTACCCCCACCTAAATGGTGTGGCGGAGAGCATATGAAAAGATAGCTTATATAGAGGATGATGCAGAGAAATTACGGTGATCATCAATTTTGAGGGGTCAAGAATATGTGAGAATTAACTTTGTATGGAGGGAGTAGACAGCATGGTACATTTACCTCTTCACAGCAACATTTTCTATTTAGTTTATGAGCTAAAATGTACTTACAGAAGCAGCAAGCATCTAACTTATACATTTTTGTTCATTAAACAAACTACTCCGTATTAAGAATCAAAGAAATGGTTACAAACCTCGCCTCAAAACTAAAGTCACAGGACCAGGAAGGAGCGCATCAAGCAAAGTATCAGGCAAATGATTTGTAAATGCAAAACGATTTATTTCTGACACATCCCCAACACATATTGCAAGAGGGCTGGTAAGCTTGCGGCCTTTGATCTCATAAATCCTGTTCACAGCTTCTCTAGAGCTGTAGAAACATGAAAGTCAGAGATGATAGGCTCAGAAAGTCAGAAACAAATGCATATTGACATTTCAGGCTAGCAACTTGTTACATGAGACTGCATTGTGCGTTTTAAGAAAAAGATCTTAAAATATCCTTACTTTCTTGACCTCAATGCTATAAAGATACAGAAAGGGAGCAGGGGTGTAATTAGTTGGTTACTGTGGTAGAGAGAGTCTTGCATTATAAATAACAAGTATCAGTAGATCAGTTATATAAAGTCACACATTATTAACCCACATTATGATACCCACCTCATGGTAAGACCAGATTTATCCAGCTCAATTATAGAATGAAGTATGAATATTGATGAAGTCTGTCATGTTCTACCAATACTCCCATAATGAAGACCATGTACTTACGCTATTTGGAAAGTTCAAATGGTTCCAACTTGTCTTTGAAGTTGTCCTAGCTTGCAACTCTTTAGATTTCCGACACAAACTTCTTGGTGGAACTCTTAATCACAAATCATACTAGTAAAAAAATTTCCCAAGGTAACAGCATAACTTATTACCCTCTTAAGCAAAACTTAGCATATTTAGAAATTCATTTAAAAATACGCCTGACCTTAACCGCCTTCCATTTAAAACTAAGTTCCTATTTTTATAACATATACTACTACCCTGAGTAATACAAACACCATAAAATTCTCACATTAATTTTATCCAACGTGCTCTAAAATATCACGGTCTTTCGATCTCAAATACCCTTATCAATAGGTTTCTTCATCACATTATCTCCAAAATTCATCCAATTGAACATATTACATATACAAATACAATACCATGAATAAACTCAACAAAGTTGTAAAATTTAAAAGAATGCACATTGCAGTAAATTGGTAGTTCAAGAGCATACCAAGCATCACAAGCAAAGCCATACAATGTATCAGTTGGCACAGCAATAACTTTTCCTGATTTTATTGATTGAATTGCTTGCTCTGCAAACTCTTTAGCTGAAGGAAGAACAACCCCTGTCCCATCCTTTAAAGCACCATCACAACTATCAAAACTAGCAACCGTTTTCGCTCGAACCCCGGAAAAGGTCCGAAGACTAGGCTGCTTCAAATGCACACACCCTAGTCTGGACACTCCTGGAATTCAAGAGACCTGATTCAGGTTCAATTATACCTTTTTAAACTCTATAATACAAAAAACACTTGTACCAGTTTTATGTTGTGTGATAAAATCCGTCCCTAAAATATTGCCCCATTGGAGTTCGACTATATATTGTCCCAAGGGAGTTTACTCAACCCATTTCCCAGTCTCTCGCACGTAATCTTTTAGGGACGGAGCGAGTAATAAACAAAATGAACGCGCACCTCTAGAAGAGAACACGGGGCTTCCTAGAACTTCAAGAAAGGGCAATTTCTCTGTGATTCTTGTTGATAAATTCATATCTATGCTTCTTTATGCTGCTTTGGATATTCAATTTCTACCAACTACATCAAAATTATAACAATTTCAGTTTGTAAATACTCAAAGATTGGAATAAATTGAAGAAATTCGAGTTGAACTACACACACTAGGAGTCCCCATAACCGAATTCGCGCTACAATATATCAAACTCCGATTCTCCACACAAAGAATACTGTGAAGAAACTGGAGATAACACACCCCAAATTCCTCATTATCAGATTTCATAAACCCAAAATCCAACTGTTCTAAAGAGGTGACTTCCTCACTAATTTGCCCCCTCTCCATTAAATCTTCAAGTTGAATTCACCAAAAGTGAACACAACATGTACAGAATTCAGAAATTAAAGCTATACCCTGATTTCAACTAATCTAGGAATTGGTGATTTCTTATAGTATATCTACTTTATGTATAGTTAAGCAAAATAATTGAATTCAGAAAGTGGGTTTAAGTGTATTACCTGAAATATTTAGACAGATAGGTCGCCAAGGGACTGCTTGGCCGCTGGCAAGGGAGGGGGTGGCTGCCAGTGATGGGAAAGGGAGGGTGTTTTTTTTAGTTATCAGAATTTGAAAAATAAATTTTTTTAATTATCAGAATTTTTAAAAATAAAAATAAATAAAGAAAATAATTTGTATTACATGACATGTAGATTGCAATCTAGTATAACACGTCAAGTGACCTACTAGGGTTCCTACGAATGAAAATTAATCTTAGACATCAATCTTAGGACACATAATAGGCAGAGAGTTTTCTTCTCGGATGATATTTCCAGATTTAAAGGTTGGATTCTTTTGGGAAAATACAAAGGTTGGATTCTTGTTAAATTTCCTGATATATTTAGGTAAATTCTGTGCTATATTTGTTAGAGAATTTCGAGAATCTCGATTCTCATGTACAGAGTATAATTTTCGAATATTTTAAATTTTTATATTCATCGGTGATTAAAGATATAGAGTATTAATTGTTCAAAATTCCGTGTTGACAAATGTACAAGTCAACGATACTAAATTGATTTTTTTTTTTTTAAAGAAAATTGAATTTATTTTATGCATAGAGGATTACAATAGATTGTGAGTGGATAAAAAAAAGAATGTCGAAAAAAGATTTAAATTAGTTAAAAAAAAATTATGGAGTACTCCATATTAGTTGCCTTAAAAAAAAAATTAGTTGCCTTAAATAAAAGTTTCCTGTTTTCAAAAAAATAAAAGTTTCCTAAAAAAAAGTTCTTAATTCATGTAGCTCACTGTAGAGTCTAATTCCCACACGGACTAAATATGTATGATGATAATATTCGACCTAAGCTAACTCTTAAGGGCCTTAAATAGAAGCATTCATCACACAAATGATTTTTTGTTCATATTCAGTTGAAATCTTATTAAATAATTCGTTTTAATAAAACTATAAATTTATACTCCGTATATAGAGAGTAGATACCTATCAAACATGGCACATTTTGATCAGAAAAATAAAACTAAACATGGCAGAAGATTGGTCTGACATACCCAAAGAGATCACCACATAGAATTCTGCGAAGACGTAGAGACTTTCGGGGATGTGGGTTCCCTTTGGAGGCCAAGCCTAGGGTTAGGGTGCCATGGCTCATGATTCCTGAGCTCGACAAGGCCTCGATTCAACGTCGTTTTTACAGTCTCTATGACCATAAAGTGAGACAATTTAATCTCCCTTTAGATCATCAAACCCATGAGCACGAGAAAAAACGAGAGCACGACAAGGGCAAAAAGTTAATCGCTTGATGCTCGTTGCAAGGGAGAAATGGGAGGAGATGGAGAATACCAACACACCACATGGTTCGATGTATATGAGATAGATATTGAGAATGGGAAGCTCAAAAAGTGTTTCATAACTTGGAAGGTGCAACAATTTTCTTGGGTTACAACTCCTCATCATTCTCCACCACATCGGATAATCATAACTACTACATTAAGCCTAACTCTATATATTAGTGGCTCATATGAAACAAAAAAAAAAAATAGTCAATATGCACCATATATGTGGGCTTTAGCCCCCAACCAATTAACCTTCCTTATCAAATAGGACTAGAATTAGAATCAACGACTATGGTTGATTATGCCGTGCATCATAGGGGTAGCACACCCATGTCGTGTGCGATCTGCCCATGTCATTCCGAGTTCAAGTTCCTATTTTACAACTGATCAAGGGGCATGCCCATGCCCGGGGTTTTTGGCCGATTTTAGTCAGTTTGTTTGTGGGCTTTATTTCCTTAATTAAAGTCTATCTTTCCTAGTTTAGGGGATATTATAAATACTCGCTCCTAGGTTATTTCCTAGCCATGATGACATTAGCTGAGTGATTATTCAGAAATCTAAGAGTTTTTTGTGTATTTCTCAACTTTGAGTTCTGAAAGACCAACCACTTATAGCAAAGTTGGTTATCTAACTATCTTAGCCCATTATCAAGCATGTTATAAATATGAAAAAGAAATGTACATAAGTGTAAACAACATGATTTAATTATTAAAAAAGAACACATTCAATAATAGCGATTTCAGATTTCAAAATCCTTAATCCCAATTGCACGATTACAAAAGTAGCAACCCGGGGCTACGCCCGGGCTACTCACTAGTTACTAATTTATAAGATAACCTTGCCATACTACTTGTTACACGTACTCAATACTCTAATACGACGTATCATTCATTATTCATTGGATGAATCAGAAAGGATTGGGTGATTAAGATATCATGTTAATTAAATTAATCGATCATACGAAAATATATCCTAACATGCATTAGACATTATTATGGAAAAAGCTAATTAATGAACGTTCCGGGGGTGCAAAATAAGATAACTGAATGTACAAAAATTAGATTAAAATAAACATTAAATACACCGATCAACATCATATGATTTTGACATATATTTCCAAATTCATACTCCTTGTGTTTTACAATGATATTCACATTTGAAATCTTTTAACTATAAAAAATGAAAGTGAATCTTCTAAACTTCTCTCAATCTATAAAAACAAACTGTACTTAATTATATGGGGTCTTGTTTGATTCATCTTGATCAATACATTATTAATATTTAACTTTTATAATGTTTGCTAGTGTGATGTTAAATTTATTTCCGATTAAAGAGTTACAAAGACTTGCCTTGATTTACATGACCTTAGTCCATGACCTTTTCAATTTCTATATTCCATATTTTCTGAAGAAAACATAAGTATGAACCCCCAATGCGTTTAGAAGTATGAAAAAGCGGAACAAGTAATAACAAATTAACAATGAAATACAGCTACGACGCCAAATTAACCTCTTTAATTTGGTTATTTTACATGAACTTTGAATTATACTGAGAGTAATTACTTACCCAAACATCCAGATGATATAACCCAAATCATACTCCGTATTTTGGAAGAACTAACCTTGTTCGATCGAAAAATATCCAATACAATATGTAGTTGTACATCTTACAAGGAGCGGCTTAATTTCTTTTTCCCAAAACATTAAACATCAACCTGAGGAGGTTGAGATTGAAGTTGTGCGTCAAGTAAACCTTGATATTGATCATAAATGGGAACTCTAAGCATACCATGCAAGCAAACAACCATGGCGAAAGTCACAAGCAAGCACACCGGATAAGTCCATGGAAGCCCAAGGCACAATAATGATGAAATATTGGCCATTACAATAACTACAAGTAAAATACTAGAGGGTTTTGGGTGAGGCCGCTCAAGATCGGAAGGTTCTGGATGAAAGTACCTCTTGTAGAAGAAACAGGACGCTAAAAAAGCGGCCAATGCGATAAAGATATACACGATTGGGGTTGTGATGAAGGCTACGTAGAAGACGGTGATGTTGAAAATGAGGAGTAAGTAGTTGACATGGAAGTGAGTTAAGTTTTGTTGCAGCCGACTTGCGGCGTCGAGGGGACAGGCTGGAAGAGAGAATGAATGGCTGTCCCAAAATTCCCGCCATGGTGGATAAACTGGTGCTACGACCACTTTTGTTGTGTCACTGGATGCCTCCGGTGTTGACGACGGCGACATTGTTCAGTCAAAATCTTTATTAGAAATTTCCCGATATCTAGGAAGTGTATTGTTTTGTATATTTTTCTTTTTTTAGGAAAAGTGTATTGTTTTGTACATGTACAGCTACTTTGGGTTCTCTTGACTAATGCTGTCAACAATGAGCTTCGTAAGCCTTGAGCACACCATGTTAGACAAGTATTATTAATTGGAAGACTAGTGGTACATTTGAAATTTTGATTGCCTTAATTTGGTCAAACTTGAACTACGTTGTTTATTATATACTTGGAAGACTATGTATGTTGTTTGGCTATATTTGCTTGACTTATAGTTTCTATACTCATATTAAGGAAATTTTCACTTTTTCTACCATTCAAACACCCCTATTTCACTTTTGCTATCCAAGTAAAATTTTATTTTGCTACCATCAAAAGTTACAGCATATAACTTTTGCTACCACTTAACAGAAACCGTTAGGGTTCCGTTAAGTGGGGCCCCATTATCTCATTAAATAATGATTTAATTTATTAAAAAAACAAATAAAAACTTAAAAAAAATAAAAAGCTTTAAAAAAAATAAAATAAAAAATCTCAGCCACTCCATCCCGTTAGCCACCCTTTCCCCCTCCCCGTGTCGGCTGCCGGCAACCGCATCCCCCGGCACCGGCGACCCCATCACCCTCCCTTTCCATCCCCTACCCACGTTGCCCACCTCCCTCCTCAAATGCCTCCTTCCTTTCAACCTATCTTCTCACTCTCTTTCTCTCTTCCCCTCAATTTCACATTATGCCCTCCCCTCTTTTCGCCTCCGCTGGCAATTTCCCGACGCCGACAACCATGTTTCTTCCCCCACCCAAAACCGGCACCGTACCCCTAACGTTAAACGAACATCACCCTTAAAGCCACCCTAAACGAATTCACTACTAGAAAACGCCTAATCAACGACGGATATAATCCCTCGGAATATCCTGAAATTCCGTCGGAAATGACGGTTTCCGACGGAAGGCACCGTCGCATTATATTTTGTAGGAATTTGGCTATATTTCGAGGGAATTTCCGTCGGAAAGGTCCATTCCGACGGATTTATTTCTGTCGGCGGTTTTGTTGATTTTCATTGAAATTCCGTCGGAGTAGGAGATGTTCCGACAGAAATTTCCATCGGAAAATATCCGTCAGAAAAGTAAATAAAAAAAGGCCCCACCACCCCGTAACCTTTACCCAACCTACATCCACTCCCGCCACCAGCCCACACCACCCACCACCACCACGTTAAACCCCTTTTCCCACACCACCCTAACCCGTATACCCTCCCAACCACCCAAATACCACCACCCACCTCACCAGATCTGCAAACCATCTAGCACCACCCCCCCTCGCCATTCCACACCCTCCCAAACCACCACCTAAACCACCCCAAAAAAATATCAAAAAACCACCCAAAAAAAAAACGAAGGAAGTCGAAATAATTTTTAAAAAAAACGAAAAAAACCCAGAAATTCCTTCACAAAACGAAAAAAACGAAATAAAATTCAAGTAATTTTAACTTACCTTGAATTCCATCAAAACCCCTGAATTGGCTTGAATTTGGGTTTTAAAGGTCAAATTCGACCATGAAAACTCTAGATTTAGGGTTTTCATGGTCAAATTTAACATGAAAAACCTTAGAAGACGGTGGTGGTGTGTTGTTGCGCAGCGGCGGTCGGAGCTAGACACAAAGGGGAAGGAGAAGGAGGAGAGAGAAACGAAGGGGAACAAGAAGGAGAATAGAGAAACGAAGGGGAAGGAGAAGGACGAGAGAGAAATGAAGGGGAAGGAGATCTGAGAGAAGGAGAGAGGTCAGAGAAGGAGAAGGGAGAGAAAGAGGATAGGAGAAAGAGAAAAAGAAAAGGATGAGGGAGAAAAGGAGAAGAAAGAGAATAGGGGGGTCTGTGAATTCCGGAAGAAGAGGATATTTTTTTTAAAATGAAATTCCGTCGGAAAGGGGTAAAAATCCGTAGGAAATAAATATTTTCCGAGGGATTTATTTTCCCTCGGAATTTACTGCTTCCGACAGAATATTCCCTCGGAAAATATCTCCCGACGGACATTTCCGTCGGTAGCTGTAAATTCCGAGGGAAAAAAATCCGTCGGAATTTTTCCGAGGGATTTTCAGTCGCAACTTATCTTTTCCTACGGATATTTCTAAAAGACCAAAATTCCGTCGGAATTTTCGATTTTTCCAACGGAATTTAAGCCCGTCGGAAAACGACCTATTTCTAGTAGTGATTTTAGGGCTTCGTCTTTACCTTTTTAGGGTGGTTTCGGGGAGGGTTAATTAAGAGACGCAATCTTAGTATTAGGAATAGTGAGTTCTCCCTCGTATCCGCAGAAGTTAATGCAACTGAACCCTTCGCTACTCTATTTTGTGTGACTGACCAACCTAGTGACACTACTAGAAATAGGCTGTTTTTCGAGGGAATCGTTCCGACGGACTTAATTTCCGTCGGAAAATTTCAAATTTCCGACGGAATTTGGGTCTGTCAGAAAAGTCCATCGGAAAATGTTAGTTCCGACGGAAATTCCCTCGAAAATATTCCGGCGGATTTTTTTTTTCCTCGGAATTTACTACTTCCGACGGAATTTTCTCTCGGAAAATGTCTTCGGACGGAAATTTCCGTCGGAAGCGATCAATTCCGAGGGAAAAAAATCCATCGGAACAGATTAAATTCCTACGGATTTAAAATCCGTAGGAAATTCCGAGGGATTTTAATTTCGTCGGAACTTTCCGACGGACTTTTCCGACGGAATATTAAGGTTTTCCGACGGTTTTAAAAAAAAAAAATTACAAAACCCGGGAAACCCTACATTCCCCCTTCCCCTTTCATTGCTCTTTTCTCTCTCCTCTTGCCGCCTCTTTCCTCTTTCTCTTTCCTCTCCTCTTTCCTCTTCTCTTCTTCTTTGATTTCCTCTCCTCCTTCATTCCATCTTCTTCTCTGATTTCCTCTCCTCCTTCATGCCATCTTCTTCTCTTTCTTCTCGGCTCTTCATCTCTTTCTCACTTTCCAATTCGCTGCTATTCATCTCTTTCTCACTCTCGCACCGTCAACAATGAAAACGAAGGTTATTGATGGTTAAAACGAAGGTTTTCAAGTCAAATTCGACTATGAAAACTCTACCTAGAGTTTTCATGGTCGAATTTGGCCTCGTAAACCCAATTTTGTCAAATTTAGGTACATATCTTTTTTTTTAATTAATTTGTTGTATTTTCGGTTTTTTTTGTTGTTTTTTTCTATTTTTTTTCATTAATTTATGGATGTATTTTCGAATTTTTGGATGTTTTATTGGTTGTTTTTTGAATTTTTGGATGTTTTTCGGTTTTTTTTTTTCGAATTTTTGGATGTATTTCGGTGCTGGGTGGGGGTGGTGGTTTAAGGTGGGTTTCGGTGGTGGTTAGAGAGGGTGGGGATGGTGGTTTCGGTGGTGGTTTGTAGATCTGGTGGCGGGTTTGGGGTGTCTGGGAGGGGAGGGGAGGGGTGGGGTGGGTCTGGCCTGGGTGGGTCTGGGTCTGAGTGGGGTGGGTTTGGGTCTGGGGTGAGGTGGGGTGTCTGGGACGTGGTGGGTGGTGTAGGCTGGTGGCGGGGCTAGGGTGTGTGGGTGGGGTGGGTCTGGGGTGGGGTGGGGGTGTCTGGGCTGGTGGGTGGTGTGGGCTGGTGGCCAGGGTGGTTCTGGGTGGGGATTGTGGTGGTTTTTTTTTTTTATTCAATTTTCTGACGGAATTTTCCGTCGGAATATACTTTTTCCGACGGAAAATTCCGTCGGAATATTTCCCCACCGACGGATATTTCCGTCGGAACATATCACCGTCCGACGGAAAACTCCGTCGGAACCTTGCGACGGAATTTTACTTAAAGTCAACAAAAGCGCCGACAGAACAAAATTCGTCGGAAAGGTCTCTTCCGACTGAATATCGCAAAATACCTACAAAGGGTCTTCCGATAATGCTTTCCGACGGAATTCCGTCGGAAATGACCATTTCCGACGGATTTTCAGGGTTTTCCGACGGATTTTTTCCGTCGTTGATTGACTGTTTTCTAGTAGTGTGAATCTCGAATTTCATATTGAAAAAGGAGGAGGCACATCAAGGCAGAAGTCGAATCAAGCAAAGATCCTCCGGCATTAGCTAGTAGTTGCTTTTCTAGGACTTCCTCGCTTTTCACTACTTAACATCTTTGAGAAGATAAGTTTCACTCTGACCCTCTTTCTGGGTTAAGCAGCCTTACAACTCAGGGTCTGTATCATCTTTGAAAGTGCTTCTCTGCTCCTTGCAAAGGCTTCCTCTTGACCCAAAAGTTTAAGTATGGACTACCCGTTGGAGGCTGATTGTTTGATGCTGCCGCGATTGACCGAAATTGGTTGCTTAATGCCGCTGCTATTGGTTGCTTGATGTCGATGCCGCTGTAGTTAATTGTTGGTGTGTGGGCTGCTTAGCTTGATGGTGGTCGATTGTGGGATGTTGGTGCCGCTGCGGTTAATTACTAGTGCGTGGGCTGCTTGATGGTGGTCGATTGTGGGCCACCTGGGTGTTGTTGTTGGCAAATATTGGAGCAGGGGAATTGAAATTGGAGTTGATTGCTGGTGGTGATGGAATTGACGGTGGAGGGAGGTGTTGTACGTGGTGGTGAGATAGGGCGGGGCTGTTGTGTGTGTGATGGGGTGGTTGTTGGTGGTGTGAGCAGGGAGTAGGGGTGGCTGGAAGGAGGGAGGGGTGGCTTGACGGTGGTTGGGCCCTACTAACAGAAATAATAACCAATTCTGTTAATTGGTAGCAAAACATATGTTGTTTGCTTTTGGTGGTAACAAAATAAATTAAACTTTTAGATGGGTAACAAAAGTAAAATAAGGGTGTTTGAGTGGTAGCAAAAGTGAAAATTTCCTCATAATAATTAATTAGATTATTATTACTCCGCATTAATTACATACGACTATTATATTACCCCGCATTAAAAATCGAAACAAGTAATAATAATGAAATACACCTACACCACATTTACTGTTAGAGTAGTCTTCATAATAGGTTTTGTCAATGATGGGAAATTAGTCCCACATTGGTAGAATAGAAGTTGGTTATATAGGTTAGTCTACATAGCTAAATGTTGGATGGAAGTCCCACATTAGTAGAATAGAAGAAGTTAGCTTGTTCAATTCTATTTAACTTGTTGTTGGTAAAAGCTCCCACATTGGTTGAATAGATGATATTAGCTTACTCTATTCTATTTAACTTGATGTTGGGAAGAAACTCCCACATTGGTTAAATAGAAAAGTTTAGCTTGAAGCTAGTTTATAAGTTACTCTATTCTATTTAATTTGATGTTGGGAATAAGCTCCCACATTAGTTAAATGGAAAAATTTAACTTGGAGCTAGTCTATAAGTTTAATATTTGAAGCATAACAAAATTTTAACGTGTGTCATGGTTTATGACCACGGGCCTGATCGGGCGCGAATATATACTTAGGAAAATAATATTTGCTCGCTCGATAGGGCTAAGTTAGTCCGGTCGAGCGCGAGAGCAAACTTATTTTCTGAAGTATAGATGGCCCGACCGGGCGGGCTTTGCCTGATCGGGCGCGAGCCTAGTTAAAAGATTTGTCCGTTTATGCCCGATCGGGCGAGTGTAAGCGGTAACTTTCCTACGGTTAAATTGATTAGGTTAATAGTGACTATTCATTAAAATTCAGATTATCTTAATTTATTATTTTTTAGAAATAGTGACTCTTGGATTAAAAAGGTTGTTTATTATATATATTCTAATGGCTCCAAAATTATAACTTACTTTTTCACTTTTTATCTTCTTCTTCCTTTTCTATTCTAATAGTTCTTAAAAGTGTTCTTAGGAAGTTCAATTACATTGCTTTAGTTGATCTCGAACTTAGGGAAAATCCTATAAGCATATTAATCGGTAACCCATAGCAATCATAGTGGGGGTTTAAATTGCTTTAAGAACAGTGTAAACACATTCCTAATTCTTCTCCCCATAATTATTTTCTAACATTTACCTCTTTAATTTTTGGTTGTTACATAAACTTTAAAATTTGAATAATACAGAGTAATTAATCAATACAGCGACTTCATTTCTACTCCGTATTTACCAAAACACTAAACATCAACCTGAGGTTGAGATTGAAGTTGTGCATCAAGTAAACCTTGATATTGATCATAAATGGGAACTCTAAGCATACCGTGCAAGCAAACAACCGCGGCAAAAGTCACAAGCAAGCACGCCGGATAAATCCATGGAAGCCCATAATAGAATCGTAAAATAGTGAATATTATGATACACACAACAACTAAAATACTATAGGATTTAGGGCTCACAAAAATGAAGTGAGGGCGGGGCTCATCAATATCAGAACGGTCCGAACGAATGCACATCTTGTAGAAGTAGAAGCACGCTAGAGTAGTGACTATTATGATATACATGAGCGGGGCTACGATGATGCTTGCGGTGAAGTTAACGAAAATGATGTATGAGTAGTTGACTTGGAAGTGAGTTAAGTTTTGTTGCAGCCGACTTATGGCGTCGAGGGGAGAGGATGGAAGAGAGAATGAATGGATGTCCCAAAATTCCCGCCATGATGGATAAACTGGTGCTACCACGACTTCAGTTTTGTCACTGGATATCTCCGGTGTTGACGACGGCGACATTGTTGAGTGAAAATGAGACTTTTTTAAGCTAAGGGAGCGTATAATCTCAGAGATACATTACAAATTTTCCGATGTAAGTTTTCTGATGTTTAGGAAGTGTATTGTAGTGTATGTGTACAACTACTTTTGGTCCGGTTGACTAATGTTGTCATTGTCAACCGTGAGCTGCTTGAGCCTACCTTGGGCACGCCTTGTTAGACTATATTATTATAAATTAGAAGACTTAGTGTACATTTGAAATTTTGATTGCCTAATAAATTTGGTCAAACTATTATGAAAGTGATTTGGCTATATTTGCATGACCGTTTCAATGTTCCAGAGTTTTCGAAGAAAACTTTATCCTTCTTAATTTCATTTCACTTTGCTTATATTATATTTGATATCGTGTTCAATGTATTTACATGCAATTTTATTTAAAAAATGGAATGAGTATCGATTAATTAGATTCGTAAGAGGTAGAGAGATTAACTTAAGACTAAAGAATTGAGTACAATATATTTAGATTCTTTTTAAGCAGCATCGTAACAAAACAACTGTTTTTTTAAAAAAAAGGAAATAAAATAGCTTTACAAATTTATCTAATGCTCAAACCAAATAATCATGATATATACTATAGGTACATAGAATTATAAAAAACAACATTAAATGATGTCTTTTATTTTTCACAAAGACACATAGAATTGTTAAAAACAACATTAAATGATATCTTTTAATTTCACAAAGACACGTATGTAAACATATATGTATCGAGTAGTATATACATGGAACAAATTAACAAAATCTCAAGACCTGGGAAAGGTTAAAATTGACTTGGCTAACCAGCAGGTCATATACAAGGCACTTTATATATGTGCATATAAACTGAAACATACCAAAAAGAATATGTTGCAATTTATACATAGAGCAACGAGAAGAATATTAAATAGCTGGTCGTTGTTGAGCACCAAGTAAAGCATATTCATCATAAATAGGAGCTCTAAGCACAGCGTGCAAGCAAACAATGATGGTGACGAATACAGACCAGCCTAGCAGCACAGCATAGCACGCGCTATAACGGGCGGATCCAGCGGGGTTCAACTGAACCCCGTTAGATCCGGAAAAAAATGGGAATTTTATTAAAAAAAAAAAAACTATATAAATAATATTCGAAACAATTACATACAATGTTAGTCCACGACCCTGCTGCAGCGTCACCGCCACCGGACCCCTACTCGGCTACTCCCCTAGCCCCCTAGGTAACGGCTTCTCTCTCCCTCTTTCTTTTTTCAATTTCTTAAATATTTTAATATGTTTTTTACTTGTTTAAATTGTAGCTTGTTAATCTATTTTCTTTTAACCAATTAGTGAAGACATTGTATTGGATTATTTTATTTTGCATTTTTATTGGAATTTGGATTTATTTTTGTTGTGTACTTGTGTATTGGTATTTATTTCAACACTCTATATTATACTTGAATACCAAATTTATATCGTGCATTCGGATATCGGGTGTTTGATGAAATTCGAACCCCCCAGGTACAATTCCTGGATCCGCCAGTGCATTATAACGAAGGGTAAAGCAGTGACGACTACAAGCAGCCCAAAGAAAATACGATGGTATAGAGGAGAACAAGAGTCAACGTAGAGGACATAACACGCCGCCATGTTAAAGACCAGATAGAGGATGTAAATTAGTAAAGGGTAGGGGCGAAAAACAGTAATGCCTAAGATATGATACAATCTGGGGAGGAATAACGCAACGTAGTTGAGTTCAAAGTGAGCTATGTTGCTTTTCTGGCGAGTTTTGGTGGGAAGATAGTATAAGTAGATGCCTAGACATTCAAAATACGTTGTCATGTATGGTACTTCGGGGGTGGTGGTGTCACCCGTTGCCACCGCCTGCGACGCTGACATTGTCGAGGGGCAGGGCAACTTGACAATGTCAGCGGCACCGTCCTTGTATGGGGTGTTAATGTGTAACGTTCATTTAGTGGACTTTTTATAATAACATGATAGAATAGACATTTAATTAATCTATTAAGCTAGTCACATCGATCATCAAAATAAAAATTAAGTTTGGAATCACTCAACTTAATTATTTTACTCATTCTACTCGCATCTTTTACTACCTTTGTTTCATATTAGTTGCAACTTTGGAATATTTTATATTTTACAAATTATTCCAAAATTGCAACTAATATGAAACGGAGGTAGTAATTGATATCATTGTGAAATGAGATTCATCAATTTCATTCCTAAGAATTGTATGCCCCATTAATTGAAGTTTCATTTGAACAAGTTGATTTACATCAAGAACTTGATGATGATCATGTAATTATGTCATATATGAAGTATATAGTATCTATGGGTTTTTAAGTCACCTTGTCGTTCTGTAATAAGTCTTTTTGTGCTAATAACTATTCTAGTCATTAATAATAATAATAGATATTTTGAAGGTGTTATTCCTTATTAGTAATAGTTCATGTAGGTCCAAGTAAGCATAAGAATTAACAAGTCGTGTATAAGTATTAATGACGAGTAATTAATATTATAGTACTCCTAGTGACACTCATTAGCTTTTGCCTACATTTCATTATCGTACCCAACATCTCTTTATGGCACATCATCACTGAATTAAGCTTAATCATTACGCCACAGTCACCCATATAAAAACATAACGTAAGGGGATTCGAACACCCAACCACATATAGCAAAGTTGGGTATTTAACCATCTTAGTTCATTATCAAGCATGTTATAAATATGAAAAAGAAATGTATATAAGTGTAAACAACATGATTTAATTATTAAAAAAGAACACATTCAATAATAGCGATTTCAGATTTCAAAATCCTTAATCCCAATTACACGATTACAAAAGTAGCAACCCGGGGCTACGCCCGGGCTACTCACTAGTTACTAATTTATAAGATAACCTTGCCATACTACTTGTTACACATACTCAATACTCTAATACGACGTATCATTCTTTATTCATTGGATGAATCAGAAAGGATTGGGTGATTAAGATATCATGTTAATTAAATTAATCGATCATACAAAAATATATCCTAACATGCATTAGACATGCATTATTATGGAAAAAACTAATTAATGAACGTTCCAGGGGTGCAAAATAAGATAACTGAATGTACAAAAATTAGATTAAAATAAACATTAATTACATCGATCAACATATGATTTTGATATATATTTCCAAATTCATACTCCTTGTGTTTTACAATGACATTCACATTTGAAATCTTTTGACTATAAAAAATGAAAGTGAATCTTCTAAACTTCTCTCAATCTATAAAAACAAACTGTACTTAATCATATGGGGTCTTGTTTGATTCATCTTGATCAATACATTATTAATATTTAACTTTTATCACTACTAGAAAACAGGCCATTTTCGACGGAAAAATTCCATCGAAAACACCCTGAATTCCGTCAGAACAGGTTGTCGTAAATATGTTTGTTGGAAAAACGGCCTTTTCCGTCGGAAATTCCGTTGGAACAGTGTTTTCCAACGGAATTCCGACGGAATATTCTCGTCAGAAGAGGAGTTCCGGCCACCGGAAAGTCCGTCGGAAACTTCCGACGGAAATTCCGTCGAAAACAGCATAAAAAAATAAAAATAAAAACCTGAATATTAAAAAAAAAAAAAAAAAAAGCCCCCTACCCCACACCATCACCACTCCACCACCTAACCTCCCCCTTAACCACCACCACTCACCACCAACCCCTCTCCCTTCCCCGAATACCACATCCCCAATTTCCCCCACCACTCCACACCATCACCACCTAATCTCCCCACTCCTCGACAGCCCCACCACGACAATCGTTGGGCTTATATAGGTAAGATTCCCTTGACTAATATGGGTAATGACCATTTTAACACCCAAACATAAATTATTGAAAATGATGATTTGATTAATGTTCATGTTTACGTGATCTGAATGACGATGTGATTAATAAAAATATTAATGTACAGTAGGTCAGGATGGCCGAGTGGTCTAAGGCGCCAGACTCAAGTTCTGGTCCTCTAACGAGGGCGTGGGTTCAAATCCCACTTCTGACATTTTTGACAATTTTTTTTTAAAGTCGCTTGAAACTTCTATATGCAAAACTAATCTCCCATTCCAGACTTTCTTGGATCGTAATTTATATAATACAATATATTTATTTTGAAAATAACAATTAAATATTAAGCATCCTTTCAAAAAAAAACTATTTATCTTGTCATCTAAATAAATGATATATAGATTATATAGTACGTAATATATATTATTGGATACAAATACAAGGAAAAAACTCATCAGAAAAAAGGTTAAATACTTAAAACGATAGCCTATAGGTACATTCCAATTGGCTTAGCTAACAACACCGTTTTGAATTGTAACGGACCTAATTTGACCTGAGAAATTCAAAATACAAACCCAAAAAGTCGCTTGAAATTTCTATATGCAAAACTAATCTCCCATTCCAGACTTTCTTGGATCGTAATTTATATAATACAATATATTTATTTTGAAAATAACAATTAAATATTAAGCATCCTTTCAAAAAAAAACTATTTATCTTGTCATCTAAATAAATGATATATAGATTATATAGTACGTAATATATATTATTGGATACAAATACAAGGAAAAAACTCATCAGAAAAAAGGTTAAATACTTAAAACGATAGCCTATAGGTACATTCCAATTGGCTTAGCTAACAACACCGTTTTGAATTGTAACGGACCTAATTTGACCTGAGAAATTCAAAATACAAACCCAAAAAGTCGCTTGAAACTTCTATATGCAAAACTAATCTCCCATTCCAGACTTTCTTGGATCGTAATTTATATAATACAATATATTTATTTTGAAAATAACAATTAAATATTAAGCATCCTTTCAAAAAAAACTATTTATCTTGTCATCTAAATAAATGATATATAGATTATATAGTACGTAATATATATTATTGGATACAAATACAAGGAAAAAACTCATCAGAAAAAAGGTTAAATACTTAAAACGATAGCCTTTAGGTACATTCCAATTGGCTTAGCTAACAACACCGTTTTGAATTGTAACGGACGTAATTTGACCTGAGAAATTCAAAATACAAACCCAAATAGCAATCCTAAGTTGACAATAGATTTTGATCCGAAATTAATTGACCCAACCAAACTAAGACGAGTTAAAAAGGTAACCTTGACTCGAACACACTCGACCCAAATAGATCTAACATGTTATGGGTCAACCCAAACGATATCTGATTACCCGAAATGACACCCCTAGCTAGTTGCAAGGACCGTGCTTGTCGTTACAAGTTATATAGGGAAAAAAAAAAAAAGAGTAATTAGGAGTCCCTCGTCCTGATTACTAATCAAGTAAACCAATGTTAATCGTAAATTTGTAACAGATCCCTTATTTGATCATAAGTATTAGTTAAGTAGGAACTCTTAGCACAGCGTGCAAGCAAACAAAGAAGGAGTATACCACAATGATGGCCAAAAGCTCAACCACGGCACCCGTAATAACAAAGGGTAATACAGTGATGAAAACGAGAAGTCCAAGGAAGATGCGGTGGAGGAGAGGATCTATATACGAGTTTACGGAGAGGGCGTGACACATGTAGTTAATGGCGAAATAGAAGATGTAAAGGATTATAGGCAAGGGCTGCAAGGAGCGGATGAAGATTTTGTTTATGGCATTGTAAGACATGAGAAGGAAAAAGTTGACGTAATTGAATTTAAAGTAACACAAGTTTCGTTTTATCCGAGTTGTGGCGTCGTGTAGAGAGACGGGAAGAGAGATTGGTCTTGAGTGTATACCAAGAAATTCAACATGTGTTGTAAGGTGCGGTACTGCGGGGGTGTTGGTGTCACCGGCTGCTTGCGACGAGGCTGACATCGTCGAGAGCGCAGCTAGGAAGAGTGGTAGCGTGCCGGCTAATGAAGGTGTATTGGTGCCCTCTTGATAATGATGTCAGCGGCTTCTTATGGTACACTCCGAGTTATGTTCAATTTAGTGGACTTTTTATATATAGCATGGTAAAATTGACATTGAATTGATCTATTTGATTAGCTACGTCACATCAAGTGATAATGAATGGCTATGTACCAAATTATCAATTTATAATAAGTTTGGAATCAATCAACTATTGTACTCATTCTACTCGCAGCTTAGAATTGATTTCATCTCATGGTGAAATGAAATCTAATTTGCTAATTTAACAATATAATTATTGTCCATGAATATAATTGTAGTTTGATGAGTTTTCATTGTATAGCTAGGTGTCTAGTATCGTACTTGATAATCATGTGATCAAGACATATACGGAGTATAAAGTATTAACTAATCTGTATATGGGTTTTGAGTCTCCTACTCTCCTTACCTTTTTTCCAACTCGCTACACTCATTACTCTAATATCGTTCATTTATTGTATGTATAAATTAGATAAATCGCGGGCGATTTTCAAAATAATCATGATAAACAAATCATTTAAAAAAAAATTACCAAGTACTCTATTTGTCCAACAAGTTTTATACATGTTCCAACAGTAATTGTCTCACAAAAAAAGTAAGGGCCGAGAACAAACAGAAAGTTTAACAAATAAATTACTCAGTATATATATAGTAAAAATAAAATTGAAAACATTGAGATAGACCCAAAGAGAAATTTCTTTAAATTAGATAAAATGATCATAATGATGAATGTTCATTATTTTAATCAGGTGGTTTTGTTGGTGCTCCGGCGGCAGGGTTGTTGCCCGAAGATTGCGATGTTGACCCGTAGATGTATGCATTGTGCATTTGTACCTTGTACCTTTTGCACTATGTCTATGTCTATGTCATGACTTAGTACGCTATATTAATTAGACTTTTAGTATAGTAGAGGGAATAATAATCTATTACTTTATTTATTAGTATATATATATATATATATATATATATATATATTAGTTGTGCCCAGACAATGTCCGGGTAGTTTATTGAATGGTGCACCACATAGATTGCCTAGGAGGCTTAGCATTGGTAGTTTGCTTGAGATCATTTTTTTTTTTTGGAATGTATGGATTGCTTGAGATCATCTAAAAATTCATCATCCTTAATTTTGGATGTATTAAATCTTAACACGTATTATTGGTACAAATCATCATATTCTATAAAAGGCAATTATATTTATGTAAGATCAATATATATATTATAGAACTATACTCTGTATGAAAGAAAAACAATGGTGTAATTTCTATGTAAGATATTTCTATGCTATTTCATTTTGATACTCATGAGTCATGAATTAATGATCACTCAATAATTATATTTGTAAATTAGTTTGATGTGATTTATCAAATTTTATTAATTGTTATTATTTCAATGTGCTACACATGAATTAATTATCAATCAATAATAATATTGGTAAAATATATAACCATTAGTAGTTTTGGCAGATCTACAAACGACATCAGTGCGTTTTTATACATCTTGTCACACCATTGGTCACTTGTAAGAAGTGGGAATAACCCCTATAACACCGACATAGTAATCCTATTATACTAACAGAATAACCTTTAAATAACAAAGTAATTTAACCCTTATAACACTGAATGATGAATAACTCTATGGTGCCACATATAAAAGTAAGGGAAATGATATTGTATAAATAATATAACAACCATATTCGTTCATAAGTTTTTTAAATTTTAATTCATTTAAATTTACCATAAATGATGTTTTGAACTACTCCCTCCGTTCCTGAAAATTCGACTCACTTTGCAATTGCGCGGTCTCCAATGAATATCTTTGACCATGAATAACTCCGGTTGTGTAAGTGAAATTTGTAAAAAGTTGATATTTGGATTATTTATAATAAGGGGAATCTAATATGATCTCACATGCTAATTTATTTATATTGTATAGCTCATAAAATGTGGTCAACGTTATTTTATTTTGACCACATAAATAGTAAGTGAGTCGAACAACGGAGGTAGTACTTTTAAAACTAATTTTTTATTATTCTTTTTTTATGTATTGTGTAAACACATAAAAATTATAAGTTATTTTTTAAAAAAGTTCTAATTACGTTATACAATGAAAGGTTTTTTGCTGACTTAATATACCTTTTTTTTTTAAATGATACACTTTCCTTTTGGAGCCATTTTAAGTGTTACAATTTTTTTTTTTTACAACTTCATCCATTTATATATGATATATTTTTCTCCTTTCATGGTCACCAATCAAACCCACTACATGTCACACTAACTCTTATATGTTGTCTACATGATGAACACTTCGCAAAAAGTTGAAATCTCACATTTTGATGTCTCGTTTTAGTTAATTAAAATATATCATAAGTGAATTTGTATTGTACAACTTTTAAAAACGTATTTTATGATGTAAAAATATTTATAAGATTTTTTAAAAAAAAAGTTATAATCTATTTTATATGTATGAAAATTAAAAGTCCTATCAAAGATAAAACTCTAAAATAAATTTTTTATCCTAGAAATTCTATCTTAAACTCGCTTATTTATTTTATACATATGGAATATTAGAAGTCATGTCACAAATAAAACTCTAAAATAATTTTTTGACTTAAAACATTTATCTTAAATTCGCTGATCTAATGTCATAGGTATTCTATTAAAGTTACACCAAGGCCGCCATTTCGTAGCCTAGCTAAAAGTTTAGCTTTATATATTAGTTACTAGTTTTGTGCCCCAGGCAATGCCCAGGTTGTTTATTGAATTTTACAATAAACTTTTTAGCTTGAATGTTAAATACGGTCATATAATCACTTTTTATGATGTAGGATATTTAGACATGTGATATCATACTTAAATTATCTATTAACCTACACTAAAAGAAAATCTTTCCATGATACTTGTCATTACTTTGTGAAAAAAATTTCCATCTTTTTCGCTTCTCTCTTTTCTTTTCTTTTTTTTTTTTTTTTTTTGTTTTTGGCAAAATCTTAATGTAAACTATTTATACCTTATGTATTTTATTTCCGGTTTGACAATCATATTCATAAAAAAAATATACCCAAATGAAATATTTTTGAATATCTTTTATATACTTTATATTTATTTTGTAATAATATTGTCAAAAATATTTAACAACTGTGCATTGCACGAGATTTTAACCTAGTTTTTACTAAACTGAAAGTATTTTTATCGGTTAAAACTTATTTTTACTAATTCTCTATTATTTTAAATATATTATAAATGAATCTTATTTTAAAGAACTTTTTAAAATAAATTTTATGAGGAAATAGAACCGAGTTATTATTTTTATTTAAAGTTATGATTAATTTTGTATATATGAAATATTAGTAGTGTATCGATAATAAAACTCTATACAACATTTTTATCTTCAAAATTCTATCCAAAATTCAATTATTTAGCACCATATGTGTCACAATAATACCTATTTGTCGCCTACATGGCACGACACCTGACTGCGAGACCAGCTTTATATATTAGTGATATGATATATATGATTCGATTAATTTGATTTGAAAGTATTTCCTTATCAAAGAAAAATCAAAGAAACAAAATTATACGTGGTATAGTACTTGATATTTTAACTATAATGACAATTTCAAATACAAGTACTATAAGCCGCCTAACAAAGGTTGAAGTCAATGAACTGGTGACAACAGTACAATATTTACTAATATTCTGCACACACAGAATTAATGTAATGAGCACTATTGGAACTACATCCTCCCTCGCTCCCTTATTTACTTATTAGTTACGCTGGCCTATACAAACTGTCGTTCCAAAAAGTTTCTGGAATGAAACACGAGTTTATTGTTACAGAAAATAAAACCACTTTCTTCTATCATCAGTCGAACAAACTGAAAAACACCTTGGGGGCAATCGATTGGGGACGTAGAGAGTAAACAATAACATCCTCTCCAAGTTGATGTTGGAGATGAGGTTGATCGTCATTAGGTAAAACATCATAATCAAAGGTGTCAACTCTAAGAACGGCATGCAAGCAAACAACGGAGGAGGAGATGGCGACGTAAAGTACTAGAGGATACCAAGCTTGTGTATGAACAAACGTTGAGATGGTTAGCAGTATGAGTAGTACAAGTAGACGAGGGGAACGAGTCTTTACATATAAGGCGCCAGATAGCAAGGTGGCTATAGTGGCCAAGTAGAGGGTGGAGGTCACGGGAGAGTTCGAAAATAGGTAGTTTATGTGTAACATGAAGATAATAAGGACAACGTTGAGGTAGTTGAGTTCAAAGTGAGCTAAGTTTTGTTTAAGCCGAATTGTGGCGTCGAGTTGTGAGGCAGGGATAGAGAGTGAGTGGATGTTAAAAAATGCCCGCCATGGCGGTAGAGTTGGTGTGGAGGTGGTGGTGTCATCACAAGACGCTGCCGCCGCCTTAAGAGGTGACATTGTTGCGACAAATAGGGAGGGTTCTATTAGGGAGTTGGGAGGTTTGGAGTGTATATTTGTGAGACTAATTGTTGGTTTATGTTGTATGGAATATATAGGAAGAGTGATGCTACATTAGGCCTACTTGTATTAGTACTAACACTTACTGACTATTCAAGGGTCGGCGCACCCTATTTTGGATTATTAGTGTGGCAGTCTTTTAGGAATTACTTCGTAGGATACTTCCTTATAAAAATTAAACAAATAGCAACTAACATTTGTAAAACGTTTAATTAATTTTCAAGGGTACCAACTCTATTTATGAGAAAGAGTAGAAAATGAAGCTTATATATACAATTTCTAAATATGGTAGCGGTCAATCATAATGTGAGTTATTAACCCGTTTAATTTAACGTATTACGTAGTATTTTGTAATTTGGTCATATATAGAAGAGATAAAAAAAATGTCTGAGTGTGTGGCAAGGTTTGGTGCATGGTCAAGTACAACTAATTTAATTTGTACCTTTCTAGTTCCTTAATTTAAAATTTAAATCAAATTTTTATGTGTCATATGAGTATTTTCTATATACTTGTAACACTTGTTTTTTTACAACCGTTTCTATATATTTGTAATACTTTTACTGTTTTCTTGTGGTTAAGTCGGGGCATTCTAGCTTTACACATGACCAATATTATTTTATTGTTTATCTTCCTTTAACTCCATTTATAGTCATATAATTGGATAAAATAACGGTTGAAGTTGTGTCTCGATATGTGTGTTTAATTAAAGTAGTTTAACACTTGAAAAAATACATATAATGTAGAAAATACTTGAATTATTGAGTTGTTCATCGCGTTGGCATTATTTAACATGTGGAAAATTGATTCATTAAAATTACTCCGTATTAGCTTATGCATGTGCAATTGTTCAAATAATCTATTGACAACAGATTAAGTCATTAAACTATCTTGTCGTACACTCGTACCACATATCATGAGTATAGACAACAAATTTAGGGAAAATTTGTCTAGAACTACCCGGAAGATAGGCTCATTTGTGAACAACTACCCATTTTTTTAAAATTTGTTTACAACTACCCGCAAGTTTGAAAACGTTTGGGTAGCACTACCCATTAACGTTTTCCATCCAAAAAACCGTTAGTGAGCCCCACATTGTACACGTGTCATTTATTTATTGGATAAAAAAATTAAAAAAAAAAAGAAAAAAAATAACCCAGCCACCCCAACCACCATGAAACCCTAGCCCCTACCCCCAGCCACCACCAAAACCGGCCGACCGCCCTCTTCAACCTCCGAAAACGGCCGGCCACCAACCCGACACCCCTACCACGACCCACACTAGGGTCACTCGCCGCACCGCCCTCTCTCTCCTTTGACGAGCCACCCGGATTCGAACCACCCTCCCCCAAACCCAGACCCAGACCCGAAACCGAATCCCTCCTTACCCGAAATCGAAACCACCACCTACAATCGAAATCGGGTCGGTGTTCAAAATGGTGTGCGATGGTGGGTTTGGTGTTGTCAGAAAATAGAGAGGGAGGAGAGGCGGTGGTGGGGGAGGGTTCGTGGGTCCTGGGTTAGGGTCGCTTGCAGTGAAAGGGGATGGCGGTGGCCGGTAGGTTTGGAGATGGTGGTGTGGGTGGCTGATTGGTGGTCAAGGGGTTCCGGCCAGCCATTTCGGAGGTTTAGGGTGGCGGCCGACCGGGTTTTGGTGGTGGCTGGGAGTAGGGGCTAGGGTTTCACGGTGGTTGGGATGGCTGTTGGTGGCTGGGTTTTTTTCTTCTTTTTTTTTAAATTTTTTATCCAATAAATAAATGACACGTGTACAATGTGGGGCCCACTAACGGCTTTTTGGATGGAAAACGTTAATGGGTAGTGCTACCCAAACGTTTTCAAACTTGCGGGTAGTTGTAAACAAATAAAAAAAATGGGTAGTTGTTCACAAATGAGTCTATCTTCCGGGTAGTTCTAGACAAATTTTAAACAAATTTATTTAAGCTTATAAGAGTAATAATTTAACCGTACGTCCATTAAGCTATTTATTCTACAGAATTGCTCTCATAAAACACGTGACAAAATTGCTTAAAATCAGAATTGGTTTTTTTTTTTTTGTGTTCCACCCGGTTCACCCTTTGGGCTAATTCGGATTTGGGACCAGTTCTGGGTGGTTAGGTTCCAGTCTCCTTCCAATTGTTGTTGTGGGGGATCGAACACGCAATCCTCCTTACCAAATGTAGTTTCAATTACCACTGCACCACAACCAATTGGTAAATCAGATTTGGTTATTGGGTGAGCCAAGCAGTTAAGGTCAATGCATATTAATAGCAGATTGTGTACTGTTGCTACGGGTTGGACGATAATGTGCGGACCAATAAACGAGACAAAAACTAGCACTTGTGAATACAAAACTATACAAGCAATATTTTTATATCTTAACTATTTTATCTTACAATTTTACCTGATCATCATTTTGTTTTATTGTACTAAAATTATTGATCATGGTTTTACCCTTATATATAGACTTTATCCCCCAAAGACCCTTCATTAGAAAGAATAGAAACCCTTTTCAACAAAAGATTTATTAACTTGATTCCAACTCTTAATCCATTGAGTTATCATGTCCAATAACATCAATTAGCATAATCCCAAACGTGGTGCCTAGAACTGAAATTTTTTATAAAGTGGAAACGAGTGCAATACAAATACTATGTGGCCAAAACCTTGCTCATTAGTGGCTTTAATTTGGATAGGTGTCTTAAAACAAATCTGTACGAATTAGACTCAAAGAAAACAATATCGTACTAATGTGGATTATTGATAAGGTTGTCTTATGATGATAAGACGATCTTATATAAAAACTTGTAAAGTATGTACAAAGTGTACTTAGAACTTTTTCCCTAGCACCACAATTTTTGCAGAACTTGACTTGAAATAATAATAAAATAAACCCCCATCCTCTCCTTAAAAAATTAATGTGTATCCGGATCATAACTTCATATCATATGTTAAAACTCAACCTAGTTTAACCATTACTTCTACAATGAATGAATTCTGCTAATTAAGTAGTGCTAACAAGAGGTCATTCCACACATCAATAGGGCCAGGCATGCACCAATGCACACAATCATTGAACCCTTTCTTCTTCTTGTCACGCCAATGTGAACCCGGGTGCCCGTCTGGTCTCAACAACATAACCTTAGTGATATCCAAGGCTTGAATATTTTGTTGTCCCTTCCAATAGCCTTCTTTCTTTGCTCTTTCGATTTCTTCGATTTGAATGTCTCTTACCTCCCATTCATCATTGTTTTTGCTAGATATCAACAAATTTTCTTCGTCGTAAGGCTTTGATCTTTCGCAATGGCCTGCGGCAGTGGCGGAGCCACATTAGAACAAGGGGGGACAGTTGTCCCCCCATTTTCGGAAAAAAAGTTTTTTTAAAAAAAAAAAAAAATCAAGAAAATACAGTAAAAGGCTATAAATAACATATACTTACAGTAGATATCACAATATTGAATATGGTTTGGTGGTTGAGTCCTTAGTAAGGCTGTGTTTTGGTCCTAGGTTCGATTCCCTACTCTACTGTTTTTCAGCTTTTTTGTTTTTTTTTTCCCTACTTCTTGTTTTTTTTATTACATACTCTAATTTTCAACAACCTTTTTAATTTGATTTTTTATTTCCTATTTCTTGTTTTAGGATTTTTAATGTTATTTCTTATTTCCTACTTCTTGTTTTTAATTATCGCTTTAACTAAGTGTGCTTAAACTCAATTTTTTTTTTACATTTCTAATAAATAGATTACTATTAATTAATTGTTTGTAACTGTGTTTTAACGAAATACATATTAATAATATGATTGATTTGAAAAAGTTGAGTTTATTTTTTCGAATGTAACTCAAACCCTGGCCCTTCATATCTACCATCAATTTGTTTTAACGATAATTATTTGACTTTTTATTTATCAATTATGTGATTACATAACAGGATTTACAAATATAAATTTATTCATTTTTGTTGGATAATTTTCTTAATATACAATAAAACTTTTTTACCCCTCTTTTTCCATATAGAAATAATTGGCATATGTGATTTCAAATAAATATTAAACAATTTAGGTTATCAATTTTTTTCTTGAGATTTTTGCCGAAACTTTAACCTCCAAAATTTGTCCCCCCGAATTATAAATCCTGGCTCCGCCACTGGCCTGCGGTGTTCCACGTCCCATTTTCGAAATGTGTTGGTGAAATTGTCCTCACCAAGGTCACCATGCCATTACAATTTTTGCAACTATTAATGTAGCTGCATGTGTATTTCATGTACGTTTAGTATATTTGGAATTAGAATCTAACTTAATTACTAGGATTGTGTAATTTGAACTAGCAATAACTACTAATAAATCCGGATAATAAAGGGAGTAATTAAAAACTTGACTACATAAGCCATATACACGGCCAAACATAAAACCCACCCAAAAAAAAAAAAAAAAGAAAGGAATACTTCCAATTAGTGACCAAATATATGCTTATGTCATTATGCTATTATTGGCAAAATCATAAAATTGAAAATTGAAAATTAGTCGTAGTCTAACAATAAAACAATTGTTTCTTAATGTGAGTACAAAGGGATACTCAAAATAAACTTCCTACAAAATAATCAGTCATTTTTAGGACAATTAAGTCAGTTTCAGGTCAAATGACTTCGAAATTGGCTAGGTAATTTTGTCTTAAAACACATCTCCTATGGTTTGGTTGAAAACAATATGTTTAAGACCATACATTTATGGATGGTTTATTTATTCTATATATCAAATCAATTTTCTAGTTGAGTGAACTAATATACATTTATTATTCATGCTAGATAGATGGTTGTTTTGGTTGTAATTGTGCATACACATAAAACCCAACTAATACGGTCTAATCACACTCCGCCGTAAATCACAAACCATAAGCATGTCAATTATGCACGTTACTTAATCATCTAGAACACGAAATTGTATACGTATATAGCAAAACCAATTAATCAATTACACGAAACATAAGTCTTAATTAAGCTTACCTGAGTGTAGTTTGAAAGGCCTTCCCAATAGCAAAACTCACTTTAAATTGAGTCAAATTGGCTTCATTACAATAGAGACATCCAATTAATTTCCCACCTTCAAATAAATAATTCTTTCTAAAGTACCATTGAGCACTTGAAACAATGGCATAATCCACTAATCCTTGACTCACATTATAACCCCATTTTTCATCCACTTGATCAAGGTGAAAATCATAAACTCCACCTTCTCTTTCAACACCCTTAACCAAAAACCTAGTCCATAACACCATTAGGGTGAAATTGTTCCTAGGGAAGAACCATGTTCGAGACCGGTCTTTTGCATCCTTATACACATCAATTGGTGCTTCTTCTTGAGATAAGATGCATAAAAGGGACTCCATTTGGTTTCTAGCAACAGAATCTCCTATAAATGCTAGCCTCTTTTCGCGCATAATTTGAAAAAAGGTACTGAGTTCGAACCTTGGGAGCTCACATTTGTGTGGCTTCCATCTCCAATACAAGAACTCCTTGTCATTCCTCCCATGCAAGAAGCAATCTTTTGACGTTGGAATTGTTAGCATGTTGCATTTGTGTAAAGTGAGCCTTTTGAGTAATCTTCAACCCATTTCCCTTTGAAAAAATCACATTTTCCATATCCATCTGAAAAATCATATAAAAAGAAAAAATGAGTAAAAATACTACTATAATGAAAATTTAATTTACTCGTAATGTAAGTTACAACAACGCCCTCTCTAATGAGAATCGAATCCTAGCCTACCTCCTAGGGCGAATAATGTAGATTCATACCCTCTTGAGGATGATTTATTGAATTGATTTGCTCTAATGTTTTGGTGATGTTTAAAGAGAAAGGAGAGTGGAAAGCAAAGATGCTCAAGATAGTTGTGATAAGTATTAAGTAACCCACCAATGAAGCAATTCCATTGGTTTTGGTATTTTCTAGGAACTCTCTCATATTAATATTTGGGTGATTGACTGATTGTTGCAAAAATGAAGGGATAATAAGAAAAATAAAAGGTTGTCCGAGTTTTTAGAGAAAGATATATATAGATTATAGAACTACCTCCCTTTACACCCCCGCCTCCTTGTTTCTTGTTACTTTGTAACAAATTAACTTTAAAGTACTTTACCTTTTAGAAGTTATAATAGAGCTCACCGTATTAATGCACGAGATATAGTTATTATATATTTGTAGGGATTTATAAAATCTTGGGAAATTTTCTAATAAATTTAATGAAATGTTATGAAGCATGAAATTCTGCCCTTAATATTGGGCAAGTGCAACATCTGTGATGAAGTGAATATTTTGAATTGGTTGCTCATAGTTGTTAGGTGTTGCCACATGTACCATAAATTGTTTCATGCCATACAAATGTTTATCCATAGAAACTTTGCATGCATCATATCATATAATTACATGTAATTTTAGTTTGCATTAAAAATAAAAATCCCGAAATATCTAATATAGTCGTTGCAAAACATCGATTGCATCAATATATGGTGCAATCGGTGACACATAAATAAGAATGACGTGAGCACATAAACACGTAAACACTCAAAGTAGGTACATCTTAATTCCGTTTGAAAATAATGAATTCTCATAACACGTTTCTTAATTAATCGTTCACATTTGAGTTTAGGGACATATGGAGTAACAAATTTAACGAGTCATTATCATATTTGCTGGCTGCTGCAATGCTTAGGTTTGTCTTATCAATGTTATCAAAACATGGGTATGTTTTGTTGGTTGTATACTTGTATTGTTTGGTCTGAAATTTTTGCATGCAAAAATACTAAAAAAGACAACGAAACTTCACGTGTTGAGCTTATTTGGTCTGGAATTTCACGAGATATGAACAGCTTATAGTCGGTCCCTAGTTCAATAAAACTTGTACAAAATTAAAAACATATGGTGAATACAACTTGAACTCATAACTTTGTACGATTACCTAAACTAATACACAACTCATATAATGTATACCCAAAACTAGATAATACGATTTTATATCAACTTAAGTGAAATTGGGGAAGTATATTAAATCAAACATAATTTAAAGTTGATATAAATTCAAAACTGATCATTGAAATTCATCCAACTAACATTTTACGTAATAACATTTTTTTTTTTTTTTGTACATAAGAGATTTACCGTCAATTAAATGCATTGATAAATCTGAACGTTGCAACTAAAAAAACAGATGTGCTAATTATATGCACTTTATGATAAGTAGTGATATTAGTAGTGGGAAAACAATCAACTCACAAAATTGCCATCCAGAACTTCGCTTTCATAAGTGGGGAGACCTTGTTTATTGATACTAGTGACTACACTTGTGACTCTAATCATAACTAGGTTTTGAATCATTAATTTCATCACACCAATTACCCTTTGTATTATTCAACTGTGTGAACAAGTGATGTTGAATGTAAATTACCCACTACAACAAAAACAACAAAGCTTTAGTCCAAATGATAATGGGATCGACTAACATGTATCGTTGTAAGAACCCCATCCTCAAAAAATGGAAAAAAAAAAAAAAGAAAGTGATAAAATGTAAATTGCCCACTAATTCAAATATTTATATAAGAAAATAATAACAATAATTTAAAAAAAAAAAATGTGTTTACCATATGTATTATCCAACATGATCAGAAACCATGTAAATATTCAAAAGAATATACTGGGTAAAACTGTAAAAGTACTACTACTGAGATGCTCCTTACTTCCTCTACTACAGCAGCTAATAGACATCACTAAATTTCAAAGTTACATGACATTAAAAGTATTACAGCCTTTTTCTGATTTTACAACAATTTTAACCTAATAGTAACATGATATTACAACAAGCTATTCCCCAGCCCCCGAAAAAAGACAGATAGAGAAAGCTGATAACCAGCAGCATCATGAAAGCAAGGAACGACGAGTCGACGACAGCTAGGATATCATTTGAGCTATCATATCTGCTAGCAATATGGGAAAGCACCTTTAATCAAAATGTTTAGCCAGTTCTTTGTTCACATATGTTACAAGAACCGTGACCTGAGCCTTTCACCTGCATCATTGTTCAGCCCAATCTTTGAACAAGAGCATCATGTAAAGTGGAACGTTCACCACAGCTATCACCAAAACCATACCAAGTACCAGAATGCATCGTTGCAGCATTAACCTCATTAATGATTTGCTTGACCTTGTCAAGTTTTTCACATCAGAACCAGGATCCCCACTAATGTCCACTTTTGTTGCACCCTCTTGTTCTAGGACCATTTGTTTCCTAGCAGCACGCATCACAGCATTCCCTCTACACAAAAACATGCCATTAGTTGAAGTATGTTGTGAGCTATTATCATCAAGTAGCAAACAATCCACTCCAAAAATAGTATGCAAATTGCAAATAGACTGGGACAAGACAGTGTGCCAAGGCTTCCCTTGATTGGATTGGATGAACACCATATTTCATTGATGTTATTCTAAACACAAAATAATTCTTTTCTTTCAAACTTTGTATTTATGCACTTTATATCATGAAATTAGAGTGTGCAGCTACCGATTGTGGGAATAAAAGAAAGTGTAAATTAGATGTGTGTGTGTGTGTGTGTTTGCCTGTTTGGGAAGGGGGGGGGGGTGCCATTTGATTCATTTAATGATATTCTATCGACACATCATAACATGACTACATGAAGGTAAATAAATCAACAAACCTTTCTGTTGAACTCGTCTCCTTGGACACAACCAAAGGGGCTTTACTATGCTTCTTGATGACATGCAAACTCCCTTCGGCATCCCACATCATCTCATATTCACAGTTTTCATCTTCATTTTTCTCTTTTCTACTACTTGAAAAAAGATCCTCTCTGACCAGTTTGTTTATTTTTGTCATCAGATTCCCAAAGTGGAGATTTATGTCATGTGTAGGCAAAATGGACAGGGCAAGGATAGTTATAACAAAAAGGATGATATACCTAAGATCATTAAAATTGGAAATCAATATCAAAAGACAGATTAATTTATTAATTTAACCATTAACACTTGATTTTAACTTTGGAGTAGTTAATATGGAGACTTGTCAAAATGAAATGGGAAAAGCTACCAGTAATTACCATATATATATGAATAGTTGCGTAGGAAGAAAGCACAGCTGAGAAAGTATGATTGGTTCTTGAGAAGATCCATTTGTATGTGTAAAGTTGCCGACAGATAAAAGCATAAACGATGGATAGAAGTTTCCTTGTTGCCAACTTACTGTCCCAAGAGTATGCTGGCAGTAGTAAAATGTTCTTAGCTTAAAAAATACCTGACGTATCAGCTATATTAGCAAAGTATTCTAGATCAGACTAATTACCTCCTTGACAGTACCATATTTTGTATCGTGGTTGACTGTACACTGTTCATGATCATGACCAGAGAGGACAAGTACCTGATAACACAGAAAAGATGAAGTTCATTGCAGAGACTAGTTTCATTCTGCTTCATACATATTGAGGATAAGCCAGAGAACATACAGGTTGAATAGAGTCCAAAATATGCTCAGAAGACTCCTTAGTGACATAATTCTGGTATCTGCAACATACAAAAAACAATCAGCATTGACAAAATAGTGAGAAAAGCAATATCACATATTGACAGAAAAGTTTTGAGGTTTGAAATTTACAGTATCCTCTGATCATAAGCAGAGCGAGAAATCCTCTGAACACAAAGGAAAAAAAGCCTGTGAGTTAAGTGCCAAATGGTCAGGCATACATATGATAGGGATGCAAACTTAAGCTGCACAAGGAGGTAAAACCCCCAAGTCATAGGTTGCTTTATAAAAGGAAGACATCAATACCTGATTGATGACTTCTGAAGAACGGTATGGGCCACAAGGAGTCCAATCTGGACGGTACAGAGGGATATGGGTCAACAGCACCCTTGGATTTGTTCTTCCACCTGAGGAAGAGGAAAACTTGATTTTTTGTCATACACAAAACATCTTCTCCAAATAATAGCCTCTTTTAATCAAAACGAATTTCAACTTTTGATGGGATTCTATGTAGCATGAAAACCGATACAAGTTAGTAAACACAGACGAATTTAAAAAATAAAATCTCCAAAAAAAACTAGGAAATGACGATATGGATATTAAAAAGATTGTATGAATTGTAGAAACAAGACAGTTTTCAAATCTAAACACTAAACTAGCATCAATCAGGATAATCCTTTCTTTTTGAGCAGAAAGTAACCCCCTACACTCCCAAGTCCCACCCACCCTCCCTTTCTTAAGTGAGACTCAGAATAAATCACCCCCTGTGTATATTTCTAGCAAGTATCAAAAATGAAGTCTGGAACCTGAGCACACTCGCATGTGAGATTATGACCAACTACTCCTATGGGAACTCTATCTCCCTATCTCCTCAGTAGATGTGCAGACCACACCTTCACTTAGCTTTCTGTCTCTCTACACCATCCACTTTCAATACCCTCTGGTGATTATCCAACTATAGCCCAACAAAGCTAGAGAGTTCAGTGATTAATGTGAAGTTGGAAGGTTTTTGAGGCAGATGCAAGACAATTGAAAATTTTTAAGCAACAGTTCTTTCTTGACATTTTAGGACAAGAAACAAGCGCGTGAATTATTTCTGCATATCAAAATGTTATGCAAGGCTGATTTCATGAGTTCGAATAGAATGAAAAAGAATAGGGCCACCTAGGCCTTTCTGATGGGTTATGCAGTTTTGTTTGTGGAAGAATACTGATGTTGGGTGTTTTTGCACTAGATTAATGGGATGTGGTGAAATTTATGGAATTCTTAGAGAAATAAGTTAAATGAGAAAACAAACAGGTGCTCAAGCTTACTTGATGTAAGAAGTAAACAATTACTTTAAGATGCCTGGAAATGCATTACAATGTGTTCATTTGTAACAAGTCACAGCTGCTAGGATCAAGTTCAATAGATTTGCCAATGGGCCTCATGAATACAAGTGTGACAAGAACTTATCAAGGTTTGGTGTTACTTTGCTGAAGTTTCAGCAAGTCATACCAGATAACTGCTACATACGCTTGCACACGTCAATAGTACAAATGAAAGGCCTTTTAGGAGGGCAGAGGGAGCACTCAAGTTCAGCTACCTAAAATATACATATTGCTGATAGACTGATAGAGGGATAATGAAGTTGACTTACCCATGGAGAAACCATCCACAAATGACCAAGTAAATGAAGTTGTATTGTCTTTTATGTCACCTGTAGGAAACAAATAGATCCCTTGGTAAAATTGACTCCATGAACCACCAATATAAATACTTCCTTGGTAAAACTTACTCCATGCTACCAACATAAAATGATTCCCTTAGTAAACTAACTCTAGAACCACCAACATAACAAGTGTTTGGTAACTTGCTTGAATTAATCTGGGAAGCAAAGCATTAACCTAAAAAGCTATGGAATTTTTACAAAAAATGTTTGTTTATTTAGAGACTAAACAAAGGAGATTATGCAAAACTAAGAAAAACTAAAATGGGAAACAATTTCAAATACTACACAAGTACACAGTGTTTGCATCATTTGCTCTTGTTCAAGCCAAAAAATTAGAAAAAACAAAGTATGTAAGACTCTACAAAAGTACAAAGTACTTTGCAATAATTAAATCATTGAACAACAATTTGGTCAGAATAAGTAATTTCTTTGACTTTTTTAAAAAAAACTTTCCACAATTTTACTTTGCATAGTTTACTCATTGATAGGATTTCCAAATATATGAGCCATAACTAACGTGAGTCATAAGTTTTCTAAACAATAGTCGAGCACTGATTATAATTTAATGAATCAGACAGAACTGCAACCTAATGCCACTTCGAACATAACAAGAATAAATGTGGAATTGAAAAGTACACCTTAATATAGATAGCTACAAACATTCAAAGAAAATTTTATTACCGCCTCTAAACCAAATTAAAATCCTTGATTATGAAGATCACATATGCAACAAAGATACTGCGGTAAATGAAATTTAATATACCATCAATGGTTTGGGCATCAATTGCAACAAAGTCTACTTTTCCAATAGTAAAATTATAATTTCTTTTGCCAAAAATGCCTTCATAACGCTCTATAATCTGCAGCAAAGAATTTGTAGGCCAGTCAGCAGGGTAAATGAAAACGATGAACAACGTATATAGAGACATCAAGCATGTTGACCTGTCCTGTTTGTTGCAAGATCTATAAAACATGATCAGATCTAACTCTAAGAATTAATGTATAGTAACTCATCAAATGTTGCATAAGGAACCCTTTGTCAGATAATTCATTTTGAAGGTACTTAAGATAATATATAACTTTCTACTAGCAAGGTTGTAAGTTGTAACTACATAAAACATTTTATGAGGAACCTTGAAGGCTTTGATCAGAACAAGTTCACCCAAGATCAATAGGTAACTCATACCTCTGGCTTATGGAAAAGATGGCCTGCATAGCCAATGTCGTGGTTTCCAGGAATGTAATAAAGTGGAATATCTTTAGTTCTTCCGTGCTTACCCAGATCAAAGATATGCTTGAACCGGCTCAAAGATTCCTGCCATCTATTGACTAAGAGAATGTAAGTGATTCCTAAATATAAATGCATAAGTAGAGCAAACTTCAACATAATTTAATTGATGATTCATCTACACTATTACTTAGAGTCCGACATAAAGCACTTGTCATCATATCAGTTAAAAATTTACATACAACTAATGATTTATGAGTGTGTTAGTGTGATAACTGATAAACATGAGAGATGAAAATTTATGTCAAACTTCAAATAACCATGCAAGATTTCTCTCAAAGAATGTAAGAATAAGGTCTCACAAAAGAAGTTACAGCCACAACGATCATAAGAAAATCATTTATAAAAATCCCGTGGTGACTGATCGGAATATAAAATTCATAGGCTGCACAAGGAGTCAGTTACAAATGGAACACTAACATCATAAAAGTCCAAGACTAGAAAGCATCTAGAATACTAAACATTGTTTTCAGTCATAATAAAGACTCTAGCACAACACACCCAATTCTTTTATTCAAATAAACAGTTAGCTCAATTATCTCTCCTTATCCACTCCTTACTATCATGACCCTTTATATCCAAACCAAAACTGCACATATCAACATCCATGTCAAATTGTTTCCCCACTAGTTCTCTTCTAATGGTATACTCCAAATTCAGTTTTCTTCCAAAGGCAAGTTTATTACGAAACAGAGGGAGTAGTCATTTTACACAATATAGTAGCTATTAACTTTTACACAAACACAAAACTAGTACAATTATCAAACCAAACTAGCTAAAGATAACTGCTAATTTCCCACCAAGGCAAGTTATGTTGTATAGGATTGAAAGGATATATTGAAGGTCACCAACTGAGTAGGGTGATACCTAAAGGTAGGAAGAACATAAAATGATATGTTTAGATTGAATGAGGAATACTTATGCAAGGAGCCAAGAAAGTCATCATAAATACCTCGATTTCATAAACATTGTTAAGGAAAAAGGGCTTAAAGGAGGTTTGTCAAGTGAAAACCAAAACTGAAACTCAAATAGTATGGAGAGCAAGATTGGACAAGAAAGAAAGCCCAATGGAGTGCACAATACTGAATGTTTAGTCCGTGCACTAGCACCACTAAAAAACTGAATAATTATAATAGTGAGGAAGAGTGTCACACTAATGGCAACTGCAGCTAATATCCAAATATGTGTGTTTAATTTGGGTAATGTCTTCGGTAGATTGGCTAGATATTCTTCTAGTATATAAATGCTAGAATATTCCATAATCAATAATTGTATAAAAAAAGAGATGTTGAAAACAGGATAATGGATTCTAGCTATGTTGTTTTCATTTGAAATATATCCAGACAATAATGTACTTCCTCTATTAGTAGCATTAGGTTAAGATCTATACATATATGTCTGCATTGCCACTGTAAGTTTGATATACACCAATGAGGTTGGACTGTATTGTTAAAATTCTTCTGTGGCTCTGCTATTTCGAAAATCTCTTTAATTACCCAATCTATAATCAGATAGTTAAAAGGAATAAAGGCGCCTTTCATGGAACATGTATTACACCAATACCAACATGAATCTTCCTAGTAATGTTAGTATGTTGCTGTACCTATATACAACGGACATAAAACAGGAAAATTTATTTAATATTCTTCTATGCTTCAATCTATTACCAAGTTCGCTGTAGCTTTGAGACATTTCTAACTAAAAAAAAGATGCTAGATATACCATCATGCAATAAGACAATAACTGCAACAACCAAAAACATTTAATGTCCAGGGTCCAAAATCAACCGACAATATTATTGATTAATGAAGCGCATGTCAGCTAATTTTATACTTATAGCACAACATCCTCCACCCAACGCGGACAGTCAAAACATCAGTAATAAATGAGTACATGTAATTAGGTCTTACTCTTTATTTGACAGCCGTGGACCTCCATCAAAATAATCACCCAAGAATAAGATTGCATCAGGTTTGAAAGGCAAAATTGAAGAAAGGAATGCCCTGCGCATGTACAGATCTGAGTAAAATGTAGCAATCTCCAAAGCAACTGATTTGGGACCAAAATCATGGGAGGTCCTGTCCATCAGCTGTTACACATTAAGAATAAATTAGGATCAAGGGTACGTACAGGAACTCAGGAAGAAACACAAGCAGTAAACAAAACTCACCTGTGGGTCAGTGATGACAGCTACTTTCACGAATTCACTTGGAATAGCGCCTCCCTAAAAATAAATTTGAATAAATATGAGAAGCCTTTTATCTAGTAAGCGTTTACACAATTTACTGCTATTGAATATTTGCCACTTCAGGTTCCTTTCATGAGTTCATCATTGACCAATTTTGTTCTTAGTTTGTGTTGTGTTCTATTATATCAAATACTTTGCAATTAGTATTATCAATTTATTAGTGTTATTAGTACACGTTAAGTTAGGCAGGAAGGAGATAATGTTGCTGATAGTATAGCTAAACTTCAACTCTTTAAGGTAGGTGACAGAATTTGGCTCAATCATGGGCATTTTGGACATAGGTCATACTAACTCAAAAAATCATTCAATTGTTGAATAAACTAAGGGGCCGTTAGGTTTGTATGGGGTAAACGGAATGGAATGAACAAAGAGAAAGAAAAAGAATGGAATGAAAATACCTTACATTTTCTATGTTGTTTGTTTTAAAAATAAAGGGAAACAATGCCACCAGTCCCACCACCACACAACCACCTAATTTCTTCACTTCCCACCTTTTCCAGCCACCACACCACTCACCGCCCCTCCCCCGCCACTCGCCGCACCTCCCCCGCCACTCGCCGCACCTCCCCGCGACCCCGCCTCCCGCACAGCTCTTTCCACCCCAGAAAAACCTCCCCCAGCCGCGCAAAACCCTAGAAACCATTCCCCTTCCCCGTGAAACTGTCGGCCGCCGATCCCCCCACCCTTGAAACCCCCAACCAAACGGCCCCTAAACCTATAACATTACCAACACCTCCCCCCCCCCCCCCCCCTCCTCTTTTCAAACAGCCAAACAATAAAAAAAAAACCATCATTTATGCTTGTAAATCTATTGAATATATGTAGTCATCATAAAAGTGACTTGTGCTGAATCAATTTATCCTTAGGAAACCCTCAAAAATTTTCTTTCAGCTTAATTCTTCCTGAACTGATGTATTGATTGTGAATAACATTGCAATTAAGTTGCATTTTCACTAAACCAGCCAAATTATCTAGTTAAATTAGCTCCAATCAGCACATTAAACAAAATAAATAAATATAGATTTGAAATAACAAAAAACAAATCAAAACAGAAAGACCCACAAGCAGAATCCTTTTGTCCCCTCTTTCTTCTTCAAACCCCAAACAAATTTAAATTAAACAAGAAAAACCCACAAATTTACATCAACAGCTAATCAATAAAACACCCATCTACTAACTAAATTAAATTAAAGAACAATCATGATTTCCAAATCCCAATCAATAAGCAACCAACATAAGCAATAAACAATCTCAGAAATAACCAATATACAGAAGAAAAGAGGAAGAAGAGAAGTTACCAAAGAAGAAGAGGAATGATGAGGCCAAGAATAAGACCAAAGAAAAGGAACCCAGTAAGCAAACATCTCCCCATAAAGAATAGTGATTGTCCAGATCATGCAAAAGAATAAGCTCAACTTCCATGTTTTCTCTCTCATCATCACCATTTTTGGAGCTCTACAATTTCGTGAATACTACAAATATTACTGATTTTTACACTTTACAGACACCATTACTTGCCCTTCAAAATTGCTACTGTAGTGCTTCTCCCGTTGAAGCTGGGCTTTGATTTGCTTCCTCTTTAGTCTAACCTTTTTCTTTTCCTATTGTTATTTTTTGTTTTTTTTTTTTTTTCATTTTTTTTGGTATTGTTTGGGAAATTGCCAAATTGGGGGTATTATAGTAAATGTAATATTTTCACCAAAATAAATAAATAAATAATTTCACCAGAAAAATTGATTTAATCTCAATATATTTTTTTTATTCATAATTTTCAATAAAACATAAACAAAGATATCAGTGATCTTAAACATGTATATTCAATTGTAATAGAGTAATAGTAATCCAAAATTTAACTAGGTTCATTTTTAGTTTTTTCTTACCAAAATTATAAAAATAGTTAATATATATAGGAAGTACGTAAATATTTTTGAAATAAGAAAATGATGATATAATCTTTGAACATGTCAAAATTCCAAATACACAAAATTTAACTTCGTATTTGGGGGGAAGAAATCAAAAGCTTTTTAATGATAAAACAAGGAATTCTAAATGGAGGTTTGTACTCCATTTCATAATGCATAACAAGGGGTAATTAAGACTTTTTACATGACTTTTGCAAAGTCCACCTAGGCACCCCATTTCTAAGCATGTCAGGGTGAATAGTATCCCGTTTTGTGAATTAAAAAATGTAAAGGGTAAAATTTGTTGAATTTACTGCGCCTTTCTCTTTGCCTTTTCTCTCTCCTGCATTTTCTCTCTTTTCGTGGTTATAAGCTTCATTCTCTTAGCTCCTCCAAGAAGAAGCCTCTAAGAGTGTGTCTGAACTCCAAGAAAAAGTCTCATTTGCGAATTTTGTGTTTCTGGCTAGGCTTTGTTGAAGGTTTCTCGTACAATAATAAAGCGGCGCAAAAGTAAGGGTTTTAAAGATGCATCTTGTTAGGGACAGAGTGAGTAAATAACAATAACTAAGTAAAAACCTAACATTAATGCCATTGAATTACTGCTAATAATCATAACAATATGACAATAATAACATCTACTAGGACAATAACTATCTAACAATAACAATATTGGACAATACCGATATATGAGAATCATATCGACAAGGAAATTGAGAAATTGAAAAAACAAGACAACATTAATATATAGCTCTTTTTCCTATAAAGGCTATTGAAAACTGGTAGAGCTTGACTTGACTAAATTCATATATTGGTCTTTACCTCCCCAAAAAATAATGGAAAACGGCAACAAATCAATCAGAATAACAATAATAAGAAATAAAAAAAATCATAAATGACAATAACTAAGTAAACTATAACAATATTAACCAGTACGTTATAGGATAATGACGATATAGTGACAGTTTAACTGGAAAACTAATTACAATAAAACAATCTTACTAAACAATAAATATAAGAGATAGGACAATATCAAAATGTCTTTATATATATATGCCTTGTAACCATCCTCTTACACCATTGTTCCCTAATCCCTAACTTCTAAAAACCCTAAACCCTTGTAAACCCTAGTCCCTAAACCCTTGTAAACCTAAACCATAACTTCTTAAAATTGTATTCTTTAATAGATCTAATAAATTGAAATAAGCATCAATTCAAATCATGATATGAATTCAAATCAAGCATCAAATGAAAGAAATTGTAATTATTAATCATAAGTAATTCAAATAAGCATCAATGGCTCTTGTAAAGAATAAGTAATAATTTGTCCTTCATAATCATAAATAAGAATGCAAATTGAATGTAGTCATCACAATTACATAAATTTAAACCAACTATGGTAATAGATGTGTCTAATTATGAAGAAAATGAGAAAATTCTAAAGTGAAAAGGTTTTAAGGTTTGACATTTGATCTCAATTACCAAACTTAAATATATGACAATAATAGTACACTATTAGACAGTAAAGATTCAACAGTGACAATAAAATACTACCAATAAAGATGAGAATCGGACACTAATTCGTATACAACTTGACAATAGGAATCTGAATAATGACAATAACAATTAAATAACACAATACATATTAAAGAATGACAAGCAATAAATTATTATATCACTAATTATTAATACACTCTAATAATGATAGTGGTATTAGTTGGAAAACCTCATTAACACAAATTGATTTGTCTAGCTATTACCTTATTTGACATTATGTTTGGCGCCAAATTCAATTCAAATTTTCAAATTAATATAAAAAATAAGTACATGTTTCTTTAACTTCTGAAAATATTAAGACAATTTAACACAAATAATGACAATAAAACTATTTTAATGACAAGTCTAAGGAAATAATGACAAGTCAAACTTAAGATATGATATTGTAAAAATCCAATACCCTAAACCAAAACCCTAAACCCTAAAACCCTAAGGCCTAAACCCTAAACCCTTAACCCTAAACCCTTAACCCTTAACCCTAACCCTTAAAGCTTAAAAAATACAAACCCTTAAACCATAACCAATTTTATAATACATTTAAGATGACTGTATGAAAATACTATGAACATATTAGGAAATTATGAATGGTAATTATGAAAATATGGAGGGTAATGAAGATATAAATTGAACATTCTAGTTCAATTTATGACTTACGATATAAATTTAGCAATTTATATTTAAATAAATTTTCAAATTAATATAAACTGTCATGTAATCATAACTAAAATAAAATGGCATATAATCACAAATTGGCATATAATCTTAAGTAACATAATTTAGCGTCATTTACTAATAACTAACAAATGTTGGCTATTCACAATTATATTTTCAAAATGGGTTATAAGTGTAATGGTTGTAATTCATACTTGGTGAATTTGATGACAATAAAAAGGATTACATAGACAAGGTGCAGACGACAATAACATGTGGATTACATTCCAAATGATAATTACAGATATTATTACTCAAAGTTTTACATCAACATGGGTGATATGTCACTATGGGACACTTAAAAACAGAGGGAGTAATCAACATGACAATGATTTGTTTAAAGAATGACAAAGTTTATTATTAAAATGGCAATGCTTCGTTACAACACAAAAGGAAAAAATTCTTACTGAACGACAAAACGAATGAAATAGAATCTTATTTCTATTTATTATACTCCTTCCGCTCCACAATGATTTTCTTGTTTAGAATCTTGGACTTTTAAAAAATAAGAGAGAATCTTTCAAATTTCTCTTAATCTATAAGAATAAATATAGTCATATAAAATCTAGTTTGATTCGTCTTGATAAGTACATTATTAATATCTAACTTTTATAGTTTTTGCTAGTGTGAGATTAAAGATATTTACGGTCAAAGATAGATAAAAACTTGCATCTCTTACGTAAATAAAAACATTATTCTGAAATGGAGGGAGTATAATTTATAAAATGAGCATTATAGACCACCTGTTCATGATTATATATGGCAAAGGAAAGAGAAAAGGGGTAATTTTTTACGCCCAAACTCATTTACCGTGTTTCTTTTTCCTTTTCTTGTATTATGGGCCCCACCCCGTTCTGTTTTTCACTGTTTACCTGGGCCACACTGCGTCACAAAATGGCTCCGTTTCTTTGTTATACATTATGAAATGGAGTATAACACTCCATTACTACTTCCTCGATAAAACTACCCCAAGCCCTATTCTTTTGGCACGAGCTAATAGATTGAGTGAGGAATATGGCTTGTATAGCAAGAAGGTGCATGTGAGCTTTGGGGAGAAGTTGCCTTGTGAGGGAGTTATCAAAATTAATGCTGACGCTTCCCTTGCAGAAGAAGGCTGGGTTGGGCTAGGAGTCGTGGCTCGTGACTGTGTGGGAGGGGTTGTTTTTGCTGCAACTCCAAGAACAAAGGCATGGTGGCCCCCTGAGATAGCAGAAGGCAAAGCCATTTGCATGGCTGTTCGCTGGCCAAGAAGTTTGGGTTTAAAGATATGATCATTGAGTCCGATTGCCGAGTGCTTATTGATCGTCTGTCGAAAGTTGTGGTGTTCTTCTCTGGCCTTGGGCGTTTGGTAGGAGGGATGGAATTAAGTGGGATAATAAGGTGGGATTAATAGATAGGATAAGGATAAAAATAATGTATTCCATTGTTTGATATGGGTTGAATTCAGATTAGAATAACTAATAAAAATATAATGCAAAATTACCTTTACTATCCTTTCTTCACTCTCTTATCTTGTGTTTTTGTGTTCAGATTAGAATAACTAATAAAAATATAATACAAAAAAATTATACTTCGTATATACGGAGTACAACACAAACAATATTTGAGCCATTAAGATATAAATAATAACAAGTGTACAACACACTATTGAAATCATTGTATTGATTTATATATGAAATAAATATGTAATACACTCATAAAGATAATGGGAGTATGGGACATAAGATGAAATACGGAATGAAATGAAGAATCTCCAACAAACGTTAAGCTCAAACTCTTTCATATCTTATAAGGTTAATTCAATTAGACTTCCCTAGTCAACAAAAGTTTACTTGACAAGAGGATTGACTCCCAAGTCCAAATGGAAGACTCATGAACTACCTTGTTAGTTATTACACTCTCTTAACATGAGAAAGAAAGAACTACTGAAATAGCTAGATAAAGAAGGCCAGCCTACAACAGACCAATACTTAAATCTCTTTGCTTCTTCTCTTCAAATGATGGTGTAGTTAGAGGTTGTCTGGTTTCCACAATCACCCTTCTTAGACCAGCCTCATTGGCAACTTTCAGACCATGCCAAACCGTTGAAGCTTCCACCACCTCAGGATCACACATTTCCACTATGGAGAGCATACAAGCAGAGACCGAGATCTGGATTGAACGATTGGAAACTACGGTCTTATAGAAAGATAGGAAATATGATCAGGCAACTACAAATAACTAAAACAGACATTAACTAAAACTGTAATCTCCATTTTTAATTCAAATAATCTGTATGATTTCTTATACACTCTGCAGCCTGATTTACTGATACTTACATCCTCGGACAATGATACATTTAAAATGATTTCACCTATGTTAAGGTCTCAATCTAATAGAACTTGGCAGCAATTTTTGCTGCAGTACAGAACAACCAAACTAACAAGCAAACAAATCAAATTATGCAACTATAGTCCTACTCTCCTATAGTAACATATTAGCCCTTTGGTATCCTGTACCAACATTTTTGATGAATTACACAAATCTCGTGGAACTTTTTTAATGGCTCAGTTTCCGTCTACATTTGACAGGCACCAAAACCAGCTCAGAAGCATACAGTAGTACAGGTTAGTGATAGCAATACCAAAAGCCTCACAGTCTCGTAAGGAAAAAAAATTCTAGTAAAATCGTTTGCTATTATTTCCAAACTATCACCAACAATTCTTTTACTAGCATCATAGTGGTTATTAGTGCTTTGGCAGGAAGCAAGACCTGTGTGTGCAATACCTACCCTTGTCTGAGAAACTTCAACAGAAAATTTGCAGGATTAGAGTTAAAAACTTTGGATCATTAAGCAGTAATCTAGCTATTTATCTCACTGATGTGGACTTCTAGAAACGCTGCAACCACAGCGAAGTATCTGATAGACACCCTCCATTATCACTCTCGAGCCTCACTATACTGTCAAAATTCGAAATCTCCCAGATTAATCCAAAGCACCACAAACCATGATAATTCAGTTTGACATTTCATTAGGACAGACTCTCACAGTCTCAAGATAGGCAACAACTGTCCTAACTTCTTCAGGTAGATATACATTCTCATGAAAAAATTTCACCATTTTGATGAAGCTGTTTTATGTGCAACATGATCAGCCTATTAAAAATGTCTACCTGCATAATCTAAAGATAATGATTCTAACAATAGATTAGATATAAAATGACTTTCGGAATGTAAGAATAGCTGTTAAAATTTACTCCGTATGTCATATACTCCTACAAAGCAATTGTTCCCATCCAGATCAACTAAGTTAAAAGATTCTATGGACAACCCTTTGACGTTAAATCATGGACTGAATCAAATGCACCAATGAAAGATTACTTCTTATCTGAAGTGAAATGTAGGTTCAGTCCCCTATTGGATTGACGATCCATCTGTTGCAACTATTTTGCAATCATAGGGATACTCGATCTGCATATATCTAGCCTCAAACCCTCCCCTCCAAATGGACACACACACCTCAGCTAGGTGGGATCTCCATCGGAAGAATCAGGGAAATAATAGACCATAATGGCATGCCACATTTACTTTAGCAGAACTTAAAGTATGGCATGCGCTACATCCGTAGCTTTGAGATAATATATGTGAGGCTCTTGATGCTTTAAATATGTCTAGGAGGAAGGTGATGAGCTACGATTTAGCGAAATTATTTCTTTCCATAGGCAAGTACTGTCAACCAGAAAGCGTTGATCTCTGATCCTTGAAAATTCTGGTAACAATTCTAGCTAGTGTGTGCTTTAGCTGCTGTTGTTTTGGTCTAGCTTTTCTGTGTTCTTCACTTCTCTTTCATGTATTTTCCACTCTCAACTAATGTTTTTTACTATTAACGCGATAATGACTACAACTAGTACTAGAACTGCTACTGTGCTTTTGCTACTACTTAATTACCTTCAGTCTCACATTCAAAGTAACTTCACTGTAGTTTCCTTCCTAATAACCTCTGAAGATTCCGTACACCTTAATCTTCTTAATTTCAGCCTAAAGAAGGATAAAATGTAGGTAGTCGTTACTGTTGTTGCCATGCCGAGCACTCTATGATGGCATAATCAATAAAATCAAGCAAACAATCGACATTAACAAAAATAGAAACTACAGGAACAGAGAGAGGGATTGGGGTTGGAATAGACTCATAGAGTAAGACACAGTAGGCACGCCTCATGGACTGATGCAATCAAGTTGACAACTGATACTGTTTTCTCATTGCTTTATCTGTTATATCTTTATCTAGCATCAAACAATGCTCGGAAACAATTAACATTGATACTGATAGAGTCTGAAGGGAGGTGCACAGTGAGCGAATGAGAAAGTCATGCATGATATATTTTCTTATCAGCTGTTTCTTTCACACACTACTGTAACTGTCACGAAACTTGCTTCCACCTACTCAGGCAGAAAGAAACACTCAAGTAACTAATCCCTTCTGCCCTCCTCCAAATTCTATTGTTATTGCTCAAAACAATTCTCTCTTTAAAATCAGGGAATGAAAAAATAGATAAAAACAATGTACACACCTCAAATTTTTCAAAATCGGAGAGGATTAAGACAGATGATAGCAAAAGTAAAGAAGGATAATCTTTGAAGTAGTGTTAGTCTTCAGTGTAATCATTTTTAAGGCGAGAAGCATTGTACATGCTAGTTAAAGTGTGAATGTGTGAGCTTTGCTCTTCTATACATATAAGACCAATAGCATAAACATAAAGTTTTGCAACAGCAGAGTGGTCAAGTGATTCATCAAAAACCTAAAGACATGGGACATGCAAGTCTCCACTAGAAACTAACTTCTGCCTGCAAGTCTCCACTAGAATTCTCTTTAACTCACTGATTAACATAGTGTTAGGAATACAAGATGAATTTAGCATGCCACTATATTCTGATACAAGAGCTTCTCAAACCCGTTCTTATGCCACTATATGCTGATACAAGAGCTTCTCAAACCCATTCTTATGCCACTATATTCTGATACAAGAGCTTCTCAAACCCATTCATTATCGACAGAGCTAAAAGTTCAATGGTTCAGGAAAGTATTGTCTCTAACTTCTTATTGATTGTACAGTAGTAAAGATTGTCACACTTCAGATCAGGGATCTATTAAAATTTAAAAAGTCTCTATTATTGCATAAATCATACTGCAAACAATCCAAAACCCCCCACCCACCTTGGCTACCCTATTCGCCTTAAACAAGAACCCCTTTACAGAGCCTGGGGTAATAATCTTGTGCTGATACTGTGCCAATGATTCTCAAATATAGACGGCTCTATCTATTCTAAGGTATCATTTTCATTCATTTCTTCACTCTCTTTCTGAAGAAGACTCTAAACCTAAGTTTCTTCTCAAAGAGCTTTCGAAAACCTAACGTACTAAGTCAAATACCAATATAAAACCCAGAAGAGCAAACATACAGCATACACAGAAACTTAGTGATAATTTTTTAGCAAAGTCAGCTTTAGTAGTGACATGAAATCATACTTTCTTTCAACTTTAAACAATATAACCCACTGATCTTAAACAAACATGAGTGACCAACAAATTGTTCATATACCCATCTTAACTTATAAAAAAATGCAACTATGAACCATAAGCATGGAAGCTAATGATTAATTATTATTTGCAATTAACTCAAATTAGTATCATTTTAATCCCACTTGTAGTTTTGTCTAGTACAAGTATTACTATCATCATCAGTAGCTTCCTTCAGTGGAGTATCATAACAAAGACCACCCAACAACTAATTAACAGCAAAATCGTCATATTAATTAAATATTCAACCAATGAATAACATTCTTTTCCTTAATCGTTACAAAAATACAAAATCAATCAATCAATAACCCACATCCCCTTGACCTAATTCTTATCCCTAAATTAAGCTCATAATTTACGGAATATGCTATTAATAATCTCATTAACTTTACACACCACCAAATCACAAACATTAATACTTGGACAACATTAAACAGAAAAATCATACCAAGTGAAGTATATTATATTAATTAAAATCATAATTCCCACCAAATTGACACCTTTTTTTCCCCTTTTTCTCTACCTTTTTTCACTCACTCCAAAATCAATCTTCTAATTCACTACTTCTACTAAACAAGTTTTTAAGGGTGCTCTACAATAATATAGACGGGATTTGATCTAATGTATTGGTTACCACCCTACGACTTAAACACAGTAACAAAAAACCTAAGCTAATTGGCATCGACACTTAACAAATATGTAATCATTATATCTCCCCTAATAAGCCTATAATTTCCCAACTAACTAAATATCTAATAAATTTGACAATTTATTAAAATGCCCACCAAACGAATTAATCTGATTTGTGCATAATCAATATTTTTGCTGACCCACCTCCACAAAATCCCATCATTAAATCCAAAAAAAGGGTCAAACTTTACTAGTTTAGGAAAATAAATATTACGCCCCTAAAATCAGAAAATTCTTGGGGACAAAAGAAAATAAAAAATGAGGTCATTTGCATAATAGTCTAGCATTTTATTTATTAGCCGTTGAATATTGTAAAGAGCTTGATCAGAGTAGAATTTTAGTCAAATTTTAAATCCTTCTATGAAAGAAATCAACAAGGAAATTTCTCAAATTCTCCACAACTGTGTTTTTAAAAATATATATATATATTTATATATAATGGGGCATTTAATTTATATTTTATTTTTTTATATAGAAGAGGGCATTTGATCTTATATTCTTGACTAAATCAGGAAGAAATAACAGAGTTGATTTTTCAATCGGAATTAAACAAGTCAGGAATTCAGAATTGCCGCGTCAAAGGCATTACGAATTTAGGATCATAGCTATAGAGTTGAGTTGAGTCAAGTTGAGTATTTAGTACAAAGTATGTAAGGTCATATTTACTTATCTTATTTTTATGGAACTAAAATTAATTTACAGAATTGAAATTATTTATGCTAAACTTAAATTATTTTTACTAAATTAAAATTAATTTTACTAAACTGAAATTATTTTTACTAATTCACTATTATATTTTTCTTAAGAGTTACTGATTTTTATTTAACTAAAACTTAAATTTACTGAATTGAAATTATTTTTACTGAATATTATTTTTTTAAGGTGAACTAAACAGGGCCTATGTACGTATGTTATTCGGATTCAATTGAGTTCAAAAGTTACTTAATACATACATAGTTTGTCTCGGGATTGTTGTATTTGAGCTCAGCTAGTCAAGAGATCCAACTCGAACACAATTTGTCGATTTGTAACTTAAGATCTAACTAAAATGAAATCTTATGGATTCAATTATTAGTTGAGCCAAGTTAAAATCAGTAATGTTGATAAACTTGCTGTTTATTACTCTCATTTGCTTCTAAGAACTCAAAGATGAGTATTGGCTAACAATTATACCAAAAACTTCCTCCAATATTCATAAACTCAGTTGACACGTTTTGATTTTTGACACTATTTATAAACTCTATTTTTAAAAGCTTTTATGATTTATAATTATAATAAACAAGTTCATTATTATCTTGTTTAAACCACATCAATGTATATTTTCAATATTAACTTTTTATATATTAAAAAATATAACGTTTAAAGGGAAAAGTTATTAGACTTATTCCTATACGTGCTCAATTATTCCGTGGCCAAAATTTTCAACAGGCATATTTCAAATAAATGTCTAACAAAGTGGTGCCAAAAGAAAGACCAACTATCTAAACTAACCAATATATGCCAGGAAAAAGTTTTGTAATTAAATAAATAAAGCCAAAACACCACTAGAGGACTAAAATAAACTTAACACATTCTAATTTATGATAAGGATTTCAACAGTGAACCACAGCCAAAGGTAGGGTTGGCCTTGGCCATAAAAGGCAAACTTATTAATTTTTTATTTTAGATAATTCAAGTAAACAATGACCAACTTTTTTGGTAAAATTTCTTTTCAAACTGGTTTTCTATGTACTAGTAAAAATTTAAAGGGATCTAAATAAATTATTTAACTTATTTAGGGAATTATACAAAGTACAAATGTTAAAACAAACTAATAGATGAGAAATAAAATATCAATAATGGTTCTTTTTTTTTTTTTTTGTTAAGCTAAATCTTAGTATTTTTGCAATTCACGGGATCTATGCTATGAACACTATAAGACAAACCATATTGTATAATCAACTTAAATAATCTAATACAGACTATACAATACATGTATATTTCAACAAAAAGAACTTATTTCTATTAAAAAAATCCTTGTGGAAAAACAAGCCTAACACTAATTATAAACATAATCAAGTACAAACTGTTGTATAGCTTATGACACAACCAATTACCTTTCAACCAATTATCAAAATTTAAAATCTATTTTATACTAATTCAATTATCAAACTCCTCATTTTTTTCAACATATGTGAAAGGAGTACTCAACAATATTAAGCGTGTGATAAAATATGATGTATGATGATTAATTTGCATGATTATAAAGAAAGGGGTTGCTAGAAGCAATTTATATTTAACATTGACTTCATAAATCTTTAAAGATCCTTCTAGTAAGAGTCAAACAAGAATGGAAAATCTGCATAATTAAGAATAAAATATTTATATATCAAAAAACTCCTGATTCTGTCGTAATTTCACAATTTCATGAAATTAACACCCTCGTCATTCATCGTTGATATGATTGATACCAAATAAAAATCTGAATAAAATTAGGTCACTAGGGAAGGGGGAGAGCATACATATATATAGGAATATAAGATCCTCTTAGAATGAGGCTTTCACAAAACTATATGAGAGTCAATATTGGCTATGATTTTGCCCACAAGCTACCAAAAACGTGTGTATGATGCTATTGAAGGTGGGGGTGAAAAAAAAAAAAAAAAAAAGGAAGTGGGGGGTCCAAAATGGGAAACAAACAAAGATGGTAGACTTCAAAAAGAATATTATTAACAAGAGCACTCTCTCCTCAAAGTATTATGTCATTGCCAATACCCAAATATCATTTTCATCATCAATCATAATTATACTATATAGTGTGACATTTGTTATCATAACCATTATTGTTATTTTTATAATAACCATATACAAGTAATTAAATAATTCCAAATTGATGCCCACTATCCATAATCTAATCACTTTTTATCACTACTAATTTTATATCATTACTCATCATATTAACTCTATTTTTCTCTCCTAAATCTTCCCTGCTTTTATTTTATACACCTTAATCTTAAACCCCCCCCCCCCCCAAAAAAAAAAAAAAAAAAAACCCATCTTTTTTAATCAAAGTCCACTCTCCTCCATATAGCCGCCCTAAAAGTAAACGCTTTCTTGTAACCTTTTTTCTTTTTGGCAAATACAAAAAAATTAATCTTTTCAATTTTTTTATTTAAAATACAAAAATAAAAAAGAAATCCACATCAACATCAAATTATTTTATTTGATTTTATTTCCATATTATATTATAAAAATTTTATAATATGATTAAAATTCTCTGACCTTAGAGCAAAGAGTTGAAGATGGGTAAGCATACAAACATGGGAAGTGGAAGCCCACATGACTGGACCAAGCACCCATCTTCACGTCCTCTTCTTCTTCTGGTTTTTCTGATCAATCACAGCTGAATTAAACCATACCAAAATAAACTGTCCCCTACTACCAACAATAACATTCATTAATCACACTTACAACAAACTTACTTACATACATACTTACCAAAAATTTAATTTCATTCTTTAAGCCATGCTTGTTGAGTTTCTTCATCACCCTTCATTTTCTCAAACCAGTACTTGTTCTTGTTACCATCTTATCTTCATCTTACTGTTATATTCCTTCACATTCTCCCATCAGCAGCACCAGCAGCTTTGTCATCGAAACGATCAGCAAACGCTTCTTAGATTCTCTCATTCGGTATCCTCTTCTGTTGGTCCACTTAATTGGAGTTCTGTCTCTGATTGCTGCTCCTCCTGGGAAGGAATACGTTGCGATGATAAGGGCCGGGTTGTATGGCTGTCGTTACCTTGGAGAGGATTGACGGGCAATATATCGGTTTCGTTTGAGAGCCTTACAAGTCTTTCTTACTTTAATGTTTCTCATAATTCTCTTTCTGGGTTCCTCCCTAGAGGGATTTTTAGTTCGTTGAATAGACTTGAGATCATTGATGTTAGCTCGAATCGTTTTGATGGCAACTTGTCAGCATCTATTTTGCTGAATGGTAGTTTCCCTTCTGCCATTCAGGTTGTTGATATTTCAAGTAATCAATTTCATGGAAAGATAGAGCCTGCTTGGTTTTTTTCGGGATCGAATTTGACCAATTTTAATGCCAGCAATAATGGATTATCTGGTCAGATTCCTTCATCCATATGTACCACTTCTCCTATGATTATAACCCTTGATTTCTCCAACAACCATTTTGATGGAGATATTCCTGTTGGACTAGGCAGATGCACCAGACTCCAAGTTTTCCGGGCCGGTTTTAATTCTCTGACCGGATTACTTCCTGATGACATTTACAGCTTGCAGTCGCTGCTTGAATTGTCCGTGCCTGCGAATAGCATACGTGGAACCATTGGAGAAGGCATGCTTAACCTTACCAACCTCAAGGTCGTCGAGTTGTTCTCAAACCAATTTTCTGGAATGATCCCTCTGGATGTTGGGAAACTCTCGAATTTGGAGGAATTGCACCTTCACATAAACAATTTCAGTGGTTCTATACCAGCATCCTTGATGAACTGCACAAAACTCGTAAAGCTTATTTTACGAGTCAATTCCCTGCAAGGTAACATCTCCACACTTGATTTTTCAAGCCTAGTCCAACTCCAAATACTTGACCTTGGTAACAATAGGTTCACGGGAAATTTGCCAGAGAGCTTATTCTCATGCAAATCACTAATGGCAGTCAGAGTAGCCACCAACCACTTAACAGGACCGATTTCACCTAATGTCGTGACTTTACCATCTTTAACTTTCCTTTCACTCTCTAACAATACCTTCACCAATGTGTCAAACGCAATCAAGATTTTCGCGGGTTGCAGGAGCCTCACCACCCTTATCCTGTCAAAAAACTTTTATAATGAAATTATGCCTAGTGATAAAAGCTTCATAGGGGCAGACGAATTCAAAAACCTGCAGGTTCTCGCTTTTGGAGGATGTGAACTGAAGGGGAAAGTTCCAGAGTGGCTTGTACATATAAAGAGTCTGGAGGTTCTGGACTTGTCATTCAATAAAGTCACAGGCACGATTCCGGACTGGATTGGAACTCTGCCAAACTTTTTCTACTTGGATTTGTCAAACAACCTTCTAACAGGAGGTTATCCAAAGCAACTCAACAGACTGCCAGCGTTGTTATCAGAGAAGGTCGCTAAAAAATTGAATAGAAGTTACCTTGAGCTCCCAGTCTTTGTCGCCCCCAATAATGCAAGTACACAGCAATACAACCAGCTAGCAAACCTGCCTCCAGCAATATACCTCAAGGGCAACAAAATCAGTGGTAACATACCAGTTGAAATAAGTCAGCTACAGAATCTTCATATACTGGATCTCAGTGAAAACCAATTCACAGGCAGCATCCCACCAGAGTTTTCAAACCTCATAAACCTAGAACAGCTAGACCTCTCTCAGAATAATTTGACTGGAGAAATCCCAGCATCATTGCAAAGCCTGAATTTCTTATCAAAGTTCAATGTCTCCAACAACAACCTAGAGGGCTCAATACCGACAGGAGGTCAGTTTGACACTTTCACAGAATCTAGCTTTCTAGGGAATCCAGGGTTATGTGGTCGAGTCTTGCAGCATCATCCTTGTTCAGAACAATCGATCCCAGGAACTGCACGTCAGTCTCTTCATGGCAAAGGCCTAAACAAGAAACTGTTGTTGGGGGTTTCCCTTGGTGTCTGCTTAGGATTTTCATGCATGTTCATGATTCTGGTATATTGGATAATGTCCAAGAGAAGGATCCTTCCAGGGGGTGACAATGACAAGTTGGAAACAGAAATGAATTCCGGTTACTCCAGCTCCCGAGAGGTTGGCAAAGATACCAGTCTAGTAATGGTCTTCCCAAGCTATACCACTGAGATCAAGGATCTGACAATACTGGACATACTGAAAGCCACTAACAATTTCAACCAGGAAAACATCATTGGCTGTGGAGGATTCGGTTTGGTTTATAAAGCAACCTTAAACAATGGAGCTAAGCTTGCTATCAAAAAGCTTTCAGGAGATATGTGTCTGATTGAACGAGAATTCAAAGCAGAGGTGGAAGCTCTATCAATGGCCCAACACGAAAACCTGGTTTCTCTGCTAGGATATTGTGTCCATGATGGTCTTCGGCTACTGATGTACTCCTATATGCAAAACGGAAGCCTTGACTACTGGTTGCATGAGAACCCTAATGGCCCATCCCAACTTGATTGGCCACTGCGGTTGAAAATAGCTCTTGGAGCAGGTAAGGGGCTGGCTTACATGCACCAAATCTGTGAACCACACATTGTGCACCGTGACATAAAGTCAAGTAACATTCTCCTTGATGAGAACTTTGAAGCACATGTTGCTGATTTTGGATTATCCAGGCTCATTCTCCCTTATGCAACTCATGTTACAACCGAACTCGTTGGAACCCTTGGGTACATTCCACCAGAGTATGGACAGGCTTGGGTAGCCACATTAAGAGGCGACATATACAGTTTTGGTGTTGTAATGCTTGAACTGCTCACTGGGAAGAGGCCTGTAGAGGTATCCAAATCAAAGGCATCAAGAGAAATAGTTGTATGGGTGCAACAATTGAAACATGAAGGAAAACATGAAGAAATATATGATTCTGTCCTGAGAGGCAAAGGATATGAGCAAGAAATGCTACAGGTGCTTGAAGTGGCCTGTAAGTGTGTTAACCAGAACCCTCAGGTAAGGCCAACTATCAACGAAGTTGTCGATCAGCTCAAGAATGTAAGGTCCTATCCACAGACACCCAGGTCTGAGCAAGATTGTCCAGTAGAAATGAGGTGACAGTTCTCAGTGCATTGCAGCGGACCATTTGGTTTTATATTACTTTAAAATGTTATGCAAGATTTTTGCTACGCTTGATAGGGAAGCATACTGGCTGATTGTGCCAGAAGCCAGAAATCTCTTTGTACAAACTACAAAGTCTATTTCTTGTGAGTATAAATTGTATACAATCAGAAACTCTCAAACACATTGTTCAAATGCAGAGATGCACATTATGTAGAAAAATAAATCACAGAGTTTTGCAAGTATCCTCTAGAAAATTTTTACATGTCATATATACATATACATTTGATAATTCACAATATAAGCCATTCCAGGACAACATAAGCCACTTCGCAATATAAGCCACTCCAGGACAAGATATCTCTTCACAGGCAAATAAAATGCAAGTATTCTCATATCTAATGCTAAGACAGGTTTGAGCAGATTATAAGGATGCATAACTAAATGCTTCATGTTTGAGTACAGTCGTCGTACAGATCTGCTGGACCAAAAGGGAGGATCTTAAACAATCAATAGGGCTTCCTACCTTTCACCTTTTTTCATATAAACAACTAATATATCTTCCATCAACTATAAAATTAGCACAAACAAAATAAAGAGTCTATGAAGAAACCATATTCGTGCTTCCTAAAAAGTGCAGGTAGGTGCAATAAGTTTCAGCAATTGAAAGCAGCAAAGCAAATAATCCATCTGACTTGGAAATTATCCCGAAAGAATCAAGCTGACCATGAATAGATTCAAAGTGAGGTCAGAGACAGAGACTAACAGGAAGCTATTTAAGACTTTGACTCTCCAAACTTGAATTTGTAAGTTAGATATTTAAACCCAAAGTCAAAGATACTGAATACCTCATACAAAAACTTACAACCATGAAGTGTCCTACCATGCAAGGCCCATCAAAGCGGATAACAAGAACTTTGTTGAAAAGTCAAAAAAATTCCAGTTGAGAAGAACTAAAAAGAGTACTTGAAGTGTAAATTCAGGAAAAGGTGAGATACCATGGAACTTCAGATTAAGATTGAAAGAGATGCTACACCAAAAGTATAGAATTTCAGATATTTAGGGACAATCATTCAAGGTAACGACAAGACTGATAAATCCATTGCTTGCAATGTCCATGTTGAATTGATTAAATGGAGCAGTGATTTAGGAACTATGTAAGCTAAGAATATTCCATCAAATATTGAAGGGAAAATCATATTGTGTAGAAACTAGGTCAGCTATCCTCCAAAGTGTTAACCAACTAAGTAGCCTAAAGCCCGTAAGACTATGCTAGTGTAAATGAGGATGCTCAATTGGGTGTTCAACCGCACAATAAGACATTATATTAACAAATATAGAGATAAGGTGTGAGTAATGCACTTATAAAAAAATGCGAGAAGAAAAAAGTATAATGGAAGAGAAGCATTTAAATGCCTTGATTAGGAGTTATAAGTATTAAGAGAAGATTAAGCCTAAGAAAACTTCGAACGAAATTTTTAACTTGTAAAGCACAATAAGGCTTTTCAAAAACTTGTCAAATCCTTATTAGAATTCGGTTGTTGGTTAGGATTCAAACAGTTCACCATAAATATAGAATCTCTTTCTTATCTCTTTTCCGTCTTACTTTGTACTTATGTGTATGGTACTCTAGTAAACATAGTTATTGTTCTCATTTGTACTTCTTATATTGTATGATTCTATCCGATATTTTATAATTGTTGTTGACGATGGTGTCTTAACTACTAGAATTTATGGACCGTCCAAAATAGAAATGTATTCTATATTATTGGTTTTTAGAAAGAAAAAAAGAGTAATACCTGCTTCCTCCATCTTTATCTCTTGATTGTTACAAAAAGAAAACAAAATTCGAGAATTTTTCCCAAATGATCTGGTTTCACAATGATACTCTTTCACAGAATATATCATGTGAAGAATTGTTTGCGTATATTCTTTATCACATGATTTTAAGGTATGATTGCACACATTTTAACCCCTCAAACCCTTCATTTCTTTTGTTCCAAAAAAAAAGGAGCAAATCTAAATTTCTAAGGCCAATAACCTAATAAGTATTAAAACTAGTAAGTAAAGTGCGATTAAGCTTAAACGCAGCCCTAAATTGCAGATTAAGTTGAACAAATTGATAATATTCAATCAAACTTACGGAATATCAAAATCAAGCTATAAGCATCCAGAAAAACTAAATTAGCAACAATTTTAATCAAAAATTAGCAAATTTAACCCTATCAAACTCATTTGACAGTCAAATAAAATGCGTAGGAAATCAAAAGATGAAATTAAGAGATGAATATACAGTGATTACTTAAGAATTTGAAGTAGAATACTCGAAATTCAGCAGCAGAAAGCAATGTTAGAAGTGATGCATGCAGCCATAATTAATCATGTATGAAGCAGAAATAGTAAAAATTTGAATGTGTTTGAGAGAGAGACAACATACTGGAAAGGGCGCGAGGCGAGCATCGACCGCTTCAAGATATGAGAACGAAAAAGAGATGTTGCAAACTTGCAACTTGCAAATATTTGGATCACCAATTAGTCAATTACCCAAATCTCTTCCATTTTTACTTTCATTGTTCGTCTCATACGAATCATTATTTTATTTTTTTATTTTTACTAAAAGTGAGGGATAGCTCAGGAGATTGGTATTGATTCTCATCCCCTATCCTTGTGGCTTTCAAAACAACAACAAAAAAACATTGATTTTTCTAAGCGCAACAAATATTGGCATGTTTGTCAATACATCAACCAGTCAAAGATAAAATCGCGCTCACATCAGTATAATTATTGTTATGTTTTCATTTATTTTTCCATTTTTAGCTCCTCGTATAACTCCCTAAGGGATTTGTATAGCATTTTTCATTTTTAAATAGTATAAAATATAAAATGTTGATACATTCTATAATGAATATAAAATATTGATACATTCTATAATGAATATAAGTAACCAAAAAAATATATTACATTAATATTTATATAATATGAAAAATAAATTAAAAAATCAAGTCTAAGTCACTTAGATCACAACTTCACTCTCGTAAATTGGAATATCAAACTCTATTTTTATTTGTTATTAATTTCTTTTTGTCAATTATATTTTGTGAACATGATACACTAGTCTCTTTATTTCTCGTAAAAATTAACTTTATATGTATCAATTGTTAGAAATACTGAGAGTGAGGGATAGCTCAAGTTGTTAGAGCTTCCCTCCCGGATCCTGAGCTTAGGTATAATTCATGGCCTATGTATCAACAGTCCAATAATAAGGAATTAATGCAAAAACTTTTTTTAATATTTTATTTTTGCTTTTTTGTTTTTGTTTTGTGAAATATAAATTGCCTTATATATATAAATATCATATCATATCATTAATAAATAAAGTCGGTCTCGCATTCAGGCCACGAGACAGCAACACTTGGCATTCCAGTTTTTCGCCAAGTGTCGCGCCACGTAAGCGAAAAATAGATATTATAGTGATACATATGATACTAAGTAAGTGAATTTTGAATATTTTTTTTTTAAGATAAAAATGTTGTATAGAGTTTTATTATCAATATACTTCTAATATTTCATATATACAAAATTAATCATAACTTTTAATAAATATCCTATAACTTGAGTTCTTTAAAATAAGATCCAGTTATAATATATTCAATTCAATTTATTTAAAAAATAATAGTGAATTAGTAAAAATAAATAAATAAATAAATAAATAAATAAAATAATTTAAGTTTAATAAAAATAATTTCAAGTCAATAATAACATAGACATCTTTTTACAAACATAACTACACAGAGTACACTATTAATTAATTAAATAAGTGATATGGCATCGTATGTCTAAATGTCCTACATTATCAAAAGGGATATATTGTAGGACCGTATATAACATTCAAGCAAATAAAGTTTATACTGAAATTTTATCAACAAGTTGAGCATCGTCCGGGCACAAAACTAGTATAATATAAGGTACATGTCATAAAAGTACAAGTACATATAAGGAAATAACTTTCATATGTAATTTTTTACAAAAATAAATTTTATCTTAAGAAATTGGTGAATTTTTTGAAAAATTAAAGTTTACTGTTGCAAGTGACTTAATCAGCCAAATTTTACATTATATTTTTATGTTGATTTGTATTCATTTTCTTCTCGCTTTTATCTTTAAAAAATTGGGAAATTTTTCTTTTTTCTTTTTCCACAAGAAACAAATTTGGTTTGAATCTAGAATTTTAAAGAAATTTTTTTTAAAATAGTATCAAAAATTCACTAAAAAATATCAAATGTATTCAAAATTAACAAACTCAAAGATAAAGTTTATTTTAAGATTTAAAACTATTTTAAGATAAATTATTCTGTGAAGTTGGCACGTTTATTGTAAAAATGATTTTGGAATTATTTTATTTTAGTATAGATTATTATTAAGAGCCTACTATTATATATATATATATATATATATATATATATATATATATATATATATATATATACGACTTTTAGTGAGATATTTTGAAATACGTTTATAAATCATAATTATAATTTCACTGAATATTATGGTACAATACTACCATTCATATGATTTTCAACCATTATTTATATGTAAAAGTATAAATAGAATATTATAGCTATTTAAAATAATTTTTTAAGCTTTAATTTAGTTATCAAGTTTAATTGGTAATTTAATTTGGTGGTCGAGTATGTAATTGAAGTTTTGTGATTGAATTGGCACTCGTTCAATTATTGCACCATATTTTCAATTGAAGTGGTGATATATATATATATGTGTGTGCGGGTAGAAAATAAAGTTGCTAATTTTTTTAAAACAAAAAAATTAAAAAAAAAATGTGTTGAACAAAGTTGCGTCTTTAAATGAAAAATTTTATGGATATATATAACACTTGATTAGAAAATCATGGAACATGATTAGGTCAAAAGTGCTGCCACTTGGAGCAACGGAGCATATTTTTATGCCAGACTTTTTTTTTTTTTTTAAAGAAAGATTCACAAATACAATTAGCTATGCCCGTCTTCTGTTACGACTATGACCTAATCTATCGAAATTATGAAAATAGGAAAAATAATTTGTAAAAAAGGACTTATTTGCTAATATCTAATTATCTATCAGTCAAGTGACTTAACAATGCGACATAATCCGCATCTCTACTAGCTTCTGAAGGACTTGAATTGTTGAAGGGTAAATAAATTTTGAGGGTTTATAAAAACTAAATTTCCAAGACCAAAAGTTGAAAATATCTATATACAAATAGTTAGTAGTACGTAATACTTAGATTTCAAAGACCATAAGTTGAAAATATCTATATACAAATAGTTAGCAGTACCTATACTTAACCAACGATTAATAGAATCCATATTTTAAATAAATGTCTTCAACAATTTTATATTATAACAATGAATGATTTTGCCTCTCTTACCATAGCAGAACTACATTACATAGCCAAAATAGGAACTTTTGGGTGGTAAGGTTTGCATATACTTTAATCAAATATCCAATAATTAATGTAGTACTATTTTACTATATGCATGTGTTGCATGTAGAAGGTTGCATATACTTTAATCAATAAGAAAAAAAGGTAAATTTGAAATTAATAATCTCACCTTTGTCGATCTGTTCAAAACAATTTTACCTTTGAATAATCTATAAATAATCCCACCCTTTACCCTCATCTTCTCAAAACATGCCATGACTGGTTTTGCAAAATTGGTAACTAGTTGAAACAGGTAGTTTGCCATGTGTCAATTGTTTAATGGTCTAATTATTAAAAAAAGAAATTAGAACTTAATCTAGATTTATCTCTTCCATAATTTCCCCAAATAATTTTCAAAAAACAAATTCAAATATCAAGTTTTACTATTTAATTCAATAAAGATATCATATGAAGAAGTTTCCAATTAACAGATAGCAATCAATTGAATTACCTTTGCAAAGAAATAAAGAAGAGAAAGAAGGAGAGAGAATATATGGTGGCCTGGTTTTTTATAGATTATAAAATATATTCATGGGCCTCAATCATCAGCTTAAGTTTTTGGTTGAGTTGGTCCTTTAACATAGTATCAAGAGCCAGCGTGACACAAAGGTCACGGGTGTAATACCCCGTATTTTTGAGACGCATTTTACAATTAATTAATTAATTAATTAGTATTTTCTAAAAAGGGTATTTTAGTAATTTATTTTACTATTTGAATTTTGGAGCCAAAATGATATTTGAATTTTGGCGCCAACAATATTTTCAAAACTCAATGATTAATTTGGATAAGATTTACTATCCATTTATTTTAATAAATACCGAATTATATATATATATATATTTTTCAGATATTTTAATTAACAAAAATTATATTTCTTATTTATAAATCAAAGCGCCGAAATTCCTAAATTATTTAATGAGATTCTCGGATTTTCTAAGTGTAGAAAATCTGATTTTTATTAGTTAATTAACTTAGTTTTAAGTTAATATTTTATAATTAATTATTTTCTACAAAATATATTATTTACACAATCATTTTTAATCCTTAAAATCTAGCAAATATTTTTCTAAAACTAGTAGTGGAGGTCCGAAAATATGAGCATGGATATGCACAATATTTTCGGCCACCCTATGTTAATTTTGGTTTAATTATTTTGTTAGTTATGTATTTTAATTATCTTCCTTAAATTCCTTATTTCCTTAATTCCTATTCTCCATCTCACAAAGATTTGATCATACAATTTATTTGTCTTAAATCATTCTTGATTATTCCCCAAGCAAATTCATTTACCATTTAATATTTCATGACTATTGATGAATCACATTTATATAGGAATTATAGACACATTTATGCTAGTTTTATAACTGCTTTTGAGGTCATTTTGTTGCTTTATAGGTCACATTTGCATAAGTTGTCTATTTTGTGCTCTATTATGCTTCGTTTGTCTTTTCTTAATGTTTCAGGTAGTTTCTATAAATATTTGGACGCTTTCGGAGTAGTCTTAGATGAATCAGACAATGAAAGGATGGAAAGTTGATGAATCGAGGTTGCTCAATGAAGAATATGTGTTTGTGGAAGCTTAGGTTGTGATTTATATGCATATGGAATGAAAATAGCTTCCACGAGAGTCGCTATGTACCTTTAGGAGATGAATTTGAGTTAGAAACGAAGGAAAACGATGGTTTGCAAAGTGTCAAAACAGACCTTTGGTCACTCTTTTGATCATAACTTAAGTTCTACAGATGATATTGAAGCGATTCAAATTGCGTAAAAAACTAGACTTGAAGAGCTTTCCATTGATAGGTTTCACGCCCCTATACAGTTCCTAAATCTCGACATACGACCCTTCAAAGTTGACCCTATAAAGCTGCCGACGCATCGCCCAGCCAGCGGGCGATGGCCGTGCTGTTCGCTCGAGCGTGAGCTGCTGGTTGGGGTGATGGAAAACCAGCGCCTGCTGGTTGAACCCCCCTTGTGCAGCTCGTCCGACCATCGGCCACCCATCGCCCAATGGGTAGGGTGTGCGCACATTTGATGATGAGGATTCCTATGTGGACTACAACTCTTTAATTCGACCAATCATTAAACTTCTTTTATTATTTTTATTTTTCTATTTTTATTTAGGTTTAGGATAATATAAATACTTAACGGATACTATTTTTCCCTCATGCCTTTTTATACCTTTTATTTTACGTTCGTTGTAGTTTTCACTCTAGCCCTAGTTTTTCATGGACAACTCCATGGATTTCTCCATGGTTTTGTCCTTGAGTTTGATACATTAATTTATTGAGGTAATTTTATTTTTTTACTTTAATTATGTTTTCTTTGTTAGATTTAGTTTTAATTATTTATTTCATGCTTGAGTAGTTTTATTTCAAGGGCTTGAGAATCCATGTTTATATGATAAATCTAGATTGATGTAATTGATATTTTAATTATTGATTTGTCTAATTGACAGTGTTTTATTGTTAATCTTGCAACCTGATTAATTGTTTGATTAATTATAGTTAATAAGAATTTGAATCAAAAGATCTTACTTTTAAAGGCTTACCCACAATTAGCGATTCTGATTATGTTAGCGATCGAACTACATATGTTGAATTGAGAGCGTTAAGACCCGACCGTAGGCTTAACAATTGCTCTAGTTAATTGATTAATTGAATTGTTATTGGTATTTTGATAGATTTAGAACTATAAGCATGGTGAACCATAACCCTAGATCTTTTAATTATTTTTATTCTTACTTTAATTTAGACTATCTTTTTATCCCAATTTCGTGACATAGTTTAGTTTCTCCAATTTCTTAGAAGTTAGATTGAATAGACATCTCTCTGTGGATTCGACCCTACTTACCTACTACATTGTTATTTGGTTTTGTTAGGAAATTATTTTTGACAGGTGTACGACAACCTATCAACTACATACTTACCTTATTTCTTCATTTCTTAATCACCATAAACTAAAGTTTCCTAAATTCTTTAACTCTCTTTTCCAAGTAATTCTTTAAACTAAATTTACCATAATTTTTCCTACAAAATCTTACCTTAATTCTTTCATTCATGAGCCTGTAAATACTCTCTAATACCTCTCATATTCTTCACACCAAAAACTCAATTCTCTTCTTCTCTCTTACTCTTCTTTTCCCTCAACCTTTTCCTACTTTTCTTCTCCTCTTTTATAAAAGAAAATCAGTCCGCATATCTTTGGAACTAGTTTTCGGGCACTTCTGATCAGTTTTGGGGTTTTGCTATTTCACAAAAAATTGTTCCTCTAAAAAAATCCTTGAGGTTAGGCTCAAGAATCACCCAATTCAGAATTATATTGAAGAAGTTATAGCCTCTGCAAGTTCTATCTATCCTTTCCAACGCAAATTCAATTCTCTTTAATCTTATTCCTTTATTTTCTTCATGGTTAGTTTTTTAAAATATACATACTTATTTCAAAGATATAATTTTATATTAAAGTATTTTTTAAAGAGTTTTATAGTCCATGAACATTAGATTTGGGTTTATGTCTAAAAATGTTGTGACAACCTTATGGTTATATTAATTGCAAGGTGTATTCGTGATTGAACTTTAAAACTGCGAAGTGTTGATTGAGATTCGGAATCAAGGTACTTTTAGGTGGCTAGATACCTTCGAAATTGTTAAATGAATAAGCATGCTGTGTGATTTTAATTAAATTGTTTTGAATTATGATTTATAAATTAACCTTGAGAATTCATGTTTTAATAAATATGTTTGAGAATGGATTTCTATCTTGTTTTGAATGGTTTGAAATTATTTATTATGTTTAAAGGAATTTGTTTTGTAAAAGTATTTTGGATTGATTTAAAGAATATTTAAAAAAGGTTTGATTTTAAAAGCTTGTTGAATTAAATATAAAAGGAGTTTTGAGTTGTTTATTATAAAGGTTGAATTATTAAGTAAAAGAGGATTTATTGAATTATTATTTAAGCTTTACAAGCATGATTATATTAATCCCACTATGTTGATTTGGTTGATAAGATTTATGACGTTGTATGACCGAGTCTTTCCTCGAGGATAGCCTTTCAATATAAAGACACTAACTTGGGGGTTTGCACACTTGGGTGAGGAATTGGTTTTAAAAAGAGGAATTGGTTTTATAAATCGTTTTATTGAATTATTGGAATTGGTTTTGAATCATGAGTTTTGGAATTATTGGATTAATTATTGGAATCGGTTTTGAATTATGAGTTTTGGAATTATTGGATTAATTATTGGAATTGGTTTTAAAAGCATGTTTTCTAATAAATTGAGTTTACTTATCTTGCACTTATCGTACTTAGCATATTTTGCTAATCCGTATTTCCTATTTGTTTTGGTTCACCCGGTTTACCTTATTGGAAAGTAGTGTTGACTATTTTCAGGTGGAGCCATGAATGAGCATATGGGAGTCCCGGGATTTGCTTCACCTAGTTTAGGAATGTTGGTTTTGTCTTTATTTTGAGTACTCATAACAATGTAACTATTCTTATAAGCATTAATAAAAGAAAGTTGAGTTTTTTGCTGTAAGTTTTATTATTGAGTTAAGTATTTTGAGTAGCCTTGCGTAATCACGTGGGGCAATATCACGCCTAAGTCTATCTTTACGGTATACTTATACGTATTATACTGGTATTTCCGTAGAGGGAGATTTGGGGGTATTACAACGGGTTTGACCAGTAGATCCTTTAACATTTTTTATGACGGTAATGGTGGTGTCAGTGGCAATAAGGTGGGGTTGGGGAGGATAATAGTTGTGACTATTGTGAGGGGAAAAGAGAGATTTAAGAAAAAAAATATTTTATTTTTGAGAAGACGAGGGTAAAAGGTGGAATTAATTCCTGATAACTCTAAAATGAGATTGTTTTGAGCAGATCGTACAAAGGTGAGATTATTAGTTTCAATTTTTTCTAAGAAAAAGATATAAATATGTTAGGTTTGCGTGACTGCCGTGACTCACACACAACGAGAGATTTTCAATAATTTTCATAAAATTCTACATCTAAACTATATTTAATAATTGAGAAATTATACATGACACATATATCAACCGACTTAGGCCATGTTCTTTTGAGCTGTTCTGTTCCGCTCTGCCCTGCTCTGATTTGCTCTACTATGCTAAAATCAGCTATGATATGCTCTACTCTGCCTGTCCTGCTCTGCTATTGCTATGCTCTGCCCTGTTCTGCTTAAAAAAAATAATTATTAATAATAAAAACTAATATTTAATAAAAATAAAAATAATAATAATTATTAATATTTAATAATAACAACTAATATTTATAGATAATAATAATTAATATTTAATAATAATAATAATTAATATTTTATAATAATAATAATTAATATGTAATATTAATTGATAATAATAACTAATATTTAATGATAATAATTAATATTTTATATTATTTAACACATTTTCTAATGTTATTAAATGAGTAAAAAAATCTAAAAAAATCAAATAATAATAATAATAATAATAATAATAGTAATAGTGGTAATAATAATAATAATAATGATAATAATGATAATAATAATAATAATATTAATATTAATTAATAATAATATTATTATTAATTAATTAATAATAATAATAATATTTATTAAATAATAATAATAATAATAATAATAAAATAATAATAATAATAATAATAATAATAGTAATGATGACGACAACGACGACGATGATGATGATAATGATAATAAAAATAATAATAATAATAATAATAATAATAAATAATTAATGATGATGATGATAATAATAATAATAATAATAATAAATAGTTATTGATGATGGTGATAATAATAATAATAATAATAATAAATAATTAATGATAATAATAATAATAATAAATTAATGATAATAATAATAGTAATAATAATAATAATAATAGTGGTGGTGGTGTTGGTGGTGATGGTGGTGGTGGTGATGATATAATAATAATAATAATAATAATAATAATAATAATAATAATAATAATAAATTAATGTGACAATAATAATAATAATAATAATAATAATAATAATGCAGAAATTTGCCCTGCTTTACTCTGCTGAAATCTGTTGTGCTCTGCTGAAATATGCTCTGCTCTGCTATGCGAGAAGCTCAAAAGAATAGGGCCTTACTTGTAATCGTGTATCTTTCTTTCTGTCATATATCAACTGACTTACTATGTGGAAAACTTGATATTAGAATCACAAGGGTTGTTTCCAAATGAATTGGTACAAAAAGATATTACCATTTTAAGGTATTAGTAAAAAAAACTCAATTGTGGATTATAACTAAGGTTTTGTTCTCTCTACCTTACTTTTGATAAAATCAAATCACATATAAAAAAATTCGCACCAAATCATACAAGATTAATTCAAAGTAAATTAGGCAATATTATAAGATATTGAGTCAAATCAAAATATAAATCTAACTAGACTATACCAAATTAAATTAGACCATAATGAACCAAACTAGACTAGATCATACCACATTACCACGTCACACCAGACTATAACTTAAATATACTATTTTTTTTTTTTAAACCAAAATATACTAGTTAAAACACCTTTATGAGTGAAGATAACAAAATTTCAAACTCGTTTTAATTGAGATTAATTTTATTTTATTGTATTTATTTTTTTTAAGGTAAAAATCCGTTAAATTATATTCATACCAAAATGGTAATTCGACCCACAAAATGCATAACCCGAATCATTGGATCAACCCGAACCCTGAAAAATGAGACCCAAAACCCTCCTAAAGCCCCTCTTCGTCTCCATAACCCTTTTTCTTTCTTCTCAATCTTCTCTCTCTTTCTCTCTCTTCCCTAAACCCTCTTATACGACCCATGTTTTTGATCTCTAATTCATAGAGAGGAGAGAGAAGTTTTTGATTGCTAATTTGTTGATTCAACAATAATTTTGTATTAATCAGGAATAATATAGTGAAGATTTGATTTCATTATTATAGAAATGGCAGGAGTTCCTCCAACAGGTCCAGCAATGGCGGCCAATCCTACTGAACTTCCTAAGACTGAAGAAGTTGTTGATTATGGCAATCTCCCTTGTCCTCTGCCTTATGAAGAAATTCATCGTGAATCTTTGAGTTTGTATTCTCGACTTACCCATTTCAATGCGCCCTAGTTTTGTTTTTTAATTTCGTTTTTAGGTTAATTTTATTGGGTAATTATGTTTTTCGTTTTTTGATGATGTATTATTTCTGGGTTTTTTCAGGGTGCTTTAGAATACATTAACTAATGAAGTATTGTATTATGAATGTTAAAGTCAGGAACTTGAATCTTGTTTTGACATTGTTGTTCAATTTTAGTTGGAGTGTGGGTGTTTGTTTGATTTCACTGTATGTTGTGCTCATTGGAACTTGATACTTGTTCTTCAGCTGAATTGGGTGTTTACTAGATTATTATCTTCTAATTTTGAATGCGGGTTGAATCTTATGCTGACCTCCCGAAATGGTGAATGAGTTAACGATGATTGATTGAGACAGTGTAGTTGCTTAATGTTCAATGTGTTTAAAGATTCAGTGTTGTAATTGGAATTGATATGCGGTGAAGGAGCAGGTTGACTAACAATCATAATTGTGTTCTTTGGTTGTTTACAGTGTCTCTGAAGCCAGAAGTCTTTGAAGGGATGCGCTTTGACTTTACTAAAGCCCTTAGCCCAAAATTTTTCCTTAGTCACTGGTACTTCAAGCTAGTTTTCTGTTATGCTTACTTTCGTCGACGTCCCTCTGCTAGTGCTGATAAGTTTCTTAGGTTGTTCCAACTCCGGTGGTCTAATGCCTTGTTTGTGACTTTTTTTTTTGCAGTGTGACGATGGGCCCAATAGAAGTTCCCTCTCAAAACCCAGAGCCTATTAAAATCCCAACTGCCAACTATGAGTTTGGTGCTAACTTTCTAGACCCAAAGGTCAGCTAAAATCAATCATAAATGGTTTATGAGGATGAAAAATATGGTTTAGCACCGATGGCTTCTTTCATGCCTTGCAATAACTTGTTTAATTGATGGTTTCTTACAGTTGATGCTTATTGGAAGGGTTTCACATGACGGTAGACTAAATGCAAGGCTTAAATGTGATTTGACAGATAATTTAACTTTGAAGGGAAATGCTATGGTAATTTTCCATATTATGTAATTCTAGTATATGGTTCTCATAAACCTTCATATGGACAGCTGATAAGTTTTTGAGATTGATGAATAAGGTTTGGTAATCTTTTTCCAGCTGTCAAGCGAGCCTCACCAGTCTCAAGGGATGGGTACTTTTGATTACAAGGTAAGGCCTATGTACTTTTCAATTTATTTTATCAATAAATATATCAACATAGCCTCTATTTGTGAAAAGGAAAATGGAAAAGGTTTGCCCTACAAGATATCCATCTGGATCTTCTTTGGGAAAGCAATCTAATACAATGAAGTCTATCTGTGCATGCTATTTTTCAGAGAGATTGTCTGTCTGGGTATTTACAACCAGGAAATAAGGTTTATATTAGAAATGCTCTTATTTTGCATTGATTCTAGTGTGATTGGAAACGAAAATGTTCTGACAAATATGAAATTTGCTGTTAGCCTCAGTTGCCTTGTGTTCTGGGTTGCATATTGTTTAAGTCTCTCTATGACTATTCCACACATTTTACAATAAAATGCATTTGTGCTTGATTGCATTTCCATGAAGCCCTCATATTGATCCACGCTTTCCTTTTTCCTCCCACGTTGCACATACTAGGTCATTTTGCTTTTGTGGCGGCCACTTCCTCTAATTGAATCATATTCTGTCCTATATTCATGTGAAATTGAAGCTAAATTTGCAGGATATTGATGAATTTCTCCTTTTGGTTTTCGATTTTTATTGCTAACTTTGAGCTAAGCAATCTGAGGACGTTTCTATCATTTATGCCATGATTCATGCTCATTTCTTTGTTTTCTGGTCACGATTTTAAATGGCAGGGAAATGATTACAGGGCTCAGCTTCAACTAGGCAGTGGTACACTTATTGGGGCAAATTACATACAGGTAAATAGGTCAAGCTGTAATTTTTTTTACATATTTGCAATATTCTTTGTCCTCTGTACTGAATTGATGATATCATGTTTCAAAAATGGATTTGCTATTGTATCAAAGTGTTTGTTTGAGTCGTGCATTTACCTTTACTTTGCTTAACAATTGTTTGTTCTCTTTTGAATTTATTTATATGGGCGAAGTGGTATATTATAATTTCTTATACTTTCTTTTCCTCTTACTGGTGGGTGGATGCAGAGTGTGACCCCATATATCTCTCTAGGTGGTGAAATTTTCTGGACTGGTCAGCATAGAAAATCTGGTGTTGGTTATGCTGCTCGATACAGTAATGACAAGACGGTAAATTGACTTTGACTTTCATGAATTTTTACATGTTCAGATTTGTACCAGTCCTTGACTCCTTGTTGAATTGGTACCTTGGCCTGTTAAACTTTTGGGTCTATGTTGTGATTTTATGTTTTGGTACTCCACCTTGCTTTCATACCTCTTCAGTTGTGTTCTATTCCACATAAATTTCCCATAACATTAGTCAGGATTCAGGAAGTATGTTACTCTCATATTCAGGAGTCTGCATATGATGAATTCTGAGTAAGAGTATGAATATCCGTAATTTGTCTTAAGAGATCCAACTTCCAAGTTTATGTTAATGTAGAATGTGCTGTTATGTTCGAATATATTTTTTTGGGTTATATTGGCAAGTGTGTTTACTAAGATAGAGCTAGGACTTCCAAGGTTGAGGGGCTATAAAAACGCACCTAAAAATTTACTTCTTCACTGATATGACCCTTCCCCCTCAAAATTGTTGCTTACAATCTTATATTTTAAGGAGCTTCCAAATATAACGTTAAGCGTAGATTGTCCAAACCTAGAGGAACATAGAATTTTGCATCAGATACTACACTTTTTTTTTGGTTTTTTTTTTTTTTTTTTAGAAAAATGGCTTATGACAAATCATATTACTAGGAGTTTGCATTTCCCCTTTAATTATCATGACAGATACTCCAATCCTCAAAACTTGGATATCGCTGTAGCCGTATTACACATGACACTTCATTTTGGACCAAATAGCATGAATTTCCTATTTTTTATTATCGTCTTAGGTGTAAATATAGTCAAGTTTTGACACTTGCATTTTACCCATGTTTGATGAGTACCCTAAGTAGGTTAACATAGGCAACAAACATGTAATTGCGAGCACTCTTTAATAATAGTTATTGATTGGAAGAAAAGTTACACTAAATAGTGGTATAGCCAGGGTCTCAGCCCTCTGGGGGGGTTGGAAAGGATTGTGGGGGCAGTGTCAGGTTTTCCATCTATACATGGACCCTTTGTTGGTGCAGACATTTTAATACAACATATTATCTCCGTTAAATATTATGTGCAACTTTGGAATATTTTATATCTCACAAATAATGCCCCAAAGTTGCACGTAATATTTTAACGGAGGTAGTATTAAAAATTAAGGTGGCTGTAAAAAAATTGGATGCAAAATTTGCCTGATGAGCCTGCAATATAAGAAGAGAGTTTGCTTGTTTATGTTCTCAGTGGGCTTTCTGTTCCTATCTTTATTCCTGTCAATTTGCAGACACAGTGTACCTATCACCCTCATAAAAAACTGACTGACTGTACATGATGTATTAGGGCTAATTTTTTTTGTTACACATGCAGGTTGCTACTGGACAAGTTGCTAGCACAGGAATGGTTGCGCTTAGTTATGTCCAGAAGGTATCCGAGAAGGTAAGAAAATTGGTCCAACTGTTGTATCATCTTTAGTGAGACTGATAACTAGTTCTTGAAGCCTGACGCCATTTGTATACAGCTTTCTTTTGCAACTGAATTTGCATACAACCATATGTCAAAGGATGTTACAGCTACCGTAGGTTATGATGCTGTGCTACGCCAGGTAATATTTTAATCTCAGTGTTTTGATCTAGTGCTTCTCCAATAGCATTATTTGAACAAAAATACGATACGTACGTTATCGATCAACACCTAAAGTTCTCGTTCCTTTCATGTCATTTGACTTTGTCATTGATCTAATTACAGATTGTTTTCTTTCATTAATGAAATTAGTGGGAGTCTATAAACATTTTTAGTTAATTATCATCAAACTTCTGTCATACGGAGTAGAAGCTAGAGCCTTGTGGTTTTAATTGTTGTCACTGTTCTTTTGGTGTCTTGTTCTTGTGATCACTAATTGAATGGCATTTCATTATAGAAGAGCTACACATTGTATTGATGAAGCAGCTGATCACAGACACAGTTTTATCATCACCCCTAATGCCCTTTATTAAGTGAAGTATCGAAGGATTTTTTGTTGCTACATACTAGTAGAAATCTATATAGAATGGCCAAGGAGAAAAGGTTAAAGATGTGTCTTAAAAGATACTGGCAGATTTAATACAAAAGCAGAAGGTAAAAAACAAGTGACACACAGAATGAATCAATATTCCCTTAATAGAAGCATCAAGAATTCAAAAAGCAGTCAAGCAATCAAGCTGACTGTAAATGTTATAGAGGATTTGACTCATTTTATCTTTGACTCAAAAGTCTGATGTGTGTAAACACTTATATGGATTAAGGACAAAATTAATGGGAAGCTTCTTTAAACAAAAAAATTTCTGAGTGAGAAATTTAAAGACAAGTGTACTCTTCCTTTGATATAACTAAATATTATGGATGTAAGCTAAAATAAAATGTGTTTGCATCGCCCCTTTCTTTAGTGTGTGTTTTAGAAAGATTATATAGAAAAGATTTCAAATTAGCTATTCAGTACTATTGGTGTACAATAGCCTAAATCAAACAACTAGCTGACCTGTACATTATAGTGGCAAAAAACTCTTTGATCACCTTGTAAATGCTTTTGTATGTTCGAAACCTCTCAGCTCATTGTCCTAGGTTCGATCCTTGTTAAATACATTGGAGATTATGTAATAATAATAATAAGGAATGTATTTTATCTTGTTAATCTGTGTTAATTCTGAATTGGAAGTTATAACTTACTACATATTTTGCTGTATTTCCTCTGCAGGCACGTGTTAGAGGGAAGATAGACTCCAACGGTTGTGTTACTGGTTTTCTTGAGGAGAGACTCAATTTGGGTCTAACCTTTTTACTTTCTGCAGAGGTGAGATCTTGAATTTAAATGTCAGATTATCACTTGTTAGGTCTGCATCCTTGCTAAATCTGTTTTTGGTTGAAATCTCCTCTTTGATGTCAACTTCAGAATGGCTTGGAAAATTTAGTGTCATTGTCATCTGTGCGGTCTTGAATTACTAGGAAATACTGCCTCTGCTTTGAACCTTTTACCTCTCTATTAGAATTAACTATTTTGCACCCCCCTAATGATTAAGGGTTCACCAAAACTTCACTAATATACTATTCATAATAATTTCCTCCCCAATTTGAATTGTACTTGCAGTATGTTTGGAAGTATAACCGTAATCTGTTATACTCCAGGAAATGTGTGAATTTTTCTGGAATTCAAAACAGTATATACATCTATTCCTATGTGTTTGGTCACTTGTACCTTATTTCTATTTTGGCAGTTTTTCCCATCTTTACCCCACTTGCAACACTCTCTCCTACATTTTGACACATACTCTACTTTCAGCACTTTCTTTCCTACTTTTTCTTACATAAACACTCTACTTATTTCTTACACTACCCACACACTCTTCTATTCTCCTAATTATGTGTATCTACACCAAAGACAAGAAAAAAGGAACGGTGTTAGCATGTGACTACATATTTGTATGAAGAAACTAGATTTTCTGTGATCGTGTGCTTTCTATTTTAGTCGCTCTAGAATTCATCAGATGCATTTTGAGCTTGACCCTCTTGCAAGGTTTTTGACTGTGACCTACTTTCTTGCAGCTCGATCACAAGAAGAAAGATTACAAATTTGGTTTTGGTTTTACTGTTGGGGAGTAAAACATGGAGGTCCAATTCCAACTTTCAAAGTTTACTACTAGGAGCAATATCCGGTTTTGGAGGATGGATTTTTTTGTTCTGTTTTCTTGGTCGAAATCAGTTCTGTACTTTTATATTCAAAGATACTGATTCATAGGGCATTATATTCGTCTCATTTTACACCTTTTGGGGTCGAGAATACTGTTTCATAAGTACTCTTCTAGTTTTTCGAGTAGAGTTGTCTTAAATTCCAGATAGTCAAAGATTCTCTCCCATGGCCTTCATCATCATTGCAAACAATTGGAGTTCCAGTGATGTTGGCTAATAAACCACTTGCGGAGTCGGGACTAGTTTTTTCATCAACCTGTACAATTTCATAATTTATTCTTTCTTTCCCTTTTAAAGAAATGCAGATGCATTTATTATAAACATTTTTTATCCCTTACCCCAATTTCTTCTACAAAAACCTGGTTGGTACCATTTTTCAACGGCATATGTAAAATTTCAATAAATCAAATTAAGACAATATTTTAACGAGTTAGGGAGTATTTTTTTTATACACAGAAACTTGAATAGCATTTAATCATAGATTCATAGTCGACTACTTGACACAGAAACTTGAATAACTTGGTACTACGTTAGTATTAGGTATGGGTTTGGAATCGCCTAATCCCATAGTTGACGTTTGGTTTTAATTTTTTTTCCCCCTTCTAATTAGTTTTTTGACAAACGGATTATAACCCTACCTCATACCAAAGATGATTCAAATGCTACTGACGCCTACCAGTAGCGCAAGTCATCTAATGTCATCCAAAAGCCAAGCTTGGTTGGACTGGTTTTCAAGGCTAAAGAGGTAGTGAAAATTATATACCTAGCTACAGATAGGCCTGCCGGAGCGTAGTGTTGGCTGGGATCAAACTAGTGACTGGCCCCACTCCCTAATCTGTATGTTGTCTCTTTCGGATTTCTTGCATATAATCCTAGAATAGGAGCTGTTAAACAACATTGGTACATAAAAAGACAAGTTCTTTAAAAGAAAATTAGTGGTCAAAGTTCAATTTATATTCCCAGTTATTACTCTAAACCTAAAGAGTAGACACCATTTGCACTTTTGGACTAAGTAGAGAATAAAGATATGATACAACCTTGTGTTAACCATGAAGCAATGTTGAGCTTGTTGAGCTTTCAAATATAAAATAGATGAAAGAGTTCTGAAATAATGGAACAAATGGGACTAAGATCTACTAAAGACGATTGGATGATTGTAAAAAGATTCATCGAAGATGAGAACTGTAGGCTGATTATTGTGGAAAAATTTGCTGGTGGATTGTGTTCGTTCTTGGAGTCAGCACACTAAAGAAGATAAACATATTATTGGAAACAAACGAAGTGCACCTTTCATTCAAAAAATGCATTCAAAGAATAGGACTAGATTTATAATCAAATTGCATGTAATTACAAACTTGTTTCCAGAAGACAGAATTTCTAACCTGAAGGCTACTGTGGGTATTGATCTACAAAATTACGAGTCATCATGCCAAAATAATAAGAAGATCGAAAAAATGAGAAGGAAAGGGGGGACACAAGATTTTCAACCATACTATGAACAAATATTTGCTGGCAAAGTTTGGAAGCTCCCATTTCAAGTCTAATGTACAAATGAGCAGCATTCTGCTGCTAAGAACTCCCATGAGATCTGAACGATGAAACAGACTGAGCAGAGACAGAAGCAGTTGGGCTATTCAGATCGCGTTCTCCATTGATTTCTCGTGGCTTCCCACTCAGTAATTCAATTGCATCTTGACAGATGTCATTAAACCAATTGTCTTCAGGCAGTACACTGAACATAATAATTAAGAGGATTAGAAATAAATCAATGATACTAAATCAATATGTCTTAACAAATCAAAAAATTTGCACTTGTGACTCAGAGGTAGATGCATAAGCTAATGGTTTAGAAAGTAAACTTCTAAAAATCTGCCTCTTTCTTTTAGCATGAGGGGCAGGAGACACAGGTAGGCAAAGATACTGAAAACACCAAAATATAAAGTCATCAAAAACAGAGCTTACCTATATGGATCTCTACCAGTTGCTTGAAAGGCTGCTATAGCTTTGGATATTATCTCATTGATAACACGAACTAAATTACGAGACAAGTAACGACCTTGGGAAGCAAAGCAGATGACAAATTTCATATCCAAGTAGAGCTGCGATGTTCAAAGGGAAAGATAAGTCACATTTATCTTGTGAAAACAAAAGGGGATAAAAGTTGCAGAAGGCATCAGACAACTAAATTAAAAAATTTACAGGGAAAATAAAGACAAGCGAGAAGCAACTCTCCTTGTCCCAGAACAAATATCATATTTATAATCACAATTCTAGCAAGATCTTTCATAAGGCAGCAAAAGGACATCAAGCCTACTGTGGTAATGTTTCAGGATACAAAAATTTGATTCAAAACATTAGAAAACGAGAGTACAAGTTCTGAAAGGGAAGAAGGCTAAATTCAACTCCTGTACCTGTTGAAGAGCAAGAGGGCCTAAAGGCTTAGGACCATCCTCAATATCATCCCAAAAGCTCTGGTCTTGAGAAAACCATAAGATGACAGTCTCAGTTAGTTTCATCATCAGCAATGTAGCAAATCTTTCTTTGCCCGCAAACATCTCTGCCGCAATACTAGCCATAGTATTGAGTTTGAAAAAAAGTTCCTATAAAACATTTAAATCAGGGGAAGTAAAATTAATATAGTTCTTTTTTTAAAATTTTCCACGGAAAAGCTAGTTAAATGCAAACAACTTTGCCATAAATCATTCAAAATCATTCACTTTTGGCTTATGGCCCCAAAGCAATGCAATAAATAGCAAGCGATATCACAATCATTCAAAACCATTCGTACAACTCAACTAACTAGATTAAAAGCTAAAGGGCAACATTAATTGACAACTTACACGAGCAAATGAAGAAAAAGATAACCATTTTCATCTGGAAATGTAGAATGTATGTTCAGACAAACAACCATCAACTTCCATAAATAGATGCTTCTGAATGTACCATATTAGATACAACGAGAGAAAAAAGGTGCAAGTTGGAAGACTCGGAACTACTTTACAATTAATAAAATGTTCCAAATTAAATCCATACAAATTTTGCAATGAAAAGGTTGTGTAAAAAGAAATGAGATACTGATATTATTACTTTTTAGTAATATATTTGAGGCAGATTAAATATATTGAACCTTGTAGGTCAATCGTCATATTCAGGTACAGGGGGTATATACATCATGAATGTTGCCCTTTAGCTTCTAATCTAGTACATTGATTTGTAGAATTGTAGCACCAAAACATGCAGACAATTGAATCAAGTCATATTCTCTACTTTCGTTATCACCAATAAATGTCGACCACACCAGGTTATCGGCAATCTTATTCCATAAACACACAATTATCACTAGTATAATAAGAGCAAACCTAAGAGAATGGGTGGGAGAGGTTATGTTGCTTTAACGAAACTAATACAAAATATGAATAAAAGAAACTTTAAGCATTTCATAACATGTAGCAACCAAAGTGCTTATGACATGTGACCACTAAGATACATGTCAAGAACCTAAGAACACAGTCCCCAATAATTAACAGACCAATGGAGAAATAAAGCGGCACATTGAATTGGCGTTGTGTCTGTAACTTCAGATATATGAAACATAAACAGGAGCCACAGGACAGCTGCAATAGAAAAAAAAAAAAAAAAAAAAAAAAAAAATTTACCCGGAATATTGGCGACGGAAACCATTCTATATCTTCTGCACTTCCATCCATACTTAAGTACATATCAGCAGTAAGATTGCTGTCACCCTCTTCTGTAAAAATAAGATCCAGAGCATGGAACTGACAGAAACTATTTTTTAGCCTATCAACTAAACTTACAAGTCTTCTCTTCCATTCTCTGAGCTCAGGATGGCGATTTTGCTTATCATAATCAGATTGATTATTTTGAGAAAATTTCATGGCAGCACGAGGAAGTAGCTCATCGGCTAATAGTGATGCATTTGCGAGTAACGCAATTTGCTGGGCTTCATTCTCAGCCATTCTAACAATTTTACTTCCAGATCCTTCAAAATTTGCTTCTTCTTCTAGGGAGTTTGGCAATGCTTTTATGAGCATAACTACATACGAGTTAAATACCTGATAAACACCTTCTAAAGTTTTACTTCCCAACTGCATGCTCTGAAGTGGTCCCACATCCTCAAAGAAGTCCTGAAAGGTGTAGCATTCAAAGTTGTCAGAAGCTAAATTATTTGTTGTAAACAGCAGAATCATCTTAGATAGCTGACAAGAGAAGGATTCAGCAAGATTACAACAACCAAATACAGATCCAGTCCATGGTAACAGTAAAATCCAATACAAACTTTAAAGAAGATGTTAAGAAGACACATTGGTTTAACTGTTAAAAGACAAGAACCACAATACACAAAAGATGAAGACCACACTTATCCAAATGTCAGCAGTTGTGGCATCTTTTAATTTCTAGTTTTCAGGACACAGAGATTCAGGTAAATCAAATTCTTTCGGGCTTGTTTGGCATCATTTTTTGTTTTCAGTTTTCAATGTTTTTTAAAACAAAAAACCAAAAACAGGAAACAAGAAAAAGGTGTTTCCACTTTTTTGTTGTCAATTTTCAAATTTATCATGATTTTAATAAGTTTGACTAATTTTTTATTCATTATATGACATATATCATATGATTTAGAAAAACAAAAGACCAAAAAACAGAAAACCACAGCGATGCCAAACAAACCCTTCATAATCAATTTTAGTACAAAGCTTAAGGAAAGGATTGGGAACTAATTATTGCCTCTATCTATAATTTTTTTGGATTATCCCATAAGGATAAAAAAGTTAGGTGTAGACCAGATTCAAATTTACAAGTCATTCTAGATACAATATTGATATATAGCCCCTGAGAGTTCACGTCAACACAAAGGATTGACACCTCAATCTTAATTCATTGCTACCACAATCAGAACCACGTGCATACATATACTCCAGTAAACAAAAGACTTTTTTTTCTTTGCTAGAGAAATAATTTAGATGACACACTGGATAGTAGATAACACAAACTACGTAGTCAAATTTTAAGCATCCATTCTTAATAACTAATTCAGCACGCTTCAATTCATTATATCTTGTCAATTCAAACAACTACCGAACAACATGGAAAACAGGATAGAAGACCCCATAATCATCCAGCAAAAGTTAGTACTGTAATGGAAACACATTTTCGCGGATGGAGAGTGGTATGGTAAGCATATACCAAAGATGAAGCCCCAAGGACGTGGAAAGGGTAAACACTACAAGTCTGGCACAGTAGTTCTTTGTGTAATAATTCCTCCATTTCTTATTAATGGACACTTCATTTAGGCACACATTTTAAGGAGCTGTGTCAAAAGATGCTAAAATACAGTAAGACCCCTTACACACCAAACTATACACCAATCTAAAGTTGTTTAAGTAAGGGAAAAATAGGAATTATACATTAAGAAACTTACCAAAAAGAGAAACATGTCAGCTAAAGTGAAAATTCCTGAAAAGGAATACGTATCAACTAAAAAAAAAAACGAAGCAAGTAAAATTCATGTTTTTCAAGATCAAATCATCAACATTATCCTTCTCTTTCTACTTTTAATAATCTAAGTTAAATCTAGACAACAATTACTGCCTCCAATCTTCCTCAAAGGAAAACTGACAAATTGTTGTAATTAAAATTAATATTTCCCCTTTTCCTATTAATTGGAATATTTACTAATCTACATACATTTCCGTGTTTCCACATTTCCTTGTTTCTACAGAGTTACACCAAACGAGTCCTAATCGAATGTTGTGACTCTCAAACATGAACACTGAAGTTAAGATATGATCCTAATGTCACCAACTTTTTGCAAGATCACTCCCTAAAGTTCCTTCAATCATACATTGATGAATGAAAAACCAAGGGGTTCTAAAATCCACATGAGAGGCTCCAACAACACAGTCGGCCATTGCTGAGGTAGTGCAATAGAAGAACTATAATATTCATTAGACTAATTTCATATAAAATTCAAGAACCAGAAATCACTCACCTGGACCATCGAGATGAACCGATGAGCACTACTTGTAAGCTTGTACTGGTATCCTGCCATGTTAGCAGTGCTCAAAGGCCTTCCAGAATGACGTGCAGCGGTTGGTGGATATGTCAAAATCCAATCGTCAGCAGCAGCTAAGGCAGCAGTACTCTCCTCTATCCTTTTAAAATTAGCATCCACTGCTTGTTCAACACTAGGCCTGAAGAGTTTCACTAGTGTTGGACAAAGTGAAAGACCACGGCCTTCCAATAGTGAACAATGGCCTAAAGCTATCTGAACACACTCAGCAGCTGCTCTTAGACCTCCTGCAGCAGCTGATGAAGCTAATGCATGTCTTTTCACAAGGTGAGCAAATGCTTCTATTTGCTGGGTAGCCCATGTTACCAACTCAGAAGTGTAGGCAGGTTCGCTACCAAAGATGGTCAAAGAATCACTGGCTGCCTGAGCAATGGCAGAAAAGACCAGCTGGGAAAGAGCAGCTGTGTAGGCTCCTCCGTACGAGCTACTTGATGGACGTATACTTTGCATGTTATACTGGTATCGTTGTAAATGTGCACTGAGAAGTAATGTGTGAGCACGAGGACCATCACCAAGTTTTTTAAGAGCTGATACAGAAGCACGTAGCTCAGTACCACGAGTAGTAGGTTGGCAAGCAGCCTCAACTAGCTGATCAGCAAATTTCTGCCTACGTTCTTTAATAGCATATTCAAGGGAAGTGATCACGTCTGGGCTGAGTGTTTTTGTTTCCTTGGCTTCAGAAGCAACACGCTCTCCTTCATTGAGGGCTGTCAAAGCTTCGTTGACTCTTCTTTCAGCTAATAACACGTCAAGGTGATCAGGGAATTCAACCAGCCATTTTTCCAGGTCCGAAGGTTCCCTTTCTTCACTGTTACTGATACCATTCATTACATGTCCTTCAGAACTAGATACTGCTGATGATTCCATGTGGACACCTTCAGCTAGCCCATGTATAAGAGTTGCTTGAGTGGTTAGAAGGTTTCTGATGGAAAGAAGCTCCCCTTCTAGATCTGAAATTTCTTTTGATGTACTGCATTATAAACCCTGACCGTTAAATTTACCAGGACAAACTGGAGAATTAAATTTTCAGAACTTCTCTCATCAGATATATATATATAAGCCACAAGGGTTAAAGCTGTGTTAGTATGCATGTCATGCTAAAAAATAATGCCCGAAGATTTTTCAGGAAGCTCTCCATCCAAGAAAAATAGCAATATATAGAAAGAAAACATTGAAAAGAGATAAAAAATAAATAAATAAATAAAATAGTGAAAGAGGCCTTCCTTGCTTGTGTCTCAGAACCCATGAACCACTAACTACACATTATGAGATTACTTGAACTAAATAAAATCTTATTTTGATAAAATTCAGGACAATCACAATTAGTCCAACAGGCAACAACCAGCAATTTTTTGTCATGATAGGAATTAGAATTTAGAACATTCAGAAACCAGTTTCACGCACCAAATAATTATCTAATGAAGAAAGAGGGTGATACAGAAAACTTAAGACCACCAAAACACATCAGCATACTTTTTGACTCAAAGCAATATCTTAATTATACAGATTATGCTCTTCCCTTTTCTGTTCCTCTTTCTTCACCTTCATTTGGGAAGGGGTGCAGGGTGAACATATTCGTCCACCATTTAGTACAAGCCAGAAGAGCTCATGCATGATGGAGGGGGGGGGGGGGTGGGGGGGAAGAGGTTATACACCGCACAGAACCATACACGATTACACGCACTGTTAAATTCTGGTTACTAAAATTCAACTGTAAAAGGGAAAATATTCTAGCAGTTGTACTAATGGAAATTCAACTGTCAATTTAACTGGAAATCAGACAAACAATTATTGAAATCACATCGGTCAAATGATTGAAACGAGTCAAACTAACAAACAATGCCAGAGAGTAGTGTAAAATAAAAGTTAAAACAGACAGCAGTTCAATATTCAGTAGATAGAGTCTTCACCGAATAAAAGCTGTATAGTTTGCATAAACACTTCTTCGCATTTCCTCCGCAGATGCCTTTTTTAGATCCATCAGATATGAGCATAAGTGCTTTATTTCCTGTATTAAAAGCACAGAAAAAGGTCGTCACATCATGATGATATTAGATTGTAGTGACTAGAAAGGCAACACCCTAACACAAACTTCAAGTTTAAAAACTAACAGTGTAGTCTAAGTGTCTAACCAATCTACCTTTCATATAACTTACCCAATGACCTATGACTATGGAACTTATATGATACTGGTAAGTGCTACCAATCAAAAGCCAATATTAGAAAATTCCTTTCCTCACGATTGGAAATTTACTTCCAGCTAAAAGAAACCCAGCAAAGAGATTCTTAAAAACATAGTCTAGCTCCATCTCGAGAAGTCCATAAAAGGGAAAGTTTGACTCGTTCTTAATGGGGTTCAAGAACAATTTCTCTTTCATATTTCTCACTTAGCTTGACACGCTTTCCTTTGAATAAGCCCCAATAATATTTTGCAAAGTTACCTTATTTGCATCACTCTCTCTCTCTCTCTCTCTCACACACACACACACACACACACGGGTCCCTCCTTTTTTCTTTCTCCTATTCTTAGGAGCCTTATAAATTGTCTCTCAGTGTTGCACTTATTAAGAACAAAGGAAGTGTTTCAATTGGAGTGTGGAGGATACAAACCCCTCCCTTGCTCTCTTTTTCTATTGCTGTCAGTACCTTCTCCAGCTTCCCATCGAAGACAACACATGTTCCTCACACATTAACTTGTTACTCCTGCCATTCCCAGCTTATCATGACCAAACCTAGCTGTTGAAGTTGTCTAACTTTCGTGATCAAAGGCCCAATAATTAACTCATTCTTTATGGGGGTTCAAGAACAATTTTTTTTATTTATTTATTTATTTTTATTTTTTATATCATATTTCTAACTTAACTTGATGAGGAATTGCATCTACAAGAATGAAACTAATGATAAATTCGGGTGAAATAACATGCCACCTAGTAAGGTTTTACCAAGAAACTACAGTACACTCACAAATTTTGGCGGAAAAACATACATCATCTTTAGTAAACAGCCTACTGTTTCATGGAATCGAAATGATTGTTTGTATCAATTCCCAAAGTAGACAATTAGCACCTTCATATACATCCTAAAATGAACTACACATCTGACATCCCATCAGTTTACTTCCATCCCCAAATGTCTTTCTACATACAGCAAAAAGACCATAACCATAACATGCCGAAATAAGAAAGGAATCCTCATCTTGCTGTCTATTAAAATTCCAAAAATAGAACTACCTTGGGTTCTTGTACAGTCCTTAAAATTTATCATGATTATGCCTCAAATTTAGACACCCTCCCTTTCCCTAAAGAAAGGAATCGTCACCCTTGCTGTATAGTAAAATTCCAAAAATAGAATTACCATGGTTTCTTGTACAACCCTTTAGAATCATCTCATCATGATTGTCCCTCAAATTTAGACACACCCTCCCCTTCCCTTCAAATAATCTCAGCAATAACCCTACTAAAATCGGCAATTTGGCATTCCCCCTATATTTAGCCTATCCATCAATCATCATTCTATCACTTATTCATCATTCATCATCAACTAGAAATTATTTGAAAAATAGATAAAATTCCCCTCTTTCTTCTAAATTCATATAATCAGCAATACATAAAAACAAGAAAAACATAATTTCTGACAAACTCGAAAATTTAATTTAAATTTCAACAGAAATGAACACAAATTAAGAGCAAAATAAAACAAAATTAAAGAACAGAAACACAAATTAAGCTCAAAAATCAAATTACCTTCTCATTAAGAGAGCATTTGGACTGAACATACGACTGAGGATCAAACCTATCATTACGAAACGCGTTTAAACTCTCTTCAAGTTTGGGCAAATTCTCTTTCGCCGGAGCACCGGAGTGACCTCGAGACCTTGGAACCTTCACCGCCGCCATTGCAATAGAAACTTCCTTCAGATCGGATCCCCCAAATAAAGGTGAAATTCGTCGGAAATTAGGGTTTTGAGTAGATGATGATGATCGGATTGAAAGAGAAAGAAAGAGGTTGTAGAGAGAGAAAGTAGTAGAAATGGAGGAAAGAGGAGAGAGAATCGGCGGCGATTTTCTCTCTCTAAAAACTCTGAGAATGTAAAAAGGAGGGTGGTGGAGTTGGTTGGTTTGGTGGAGAAAGACAGGTCAGTCAGGCAGGAAGAGTATGATTTCATTCATTTATTCATCAATTATTTCGGACATTCTTTTCTTTTTTATCTGATTTCTTAATCTGTGTATTGTCTTTGTTTTGAATTAAAAAAGAAATACGGAGTATAAAATTGGGTATTTAGTTATGGAAGTTTTTTGAAATTATTTTTGTGCCAAATCGTTTTGCATTTATGGCTTATATAAAATTTATGTCATATTTGATCTTGGTTTTTTGACACAAATGAAAAAGATTTATATGAACGGTGCTTGTAATTAGTTACCTTAAGGTATGAGAATCCGAAGAATAAGAAAAGTCCTCCCAAAGTGAGTTTGATCCTCGATTTTCAGTTTGATGAGGATCGAACTCAAGGCTCCTACATGGAATTCGAAGGAGTCATAGAAGACTAACTTTCCTCTTCTTCAATCTTCGACATCCAAGAATGTGGGAAGGGTTTCTTTTCTAGGAGGTATATTGACGATCATAAATGCATGTAAGGGGAAGTGGGAGAAGGGTTTAAATTTTTGTTCTTTCTTTCTTACTGATTTTCTCGGGTCATTTAGGTGTTCTATTATGAATATAAACAATAGAGTACTAGAAATAAGAAGTATAAGAGCATGAATTTGCAACAACCTACAAATCTGAGTATAATTTTTGGAGAAAATGTCAACACAATAATCACACGAGGTATCACCTTCATTAAATTGGTGAATTTATGCACAGTTGCACACCAAGTATCATCTAAACAAGGCATTATAGTAATCTTCATCATGATAGATTTTATGGTCCAAATATTACAAATTACAAATACGGGAGAAAAGATTTGAACATGTGACCTATCGTACACAAGTGACAAGTCTATAGACACGATATATATGAACATGCCACAAATATAATTAGTACTCCATACATCATAATAAGCTGTCCAAGAGACAGTATAATAAGTGCAAAACCTTTAGACAATAGATTTGGCATCTACATAGGATATTATTTTATCATGCCTCACATGTCAGGCAATGGGCTCAACATTCTTCTATACCATAAACCAGTAACTTCACAACTCAAAATTCTCCGAAAACAAAGTAGAGCATGATCTGAGCTTTGCTGTACAGGTACTGGGAAACAAACTTTTCATCAGCTCATAAAAAAGATCAGCAACTTTGGAACAGCATAAGTTGAGACAGATTATTCATTGGGAAACAAAGCTGTGGGCAGGAAGCCTGAAAATCATCGGAAAATATAAAGAAGAGTCTAGCATAATTCAACAAGGCAATACCAGCATAGTTTCTTTATTCTTTTTTCACTCTTCCCCCATCAACAATGGAAGGATAATAAGGAATCAGATAGATGAAATGCATGACAGCATAAGAAGTTCCAAAATGACGAGTGCTGAGAAAGATCGACCTTGTCCTCTAGTTCAGACTTCAGAGTGCCTCTATCCCATAATCATCTTAAGGAAAGCACTTATGCAGCTGTTGTTAAAAAAACAAGAGCAAGCCTTCAGGTGTTTCCTAACAGCCGCAACTATTGACAAAATTATGTGATCCCTTGATTTAATGAACAAACATACAGAACATGAGAACAACCAGGCTGGAAATACCTAAAGCACAATTAGTAACAACATGAATATCAAGGATATTCAAGGATGATTGCTGGTACATAATATAAAGAAAATAGATTCCAATATACCTGGCACGTACAGTTCCAGCTTTCTGCAAAGAACAACTGTATTGTTCCAATAAAACAATAGCTTCTTGAGAAGGTGTTCAAAAAGATCAAGCAGTCATTTTTTAGCAGATTCTTGCACCCAATTGACATATTTTCTTCATAAAAACCGTAAAGCTAGTATCCGTGTTACAGTTCCAATAAAACAATAGCTTCTTGAGAAGGTGTTCAAAAAGATCAAGCAGTCATTTTTTAGCAGATTCTTGCACCCAATTGACATATTTTCTTCATAAAAACCGTAAAGCTAGTATCCGTGTTACAGAGTACTAAAAGTTCTTTAGGAGAAATGGAGAATTCATTGGCTCGGTTACAACACTGCAAGTTCCACCTGGCAGAGATTTTACCAAGATTACAATTTTAACCCTATCTGCACTTTCTCTCATGTGTTTAGTGAAAATGGTCTTCCATCTGTTTAAGATTTCACATTGTAATCGTACAAAACCAAAGGAGTATCTTTAAATGGTAGCCCTATGAACGGTATTTTACCCACAGACCGCAGCAATCCTGAAATTGGTGAGCACGTGATTCTTAGCAATCTCAAAATCTGAAATAGTCCCTAAAAAATTCAATACTGTTGAGCGAGCTTCAGTACTACCAGTAATCCCCACAAGAACAAGAACCATTTCGAAAATGATGGAAACGATTAGTATCCCTCACAATAATATCTCTTTCAATTACCGTTGATGCGAACTTAAATGCTAAATGACAATCACCACAAACTCGAATGTTCTTTTTAATTCGGATGGTGGATTTAGGTGGTGTGTTAAGACAAGCAAATGCCAAGGCAAGCTTTTCGCTGTGATGCTGCAATTTTGCTTCTCTCTCATGATCCTCCAAAAACAAGAGAACATGGCTTGTGTCTGGTACATATCCAATTTCTTTGATCTTTGCACTTATGCTCTCCCACATGTCATAAATCTCTTTGCTCTGAGGATGAGTATCATCATCAGCAACAAACACATGGACTGCATTCTCAATCTCCACCCAGCTACAAGCAGGTTCCTTCCTTACCCTACTATCCTTCATCATTTTTCTCACCTTAGCAACATCATTTCGTCTACCAGCCAAAGCATACATATTGGCAAGTATCACATAAGGGCCTGAATCATAAGGGTCAAGATCAAAAGTTTGTTCAGCTGCATAAACACCAAGCTCCATGTTCCTATGCATCCTACATGCCCCCAGAAGACATTTCCATATCTCTGCAACAGGTTTAACAGGCATATCCCTAATAAATTTCAGCGCCTGATCAAGTTTGCCTGCCCGACCTAGTAAATCAACAATTGTAACATAATGCTCAATTTTCGGCTCTAAACCATATGTTTTCATCATTTCAAAGTAATACTGTCCTTGTTCCACAAACCCAGCATGGCTACAAGAAGTGAGCAAGCAAAGAAATGTTATTGCATTTGGTTGCATTCCAGTCTTTAGCATGATGTCAAATTGCTCCAATGACTTGTGCCCCAGACCATGTTGGGCATATCCGGTTAGGATTGAGTTCCATGAAACAACATCTCGCTCCACCAATCTAGCGAAGACCTTTTCTGCATCTTCAATGCTCCCACACTTTGCATACATATGAAGAAGAGTGTGCCCAACAAAATCAGTAAGCTTCACCCCACACTTTATCACATGAGCATGTATCCACTTACCTTGCTCCAAAATCCCAGCGCTGGCACATGCATTGAGTACAGTGGAATATGTGAAATCACTAGGATCAAAATCTTCCCTTTTCATACTTTGGAACAACTTAAGAGCTTCTTCTCCTCTGTCCTTTCTAGCATGGCCAGCAATTAGGGCATTCCAAGAGACCTCATTTTTGCTCACAAGTCCATCAAATATCGATTGTGCTTCATCAATAAGGCCGCACCTTGCATACATATCCACCAGAGAAGTTCCAACATAGACATTTGAATCACAACCATATTTGATGCAAAGGGTGTGTATATGCATACCATGCTTAGCACTAGATATTGCCCCAGAGGCCTTTAGGAGGATAGAAAATGTAAAATTGTTTGGTTTCAAGCCAAGATGAAGCATCTTGGGAATCATAGAAAGGCCTGCCTCGGGCCTACCATTTTGTGTATAAGCAACGATCATAGTAGTCCAGGTAAAAGTATCCTTAGCTGGCATCTCATCAAAACATATTCTAGCCTCCCCTAAACTGCCACACTTAACATACATGTTGATAATGTTATTAAGGATAAAAATATCATCCTTAAACTCTGAAGTAAGGACAAGAGCATGAATAATCCTGCCTTCTCTCAGGTCACCTAACTCCACACATTTCTTCAGCAATCTGTTATAGAACAGGGGGTCAGGTTGAAGGCAACCTCGTTCAACAAGCTTACGTGCTTGTTGGCTTGTCTTAACATCACTACTCTTAAGGAGGTCTCTATGATGGGTTCTTTGAAACACATCAACATGCCTTCCTTCTTCACATCCCAAAACATTGAACTCAGTTGACAGACGCACGGCCTGAGCTCCAAAGGAACCCCAAAAGTGCTCATGGCACTCCTTCACGGGAACGAATCCTCTTAGATCATTATACGATAATTTCCTCAAACAAAATGGTGCACATCTTCTCATGTATCACAAGGACGGTAATATTGTAGGAAGGCAAAAAACAGTAAATAGCTATATACTACACACTATATCATATAGACAGCATCCTGAAATAAACAGCAAGCTAGCTCTGACATCCTCATACACCCTGCAAGCATAAATGATGCAGGAAATCAGGAAAAAATCCAGTGTTACTCTACAAAACCCTAAAGCCCCACGAACTGCGATTCGATACATTCAAATGGGAAAGTGCAACCCATGTTTGGCAGATACATTACTGGGAAAATTGAGCAATTCCAAACCATTTTTCAGCAAGTGTAATCTATCAAATTGGGCAAAATCGAAAATTTAAGAGTAAACAACAACCCCAGAAAGAATTCCAGATATATGAACAAATTCGCTGTTAAAAACATCAAACAAGCACTAAATCAACTAAATTTCAGATACCCACAATTGAAAAATGATAAATTGAAAGAAAATCAATTTCAGTGAAATCCAAAAGTTGGTAAATTAAAAGTTTCAAGCATTGAAAACAAGGAAAAAGAAAGAACCAAATTACAGTATTAATAAAATTCACAAAAAGAAAAAAAAAAAAAAAAAAAAAAAAAAAAAAACAGAACTTACTTTTTCATGATTAGCTGTTGAGTGTTCCCTTGCTGAGCAATTAGGCGAATCATTTGGATCTAAAGCAGATAGAACAAGAATGGTCTATTTGGATCAGTTGCTAACTTAGCTTAAAAATAATATAAAATGCGTTTGCCGGGAGTCGAACCCGGGTCTATTGCTTGGAAGGCAATTATCCTAACCGTTGGACTACAAACGCTTATTGATAAAATCTCACCACTTAAAGCAACATATACCCATTGTTAATACTCCCTCTCTCTCTATTTTTTTTCACCATTTAACTGTGCACGGTCTCCAAAACGCGTGTTAAAACATCTATATCTTTATTTTTATACACGTAAAAATTATAAAAACGTGATATTAATAAAATATACAATAAGACGAATCTAACAACACCACTCATAACTAAATTATCTTTTATAGATTAACGGTAATTTATGGTCAAAGTTTTCAAAGTTTGACCCCAAAAATAGCAATGGGGCAAAAATAAAGGAACGGAGGGAGTACACGACAAAGACTACAATGCCACCGATCACGCCCATTGAGGCATTCACCTTATTTTCACTTATTTTAAGTTTAATAAGTTCAATTCGGGAAATATAAAATCTAATAAGGGTTATCCAAGTTTATATTACAATTAAAATAAATTTTAATAAGATCTAATAAATTTATGAATTGTTCAGTTGAGCGAAAACTAGATGAATAGAACGCACCCTAAGTTGTTAATCACCGAAAACTATCCACATATACACTATACAAATTCAGTAAAAACAACGATCTAACTAGATTTAATTATTGAGTAGGGTGGCCCAATGATAATAGAAATGAACTAAGATTAAAGGGTCGTTAATGGACAAAATCGGCCAAGCGGGTAGGTTCAATATAGGGTGAAAATATTTGCCCAATTTAATAATTAAAGAAAAAAGATAATTTTAAAAAAATTACATGGATATTCTCATATTCAGATACTAGATTAGCCCTGTGCGATATACGACATAAAAAAAATCTATCAAATAAATATATTTTATATATGTACCTCATATGAGAAAAATTAGAGAAACATAAGTATTAATTGCAATGCTATTTAGATCTAAATAATTTTGAAGAAAAGTACATATTTAAGCAAATTATACACTACGGAGTACTCTTTAATTGGGAGTAATTATACACTATGGAGTATAATATAATGTAATAATTATCTAAAAAAATTATAATATAATAATTTATTAAGGAAAAATAAGGATCTAACAAAAAAATAAAAAATAAAAAATAAATAAATAAAAGGTAAAAAATAAGGATAAGAATATGATGTTAGCAATTGATTTAGACGGGAGAATAATCTATCACAATTTGACATGTGTATAATTTGAAAAGGGTATATATCAGTGGTTGTTATTTTAAAAATATTTATTATAGATAGATTAATATATACTCAATTAAGGCTTTGACTTATAACTTTTTAATAGATGGTTTAATGGCTCATCTATTATAGACTTGTTAGTAACCCACGACTTGCATTGGTCCAACCTACTTTTTGACCCTACAAAAATGTGATCCTCTTTGACCCAATCTTGACCGACTTACCCATTAACGAGGTCTAGATCTAACCTACAATAATACACATTTTTGTATAGACATTAAGTGATTGTTGAGATTAATATATAAATTACGCAGTTAGCTTAGTTTTATTTTAATTCGTATTGATGTTAATTTTATAATTCTATTAATTACTCTGATGGTGATTTATAATTTATTTATTTACAAATAACGAACACCCATACCAATTGATCGTTGGTGTAGTGGTGATTGGGGCTACACTTGGTAGGGAGGACCGCGTGTTCGATCCCCTGCGACAACAATTGGAAGAGGACTGAAACCTAACCACCCATAATTGATCCTTGAACCCGAATTAGCTCAAAGGGTGAAGCGGGTGGAACACAAAAAAAAACAAATAACGAACACCCACACTAATCATTTTGATGACCCTCCAAATATCAAAACAATATATGCCTTTTGTTCCTTTGGTAAGGTAAGAAATACAACAACAATAATAAGTCGAGGATGAACTGTGACACATCTATGATTAGTACTCTAAATTTGACAAAAACCAGAAAAAATTTGTTCATGATAGATGACGCAATATTGATGAATAAAAACACAAGGTTTTGAGTCAGATATTTATTTGGAAATCAATATTAAGAAGGATTAATAATTAATATGTATACATTTCCTTCCTTTTGTGGTTCATTTTCTTGTATTTGACTTACGTAGTAGAATAATAGATCTTATAATTATACGAAGTACTTCGTATTAAATAAGTTAATTAGTGTACCTTTTACCAAGCTACTACGTACAGCAGTGGCTACCCACTAATATATAAAAGGTGGGGTTAAGCTGGGAATTAGCTGTTTCTCCAAATTCATTTTGAGCTAACCATCAAGAATATCTAGTCAATCAAAGTCACGGCTTAAGCAAAAAAAACCACATATTTTGCTCAAAAAAAGATAAAAATGGTTATAAAAGATAATTGTCACATTAACATCATAAATTGATTTTTATGATGATAACGAAAATGAGTATTCTGCGCATACGCTCTAGTCAATTGCTTGTGTGTTATCGGTTGTGTTACTAATGAGGTTTGTCCAATAATTTATACTTCTAAATAGGTAGGTTTTGATTGAAGGTATAATTAGAATAGTATTTTTACTGGAGGGATAAAATTAAAAAAGTAAAAAATAAATCAACAACTTTTGTGTGCAGCTGGTCACACCGACACACACCAAACCCCTAACCAACGAGTAACTCCTGACCGACTTAATAACCCCTAGCCGAGTGAGTAACCCCTATAACACTAACAAAATAACCCCATAATGATTGGCCACATATGAAAGTTTGTGAAAATTAAAAAGCCCTCAAAACTGACTCTCGCGAGATGCAATATGCCTGTACACCATGGATTATCGTGGTTGTCATGAATTCTTGAAATTCTTTGATTCAATACCAAAAATTATACTGAGTACGGCTTATGTTGTGTAAAAATATTTATATACACTTGGTTGCACCAGGTATTTTGTATTCACTTTGACAAGATTTTTTCCGAATAAGAAATAAAAATTCCTTAGATGGAAAATAATGTATACTTTGTTAAAAACAAAATATGAGACAGGTTTATGTTTATTCACAGATAAATATATTTTATTGTATATATCTGAACCTCGTTAAACCCTACCATCATACGTCAAGCAAAATAGAAGGCAGAGCCACAACAAACATAAGTGGTCAAATAGAATATTTTAGAATGCATAATTTTATTTTATTGATCTTGAATGTTTCTTTTTGTTGAAAAAATCCTACATTCTTGTACCCCATTAACAATATTGGTTGACAATATATACATTTTTTCCGTTTTTGCAGATTGTGTGCTAGACTGCTAGTCCAATTAAGTAACCAAAATAAATTCGCATCATTTTGGAAATAATGAGTGAATTTATTTTCAAAGTAGATGATAATGATTTTGATAATGATGAAATGAGTGATGTTAATGATGATCATGATTATTCCTCGAGCATCAATGATGGAGATAATACAAATCATTATGCAGGAGGTGATCATTCTTATTTGGATCAATGGCCTCGGAGTTATAGGTACATTATTATGCATTATTTTCTCCACATTTTATGTATATTTTCATGTGTTTTTGGATTTTAAAGATATAAAAATGTTGTTCATTATTGATTATTTAATCATGCATTGTGAGTTTATAGTGTATTGTTGCAAGTTCGTATAACAGTGTAGGGTTATTGTGGATTTTGTAACAATATAATTGTAGAAAATGTTATGGGTGTCTAGTTATAAGCTGATTAAATATGAATATAAGGTCTTTATATCATGCAAATCAATACCATATATGTAGTTTTTCCCGTCTGAGAGATGAACAAAATTATCCAATCTCAAGTTATTTTTCCTCGAAAATGTCCCCTAGTTATGCAAACCTTGAAATATCCCTGTATGATTTTATATGTCAAGTGTCAAGAATTTTAAAAGATACATTGAAATTGGATTTAGTTGTATGTGTCAGTGATGAATTTATCATTTCTTGGGTTGCATTTGCTAGATAATAGTCGACATGATATTGATACTTGAATAAATGTTATTTATCAAAAGGATGTTAAATTTCTAAGGCTTGTTGATCGTAGATTCTCTTAAAATCTGTTGTTTTGTTGATATAATGCAGAGAAACCACAGACTCGCTCTCCATTGCTGCATCACCAAATGGCCTTAGCATTCTTAGACAAGCACAAGACATAACTCAAAGTATAACACAAAGCATAACCAATATAAGTCAAAGCCATCAAGATCTTGGTGTTAAGGCACCTTTTCTTACCCCTAATGAAACGTCTAAAGAGCAGTTTGACAGATACTCCAGTACCTTAACATGGTCATCCGTAGGCAAATCATCCTTCTTTCATCCTTCTGGGGAGCAGATTACTTACGGCTGCAATGTCACACAAACTGTCTTCAATGGTAAATACCAAAAATTCTGTTCCTTCCATCTATTTGATTGAACTTGGTCAAATGAAGAGATTGGTTCATATATTTATCAGGGTTCAGTGTATTTGTTGGCATTGGACTTCTGTCAGTGCCATCAACGATACAAGAAGGAGGTTGGGCGAGTGTAGGATTATTACTTCTATATGCAGGAATTAGCTATTTCACAGGTTATCTCTTGAGGAAATGCATGGAGATCAACAAAGAAATCATCACTTTTCCTGACCTAGGAGCAGCAGCATTTGGAAACTTTGGCCGCATTTTTGTATCAGTGAGTTTTGCAATCATCTGTCTAGATGTTTCTGCTTTAAATTTTATCATATTCTTTATGCTCTTCTGACAAACTTTTTTTTTTTATGAATGCTTTTTGCAGATCATCTTCTATATCGAGTTATATGTAAGCATGAATGTTGCATTCTTGCAAGATTTTCAGGGATGTTCTGTTATCTGTTATACTGATTAATTTTTGGATGCAGTTCAGTTGTGTGGAATTCATAATGTTGGAAGCAGCTAATCTTGCTAAATTATTCCCAAATGTTTCCTTGCACTGGGGTGATCTTTACCTTGGCCCAGTTCACTCTCTTGGAATAATTTCTGCTCTTATTGTTCTACCAATTTGCTATCTCAGGGATTTTCGCAAAATTTCCTTCGTTTCTGGTACACTGGCATCAAAAATCTTCAAAAAAAATTTATTTTTCTGCAAAAATCAATGTATATTCTCATCCATAAGAAATGTATAATCAACATTATTTTGCAGTTGGTGGCGTATTTGGAGTAGTATGCATAGCGCTTTCATTGCTTTTAGTTGGTACTACAGAAGACATTGGATTTCATCAAACTGGGCCTTTAGTGAAATGGAATGGCATTCCTTATGCTTTTGGTGTGTTTGGTTTTTGCTACTCCGGCCATTCTGTCCTTCCGAACCTGTATCATTCAATGTCAGACAAGAAGAAATTTCAAAAGGCACTGACAATAATGTATGGTTGGTTTGTATACATATTCTGAATGTCACTGGTACTTTCTGCACTTCACTTATTAACAAGTCTAAATTATTTCTATGATTTTGCAATACAGTTTTGCATTGTCTATCTCAGTATATCTTCTTGTGGCTGTATCGGGGTTTCTCATGTTTGGCGAGGACACTGACTCCCAAGTCACCCTTAACCTACCAGAAAACTCTGCTGCCACCACAATTGCCCTGTGGACTACTGTATGATTCGACTTATGATCACATTAATGTGTAGAAATGCTCGATAATATTTGTTTTTCTTACAACTTATTACTTGTTTTCCTTTTTTCAGGTTCTGAGCCCCTTCTTCAAATATCCTTTCGAGTTTTGACTAGCTTATAAATTTATGAATTGTGATATTCCTTTCTTAAGAAATGTAGAGTTGTTTTCCCTTAACAACTGCATACATATCCTTTGTTGCTAAATCCATTGGCCAGGAGTCTAGAAGAGTTGCTGTCCCCAAATCTATCCAACAGTTGCTGGTGCATAATTCCTCTGAGAACTACTCTTGTCGTTTCGAGTGTTTGTGTAGCGTTCCTGGTTCCCTTTTTCGGTATGTTATTGAAAAGTCATAATCATTTTAGCAACTAACCAACACATAGATAAATATACCTTTACTAACAACATGAATTTCAGGTTATGTGATGGCCTTTACTGGATCACTACTGTGCTTACTAACGGTAGGATGATGATTATACCTTTTAAAAATTGCTTTATAACTTAATAAATTTCCGATCTTATACTATTTGATTGTAAATGCAGTCTATTGTAGTTCCAGCTCTCGGCTACATAAAAGTTGCCAAGAACCTGTCAACTATACAGGTAATATAACTACTATTTCTGATGTACAAAATGTTTTCTGATATAAAGTACAATTTACGTAAGAAAAAAGAGTAAAAATCTTGACTATAATTTTTGTGTTTTCCAGATTATTACGTGTTATGCAGTCGTGGTGATGGGGCTTGCCGTGGCAGTACTTGGAACCTATTCTTCAATCTACAACATTATCCACAGCTATTGATAGACTGATAAACTTTCACCTGAGATTTCCATAATTTAACCAGAACAAATGTAATTATCAAGTGTGTATATTTTTCCAATCAATTCTGTCTACGAAATGAATGACTTAGGACTAGAATTCAAGGAGAGTTTCTTCGTCAAAAGCCACAACAGGGCTGCAAGGCTCAAGCACCCTGTTGCAAAGGAAAACATTATCCACGTAAAGTTCGCAACTCCAACTTTCATTCCAAATTTGGAAATTAGCATCTCAGGAACTTGAGATTGAGTTTTGAACATTGCTCCCTCTGTTGAACATCTTTGAATCTCCTGAGTACGAATTTTGGAAGTAGTATCTAGCCTACGGGCTGCTGTAGTGATGAACGAGATAGTTGAATAACTTCAAATGTTTTTTGAAATTGAAGACAAAAAATGTGTTCTTTCATTCTCAAGATCTATGAACAACTATTATTATTTTCGTATCTCTATACTTTCTGTTAGTTGCACTTTGATACTTTCTAATTTCAACATAGATATTACAATGTGTATCAATAGTTGATTCGTTTTTTATTTTTTATTTATTTATTTATTTTATGAGCAAATAAACAAAATCCTTGATTTATCGAATTGAATTGGGAATCTTAGTTCATTACATCTTTGAAATTCCATATTGGATAGAATTTACAATACTATCAATAGCCTGAAAATTGGGACAAAACTGAAACGGAAAAAGTAGAATTTCATTGTCTTTCAGAATTTAGCTGTTTTAGATAACAAATGTTACTCATGATGCAATTGATCATTCGAAAAACAGCCAGACATCATATCAAAATGGTAGCTTTCATTGAAGATAAATCTGTTAATGTTAGCAAGTGTTCACCACTTCAGGAAAGATACTAGACTCCTCTATCAATAGGAACAACGGGGTAAGCCATTTCATATTTTTTGAGGCTCGTTCCTTTGCCTAAGGGAAAAAAAAGGACAGAAGAGCAATAGCTTTCTTGCTGATGGCGCAATATGATTAGCTGCTATCAAGGATGATAGATAGGTCAAATAAGAATTGCAATATTAGTTACGAGCTTCTTTACTTGGAGAAAAAGTATCTTGGCATCAATATGTCCACAATCCTCTTCTGCTGTAGAAGATATTGATCAATCTGAGAATTCAGCAAAAATCTATATTAATGAGACAGATAAAATCAGGTCTTGAAAGTATTTCTGATTACATGGACAGGTTGAGAGAAACTAAATACCTTTACAGTACTAACTTCTCATTGATCTGCTTTTTGTCGAGAGGATTTTTGCACTTATCTCTCAGCTCAATAAATCTGTCAATATCAAATTGGTACTTCTTGAACAGCTTCCGCTGCCTTGAAAGGAAGAGTGTCTTCATCAGGTCTTGGTACGTGGGATCTTTTGAGGTAATCATAAAGTAGCCATAACCGATCACTAAGCCGGTTGCTGTTGTAAAGAATGCGATTGGCTCCATCACATCCCACGAGAATTCCCAGAAAGTAAGACGAAAGAAAAGCCCGACCTGCAATATAGCAACACCAAGGCCTGACCACAGCATTAAACGAACCTGCCTGTGAGCCTTCCTGTCAATCTCTTCCTTCCTTTCTTGCAACTTCTGCAGCTCTTCCCTCCTTGGATCATCTTCTGGAGTTAAGGCAAGCGGAATCGATCTCCTAACCAGTTCAACAACCTTGGTACAAGAACGGAGAGGGGGGGGGGGGGGGGATGCAGTAAAAGCAATGGCAGATGAGAATCGATTATCTTGTAAACCACAAATCATATACTATACATCTATACTAGTGCCAAAACATCAGAGTGGATTTAGTACTTCAAAAGCTCCAAACAGCAGTGTTTATGGAGTACAAAACATCAGAGTGGATTTAGTACTTCAAAAGCTCCAAACAGCAGTGTTTATGGAGTACAAAGGAATAATTGAAATAAGCAACACTCACAAACCTAAGAATAATAGTATAGTAACTACTATCAATACCGTTACATTGGAAGGGTGAGACAAAGTTGAAATACAAAAATGGATCTTCTTAAATTTCAAGGCTCCATCTCATCTCCCAATTAAGTTCTACACAGGAAGTCTAAGAGGGAATATTATAAAAGCAGGAGGGACAGGATTAACAAGTTCATTTGTAATTTTAGGTCCATCAAATACAAAGGAGAATCCGTGATCAAGGAAAAGTGAGTTTTTGTTTAAGAAAACTGTATGTAACAAGAAGAATACTAGTATCATAGCTTCTGCTGATCAGCCTAGAAAACTCTGTTGAAAGCCTCATCTCTAAAGTACTAATATGACATGGTGAATTAATAATAATCTTTGGGGCCCTTTTTTCTAAGCCATACAATCCAGATATCCCACTCTTAATTTAGAATATTTTTCCATCAATTACCTAAAGTTTCAAACCATATGGCTCCAACTTCCAGCTCAGATAATTAATTATATGAACAGATGGCTATTTGATTTCCCATCACCACTCTGAAATACGCAGGAGTTTGCAGCTTAGAAGTTAGAAACTTAGAACCTTAGGCCCTTAGGTACAGATAATTTGAAGAGAACAGCTTCAATGTTATTAAGCTTCACATCCTGTCACGCAGCAAGAGTGCATTTTGGTCCTAATTTACTCACTGATGGGACTTAATGGACATAAAAAATAAAATCCCCAAAAACACAAGCTAAAGGTATGGAATTGCCATCAGTGATTATTAGGTGCTTTAAGGATGTTGCGAGTTTACAGGATAGTATGAGCCTAATTGTTCATAACCCTTTTAGCACGGCGAGAATATGTATAAGCAAAGAACCAATATAAGGGGTCAGAGACACTTTGGGTAGTAGAAAAATTATTTAGCTAAGATTGTTGGTTAGTTAAGTAAATGCCTAGAGAGAGGGCATGATAATTTTACATTTTCTGGGAGAGAGGTAAAGAACAAGCCTCTAAATTGCTTGTATCATCTTGTTATAATCTGTAATTCTCAATTATACACAAAAACAACCATCTTCTTCCTTTTAATTCAGTCCTAGCCATGTTAGTATTTAGCAACACAAGCCATCCAGGCATACATCCCTTTTAGTGACAATGCCTCGTACTAGAATATTCATAAACTGATAGCTCTTTGAGTTAAGTGAAAGTGTGTTAACATGGATACTTCCAAGTTCAAGAAACTACATCAAAATTACATATACTTTACTGGACTATAGCGTCATAAACTTGCCTCTGTAGCAATATATGCCCCTTTAGCAACTTCACTTCAGATGTTATTCTAAAGGAGAAAAATATTTTTTAAGAGAGATGAAAACAAAGTAATTTATGTGTATTTAGTCTCAGCCTTTTTGCACAATCAATCAATCAATCAAAGCCTTAATCCCATAATCCAAGCCTTTTTGCACACCATTGATGTTTTTATGCAGTCATAAACGGACGAAATAAATCATATAAAAGCGTAGGTGAAATGAAATTCCTACGAGTGAGAAAACTTTCTTGAAGGGAAGAGTACGGAATCTCTAAAGCTGGCAACTCCTGCTGACACTGCTTGGCATCCTGAATGTGTTTCACTTTCAGCTTCTGGTGTCAACCAAAGGGAAGACAGTGATGAAGAAGGCTGTTTACATCTTGGTATACAATACCGGACAATAGGAGGATCAGATCCACCAAGAAAGAAATGACATTTAGAGAAAGCTGTCAAATCGTGGTATATAAAATCCTCCTACCTATAAATAACAAAAATCTCATGATCACAAACATTAAATAAAATGGGATTTGAAAAGGCAAAAGAGATAAACCAAATGCTTTATTTGATTCACTATCTAAGAATATATACCTCTCTAGCTCCAAATCCTACCCTAATGTGAACACATTGACTGAAACATACGAACTCAAAAGACAAGAAGAATTTGTATGCACTCATCATTGTCAGATATACACTCAAAATAAGCAAACAACTCCAATACCCGAAGTGCTGCATTTTCCCTATGACCCTATCACTATACCAAATATTTCAAAAAGAAAATCCTGTATATATTACGTAGCAAAGATTATTTAATGAATATTTGTTAGGAAGAAACAAAACAATACTAACCACGAAATAGATATCTAAATCTTAATTAGAGCTGAATCTGATTCCTCTGCAGAAGGATCCAAACCAAAAGTTTTCACATGTGTCGCTGCTCAAAAGTGATGACTTAAAGTCAGCTTTATAACTCTTGCCACACACACACACACACACACGTGCACACACACACACACACACCCCAAAAATAAAGCCCACCTACCTTATTCAACAGCACTAAGCTATAACACCTAAGAATGACATAGGAAAATCCTAGATTCTAAATTAGAAATGGGAATCTGATACCTCTTCAAAAAGATTTTAAGAAAGAGTATACCCATCTGATATAGCTCAAAAGTGCTGCAGTAAAGTCAACTTTAGACTCCCTTTTTCATTCCCCCTTCAATTAGCAGTTATAAAACCTTAACAAGATCATGTAACACACCACCTATCAATCACCATCACTATTACAACAAAAAAAACTGTCAGAAATCATCCAAATTCTAACTGTCAACAACACCTTCAAAGTCTATGTGACAACACCACTCCCCCCCCCCCGGGTCACCCCCAAAAAAAAGATCCAAAATGCAAGTTGAAAGTACAAAAATTAAATGGAAAAAGCTGCATTCCTTTACCGCTCTGACTTATTTCCATAATATTCGAAAGGATGAAGACCCACTATACAGCATAAAAGAAAATCACCTTGAATTATCTAAATGCTACACAAGAGTCGGGACTAATCATCAAAAAAAAATTACGAAACAACTTAATATAGATTCTACTCAAACAGTATCTAGATATTCACCTAGATTTTATGTCTTACTTTGAAACCCTCCCACGGGCTTGCTACTCAGCACATAGATAGAGAAGCTCTAAATTCATTTCCTCATGCTAACATATATTCATATATACGCCTCGCTATGGCCACTTTCAAGTTGACAAAGTTTTAAGCAGAGAGTAAATATTAGGCTCTAAATTGCTTTTTGGTCAAAGAATATTTCGTAATACAGGGATAACATCAATTGTGGCCTAGTGGCTCCTATGTCTTAAGATTCAGTATGTCAAGTTGGAAAATTATCAATCAAGATGAGGTACGCTCAAAACTCAACTTAAGTGTTTCGAAAGGTTCTGAGAAAGAGGTTCATAACAGCATTGCTCCTGAAAACCTTTTCACCCTATGGTGAGCAATACAGACTAATAACTGGATCTTTGAAAGGGTGACTTCAGATACATCAAAGATGAATACTGCATTCTACAACACACTCTAACCTCCTTTCCTTGGGTGCAATTGTGTGATCCTGCAGGCTATGCGTGAAAGAAGATGCCAACATAGGAAGGCTACAAAAGGACCCCTAATATGAGGAATATGAATGGGCTAAAGTAGCATTATCAAGCAGGGGTTACTTTCATTCAAGCTTGGGAGTTGAAATTTTGAAATTATGTCAATTCAATAAGGAAAAATATTGAAATTTCTAAAGACAAAAGCACCCTCAAAGTACATTAGATTATTCAACCGATCATATTTGGCATGCCTTACATCCTCAATTGAATTGTATTGGTTCCTATATTTCATCACCATCATTTGCAACGAAAGGACATTCTTTTCTCTTCCTGTCTAGCTGTCATCATTTTTTCGATGATTTCCCCAACTTAGCTTGCCATCATGTACTCAAATGACCTTGGTATCAATCAAATTCTCAATTGCCAACATCTTCACCATTTTTGTATCTAAGCAATGGTAATTTCAACTCTCGAAAATAAAGACAAGACTCTTACTGTGCCAACCCTTTGATTCACACCCATAACCAACCCTCAGACCTCTAAACCAAATCTTCCGGAATCGATAACAATCTTCCATTTTCTTACAATCATCACAAACCCAATCATACCATTTATACCTATCCAATTTCTCCATGTCCATTCAAAATTAATATTTACACATAATTCCAAAAAATAAGATTCCTCTCTACACACAAAACAAATAAACCATACAACATCACAAATCAACACACCAACACACACATTTCTTCAATATATAATAATCAACCACAAAAAATCACTCAAAATTTCCAGCAAAATTCCAAATAAACACAAATTAAAGAACAAATCAAATTTTCAAAAAACATATCATAATCGATTTTAAAATTTATACCTTATCAGGATGAAGATAAACTTTATGACGAAAAAGCAGAACAACACCAGCTTCATCAAGAACTTTCGCGAAAGCAGCAGCTTCGTCAACAGATCTCGTAACTCCCATACTTTCACAAGTTTTCAAAAGCTCTGAATATCCAATCACCTCTTTTCCATCTTCTCCAAGCTTCGTCTTCAACGCTTCAACATTCACTAATCTCATCAATTTCTTCACTTCTCCCAACGTAACCGCCGCTTCTCTCTCTGCTCCGCCACTCGCCGTCGCCATAAACCGCCTTTCCTCTCGATTATCGTCTCTCGACGCCGAAAAAACCTCCGGAAAACGCGCCGGAAAGTACAGAGTTTGACGACTCCGATGAGTCGCCGCCATTGTTAAACTTCTTCGAAAATACGAACTCCACATTGTAATCACTTTCTCTCTCCTCTTTTACTTTCTCTCTTATCTTTAGGTTTTGGTTCAATCTGCCATTGAAGGAAGCTTGGTTTTGGTAATGGTGGTTGGAAGATTATTATTGAAGTTGATGAGGAAGATGTGAAGAAGTTGGGAGAATGTTTTAATGAGTGGGGTTGTATTTTTCTGATTTTCTTTACAAGGAAAGTAAAGCTTTTTATTTTTTAATATTATTATATTATTATGAGTTGATTTGTTTAATACGAGTAATTTAATTTAATTTAGCTAAATTTTATGGAAATATACTTTAGTTTGGAAAGTTAAGAGTGAAAAAAGGCAAGGTTTCCGGGTCGAAAAGACTGAAAGGGAAAAAATATTATTCATTTGTTATGATTTTATATTAAGTAAATAAAATGCATCTATGCCAAATCCTGGGACATATCAAATTTACAAAAGAAATTACAATGTTGGAAGTTATGAAAAATTATTGTTTTGTTTTTTTTAAGTATGTTTCGACATGATCAACTCTCATTGACCATAAAACTTTTTTGCCTAATTGGACATGATCAATTCTGATTAGCTATCAAAAAAATAGTGAAGAGAAACACACCCCTAAATAAAGATATTTGGGCCATGTTGGTTCAAAGTTGGATTACTGAAATTCTACTTTTGTATGGAGTGTACTTAAAAAATTAAAAAAATAAAAAATTCTTCTTTTGTATAGAGTATATTCTGTATTGATTTTATAAAATGTACATTAGCACTTTGAATCACACGCTTAAAAATGGACAAATAATATAACACTTTTTGTACGATCGACAACAAGAATCTCAATTATTTATTATAAAAAAATCTAGTTTATGTATTTTAGGTAACGACATTACCATAAACTAATTGTATAACCATAACTCCATAATGCATTTTATGAAAGATATCGTAATATTTAGCGAGAATAAAATTACTACGTATTACCTTAATTAACATGTAACATTAAATAACAAATGTTCCTAACAATTTCTTATTTTATAGGGTTAAGGTTGATTGCAAACGTAGGCAAATTTCATATGAATATGACAATCTCATGAGTAAGAATATGTTTTTTTACGTTAGCATTTAGTTTGCTTATTACTTTCTTGTATTAGTTTGTCTTTCGATTATGCTGTTATTTTTCTTGAATGAACTTTAAAGAAAAAGAAAATTATCACCACAAGGTCCACAAGTACAACACAACCAACTTTGAAAAAAAGAAAAAGAAATGGAAGTTTCTATAGTCAAAGAACTCAGCCCAACTACTGTACAAAATAACAAAAGTCAAAGGAAGGAATGAAGGATAGCACATTAAGAAGTGGCCTAGTGGGTGAGAGGGTGATTAGTCTGAAACTGAGTACTTACTCGTAATCATTATTGTTTAAAGGAGTGGTGGGCCAATAGTTTTGTTAATTTTGTTGTTTAATGATCAAATGCTTGGTTTTCAATCTTTTCATATAGATTGCCTTTAGAGTCGATTGACAGATTGTAAATGTGTTTCGTCAATCTTCTGTTGTTAATTAAATTTATAATTAAATATTGTAAATGAATAATACGAATAAATTTTGGAAGCTATGATTGCAAATGAGTTGATTTGGACACCATAATAGTGAATTTGTACGTAGTTTAAAATAACTCGATCATATAATTTATGATTGCATTTTATATGGATTATATAATGAATGAAATCTTCATCAATAATGTGTTAAACTAAGCTTTTAATTTTTTACTCTTAAACATTTTCTTAAAGATGAGAGTGAGAGATAACTCAAGTGGTTAGAACTCCCCTCCCGATGACAGGTGATCCTGGGATCGATTCTCATCACTCGCCCTTGTGGCTCTCTAAACAACAACAACAACAACAAAAAAAAAAAAAAAAAAAAAAAAAAAAAAAAAAAACCATTTCCTCAAAGATGGTACGGGTTTGGGCGTTTGGCTATGCCACTGCACCTCATGCTCAAATGGGTCATACATAAAATGAGCCTATAGAAATTATGTCAATTATTTAAAAACAAAACAAGTGCCAACGCAATAGGTACCGTAACGATTACTAAATTGGTTTTAAAAAGCGGGCTAACATGTGGGCCAACCTGTCAATATGTCATGTCCATGCCAAGCTCGTGCCAACTTTTGAAAATGATATTCATGCACGACCCATGACCCACTAGCATAGCAATGATGGACTTGAGGCAGGCTTATACTGGGTTGGACATTTTTATAATAACCCGGCCCATGTCCACCTTTGTATAAAATAAATTATTTTGTTCAAAATACAAAATTCACTTTGAAGAGTTCAAATTAAAAGACTTTCAAAATTAAACTAGAGACATAGAGCTAGAGTTCAAGATCAAGCTAGTCCAATTGTATTTAACATAACCCAACCCCCTAATTTCGCCCCTGAAAAAAAACTCATGAAATGTTAAGAGTAGCAATTTAAGTCAATGTGTTGGGCTTAGATTTGGTTTCAACTTTGTATTGGTTTTTCCTAAATAGATTCAATGTGTAATTAACATTAGAGGTTGTTTGTTTGTAGGGATAAATGATGGGATAGGGATTAATAATCCCTTGTATCTTATAATCCCTTGTTTGTTTAATGGAAATTGTTCTATCCCATATGAAAGGGATAGGGATAAAAAAATATAGTTATCTCTCTATTGTAACAAGGGGGGCAGGTATAAGGTGTAGGGATTAAAATTGAAAAGTAAAAGACAATTTTACCCTTAATGAAAGGGAAGGAAGAGGAGAGAAGAGAAATGTTAGTAAGAATAGTTAAGTAATTTAACTACTTATCCCAATTTAATTCCCAAATCATACCAAATAATGGATAACATAATTTTTATCCTTATCCCACCTATTAATTCCCTATCCTTATCATACCTTTTTATTCTCATTATCCCTATCCCTGTTGCCAAACACCCCGTCAGTACATAACATGATAAAGGAGTCAAATCAAGCTCAATATGTGAATTCGAGGTGTTCAAGTTTCTCTCATTAATTTCAAGTTGATTCTAAGAGATCTTGAGATTGATTCTCATCATCCGCCCTTGTGGCTCTCTAAACACCAAAAAAAAAAAATAAAAAAATATTAATTTCAAGTCGGTATATTGGATCGGATAAAAGTTTGTCAACTGTATATTAATGCCACCTTGAATAAAAGCGTGAAATTCAAGAATAGGCCCAATTCATGTCCTCCCAAATCCACCAAAAGAACTGACCCAAATGAGATCAGACCTTCACACAACAAACCAAGCATAAGTTTTTATGGACATACTACATTCAGGAAATTCAATGCTTGTGACTTAATAAAGCCCAATTACAACTTCCCTAAACAGAGCCCAACTTGTATAAATATTGGACACAAGTTTTGCCTTCCATTTGGAGATTATCAAATAAGTTTCACTACTTTACCGGATGATTTAAAGTATAAAAGCATGAGTTCGTAACTTTTAGCCACAATCCTCCAAACTCTCAATACTCAGATTTACATGATTTATACAAAAAATTTACCTCATTAATTTTTCCAATAACTATTAAAGAACGTTTTCATGGAGTATATATTGTCTTTTCCTCGGAAAATCAAATCGCGACAGGAAAACGTCCGGTGATGATCTATAGGAAATAGATAAGGACACCAATACCATACCCAATTACCCATTGGCCACTGCTTAGTTCCAAAATAATTGTAATGTACTAAAGTACACGTTAGACAAATTTGACGTTAGAACTTGAAAGCAGTGCCAATACTATCCAATTTTTTGCTCTAATTCATTTCCAACTAATATTCAAATATACTTGCTTCTAAACATACTCCATGATTCTCATCCTACAAAAAATCTTATCCGATACAATGATGGTGTTGAAGGTACACCTATCTGTCCTCCCATGCTCGGATGCTCCCCCCAAACCCACCCAAATATGTCTGATCAATTGGGCTGAGCTGGCCGGGCCAATTCGATCACCTCCAGTAAGGTGGACTATTTGAAATCCAAATTCAATAAAATTAAGGCCCAACATTATGGGAGGGGGGTTAAGATAAAAGGGATGTTAAAAGAGGGAGAATATGTCCCTCTCTGTCCGATACTTCCTTTATCTGTCCTTTTAAGTTTGCCCAGATTTAAACAAAATATGGTTTGATTCGTTGTATGTGACGCTGCTCGTTTGTCATTTGCTTACTTTTTATCATGATGAGGCAAATACAACAAGATTATCTAAACAGAAAAGCGGGACAAACATATTGGGACAGAGAAAGTATGAATAATCAACCCGAACACAATGGAGATAGCTCGATAGCGAAGGTTCACCCGAATTGGTGATGGGGTTATCTATATGACTATATGCTATAGGAATTGCCACTTGCCAGGGCAAATGCAACTGTATATGCACAACAACATGCTACATGTTTCAATATATTGCCGCATATGTTTTTTCTTTGATTTTGACACATCTAATTTTTTCATTGACCCCATACTACGAACGATCTTTTAGTGCCATTAGTCTACTGATTTGTAAAATCAACTCCTATTTTTTTTCTTGTTACACTAACTGCTAAATACAATTATGCCAAAAATAGGAAACTATCTTATATGTTTCTATTACAATGTAATAGTGTATATATGTAATATATAGTCCAAAATAAAATAAAAGCTACAACTGCATAATTTGATTTTGTGCATGCTTGCTAATTTTGTCTTCCTCACAAATAGGGACCTCCTAGTTCCCAATTTTAGGTTGAAATGACAAAATTAAGTTCCGTGAATCTATTCTTTCTTTTTCTCGATATAATTATTAAACGCATGAGAAAAAATATACATAATGCAAATTCTCAAGCATTAATCACTTGATAAATATTCTTATATCATATTCTAAATATGAAAATTTTCAAGTAAGTCAAATCTTATCTAAAAAGCAAAAAACTGAAACTGAAAAGGTCACTCATTCTCGATCACACAATAAAATGTAATGCATGCACTCCTCAACATCCTCGTCTTCTCCCCATTCAAGATTTTAGCTCGAATCTAGTACATTTATTTAATTAGGAATATTAAACTCACTAATTAAGGAAATCTAAAGATCCAATTTAAGTAATGACCACTAGCTAAAATGGCCTTGTTAGGTTATTGGGATACACTATTCCAATTCCCAGCAAGGTATGTAATTAATGTCAGGGAATCAGGTGTTAAAAAGAATGATGCACAAACATCAAACATGTACTGATGTGCTGAGGAAAGTCAACGCTTTTGTTGAGTGGCTAGCTAATAAGCACATTTTTAACCGTGATCGAAGATCCAATCAACGTACATACCTATACAATTTTAATAGAATATTATTATTATTATTATTATTATTATTATTATTATTATTATTATTTAATCAAATTGGAGGTTTAGTACTTGTACTACTTTCTATGACAAGTAAAAGTTGTGTTTTGGTTGGAGTGAAAGAAGCATTTCTCTCCCCATGTGTCCATTGGAGATTTTTAAAATCCAAACATCTTAAACATTTATGTGGAGTAAGGAGTTGTTACCACGAATTGTGTTTCTATATACATGTTACGAGTTACAAGTTTATTATGTGATGGGGATAGAGAGAATGAATATGAATTATGTAGTGATGAAAGAAGTGTGATTGAAATTTTCGGGAAGTTAAATGTTCTTTTCAATTGTTTGATTCGATAGTTTTTATCTATTAAAAAAATATAGAATTGTTGGTAATAAATAAAGATTCATTACAAACTTAATCAATGACGTTTTAAGGGTAAATAAGTAGCCTAAATAATATTAAATTAGCCTTGTTCACGTATTACTTGATTGATTTGTCATAACTATATGATTTCAGTTCAATCCTCTAATTTGGTAGGAAGAAGCAAAAACCAACAAAATTTGTTTTGGTTTAAGAAAGGGCCGCTTGAGCTAACAAATTATCATTTGTTGAAATTTGGTTATAATATAAATCAACTAGATCTTTATTTAGACTAACGAACATTTTTTTTTATTTAAGAAAGGGTAGTTTGAACTAATAACGTGCTATCTTCTTTTAATTGTTATGTACTTGTATAACATAAAATCTACTAGCTTAGAAAGAACAAACCAATAGGAAAAATCTTAGCTCGAACATTTTATAAGAATCGAAATTTATTCTTTGTGATACTTAAAAACAGAAAATCGTGAAAAGGTAGGAGTGATACCCTAGATGGACTATGGAGAGGGTGATGCCTAAGTGCAATTAACTCTAAAACATGCAAAAGACAAACTCTTACACAATTTCTTAGTTCATGTATTATAAGAAAGTCCAGACCAGCAAATCATTTGAAAAGATTTTTCAAATTATGATGCTAAGAGAATAATTTTTTTTCTTTTTTCTTTTTTTTTTTTTGAATTTATATTATATAATTATTTTTTGAGGGAAGAGAAACACAGTATTTAAGAAGGGCATGTGTGTATATATTTAACAAAAAGCTCTGAATTAATAAATTTAAGTTTGACTTAACCATAAATTAACTCTTTTGTAGTATGTTGTACTTCGTAGAAGCTAAAAAAAAAAAAAAAAAAAGCAAACAAAATGTGGATCCAACTGTAAAACCAAAAAGAGAGCAAAGAGTTCACTATAAGAGCATCTTTATTGGTGAACCCAAATAAATGGTTCATGGGTCACTATCACCATTTCTCTCTCATCCACATCAACCCAACAAATCATTTACAATATTCACTCTTAACAATGAACACTAAACAATGGTTCATCATCAATACTCCCTACCCCACCTTATTTTATTTTTGTAAATATAATCTTTTTTGTTTCATAATTATAATTTATTGACCCGATGTCAATGTAATTAATTGACGTATTTAATATTTTAATCGTGATTACTAATTAAGAAATTATCGCATTTTTTTATCAGCTTTTTAAAAAACTAATTCTTGTGATTAATATTTTTTAAACAACAACGCAGCTAATTTTAATTAACAAAAAAAAAAAAGAGGTACAAATCGTGATTACAGTTCTACAACTATAATCTAGTACACTTTATTTTTAAAAAAAAAAAAAAAACAACTACACATCGTTTTGTAAGATGTCCTTAGGGATAACCATTTGTTGTAAACCTAGTTGCCTAAATTTTCGTTGTTACCAAATTTATTCCATATATGTTCGACCAAGTCGTTTTTTAGCTGCAAATGAGTCTGTTGATCCTCAATCTCTGTTCTACGAGACAAGTATAAGTCGATATCCACAATACGATCAGTACGGTACTCGATAGTGTCCTCATTAGCGTTGCCTCCAGCATTCATAAACTCATTGGTATTAACGTTATTTTGATACGTCTCTCGTTCATCTTCAACGATCATATTATGTATTATGATGCAGGCGAGCATGATATTGTGGAGTATGTCGGTATCCCACGCCAAAGACGGCTTTTTAATAATGGCAAAACGAGCTTGAAGGATCATATTTTGACCCAAAATTTTTTTCTTCTTTCTATTTGTTTTGGGGTTGGTATTAGCATCCATAATTATAATTTATATTTGGAAAAAAAAAATTTAATAATAATAATAATAACGACAATAATAATAAAAATAATAATAATAACGATAATAATAATAAAGGAAATAATAATAATAACGATAATAATAAAAAAAAATGATAATAATAATAATAATAATAATAATAATAATAATAATAATAATAATAATAATAATAATAATAATAATAATAATAATAATAATAATAATAATAATAATATTGGTAATTATAGAGGGGATTTTTGAAGAGAAAAATATAGTAGAAAGAAATGGATTTTCAAAGTTGAAGAAAGTATAGCAATATGGGTGTCTATTTATAGAGGGGGAAAAAATAGAGCCGTTGGTAATTTATTTTTTTTTTATTTGTGTTTTGTAAAATATATCCGTTGCAAAATTACAACGGATTTATTTAAAACAGTGACACGTGTCAAGCAGCGGCTGGGCCAAGTGGCGCGCTCCCAGCCGCTGCTTTCTATTTTTTTTCCTGAAAAAAAAAATAAAAATGGGTGGGGCTCACAATCCATAAATTTGGTCCAAATGCTTGCAGCAGCAATCGATCCCACAACCATTCACTATGAACAATTATAGAGATCACCATTAAGCCACCCATTCACTTGTTCACTCATTGTGAACTATTTTTTTGTTCACCCTTAAGGCTGCCCTAATCATGGGTGTCACTCTTTATTCTTTTCACTTTTTCTACAAAACTCTTTTGTTGGCAATCATTTATTTATTTTTTATAAAAAAATTTCCATTAATTTACTTGACTAGCTTAGCAAGCCCACCTTTACTAATTAATGTTTGTAATTATAATTAGTGTGCTCAATCATTAATTAGCTTATGTTAATTAACCTTGTCGCCTTGCATTAGTTGCATTGCATATATCATAAGACTGCAATTGAATAATAATGTTAGGGGAGGATAATAAGATGCAGACACACTAACAATGTACTTCGATCATTGACTTGGGTTTAAGGAAGTTGATTACATAAATTGAAGAAGATATTCTAACTAAAAGTTTTGATTCTCTAGCAGTAAAGGATCTGGTAAGTAACTTCTTCCGTTGCATGCGAAGTCACTAGATAGCGCTTTTTGAACTAAACTTACTTTTACTAGATTTTGTCAATCAAACAACAACTTAGTCTCTAACTTTCGAGAAATTTTTACTTTTTCGTATTCATTTATGGCAAACCAAACAAGCATTTAAAAATTGTTTAGAATAAAGAAGAGACACGAAACTTAAAACTTGTTTTATTCATTTAAGCTAAGATATTTAAGTATGATCTGACCTAAATATTTTTTATTCGATTTGATGTACTCATCATTACAACTTAAACCTCATTACACAAAGTATTCATTACAATAATTGTGCTATCTCTATCTTTATACATGTAAAACGTGACTATTTTTAAGATATACTTGGTGTATAATGTGTATATTATACTAAGTATATGTGGCAAAATCAGTGGCGGACTTGGGCTTAGACCTGGTGGGTCAAGTGACACACCAGGCCCAAAAAAATTTTTTAAGTTATTTTAAAAAAAAATAAAAATAAAAATCAGTTTTCCCCAAAAAAACCAAACACGAATTCAGTTCAAGACTTCAAGCCCTAGCCTTCTTCTCTTCGCGACTTCGCCTCATCTCCATTCTTCAGTTCGCCTCTTCGCTTCGTCCCAGCCAGGCAGCCACCGTTCTCTTCGCCTGATGGTCGGACGTCGGTGGTCGTGGACTCCGTCCTCTTCGTGGCTTCTCGCATAGTCGCATAATCGCATTTCGAAATCGCTACTCGCTAGTAAGTTGATTTCTAATTTTTATTTTTAATTTCTAATCTTCAAATTAATTCAGTCTGATTAGTTAATTTTATTAAACTTTGGTTTAAACTTTGGTTGATTTGTTAATTTGTAGTTGGTTGTGCTGCTGAATTGGCGAATTGCTGTCTTGCTGAGTGCGTGCCTCGGTGCCTGAGACTTGAGTGCTGTCGACTGCCGTGCTGCGGTGCTGGCCGACTGCCCGTGGCCCTATTGCAGTGCTGCTCCGCCTGCTCCGCTGCTCGCCTCCGCCTAGCAAGGTAGGTAATCAACTAATCATCAATTGATTCTTTTTGTGAAATCTGTTTTGTGTAATTGTGTTTTGTGTAATTGTGTTTTGTGTAATTGAAATCTCTTGAACTTATTACTTATGTGAAATCTGTTTTGTGTAATTGTGTTTTGTGTAATATGTTTATGTGATTATGTCATTATGTGAAATTGCTTGATTTAGACCATTTAGTTGAATATTTATTCAAATAATTTTTCTGGGGAATATTGCTTGATTTAGTTCAATATTTATTCAAATTTCAGAATGAAGAAAAAACGTACTCCAAATGAAATGCAAAACATTACTAGCTTCTTTGCTAAAAAGAATCTTACTCCAACTTCTCTTCCACATCCAACACAAAATGAACAAACTATAACTCCACCTCAAGAAAGTGAGCAACTTTCATCTCCATCTCATTATTCAACTCAAAATTCCCCTCAAAATGAACAAGGCCAATGTTCTCCTAATGCCCCAATCTTTGGAGAAAGATTAAGTGAACATGAATTTGCTAATCTTCCACAAGACCCAGGAAAGAGGAGAAAAATGAGTCAATTTCATAAAGATGATAGAGATTTAGTGAGAAGAATTTACATTCAAAGAAAGCCTTGTCAGCCCAAAGACTTTACATTTCCCCAAACTTCTATTTTTGGCAAAAATCGTCGCTTTTGTGCTAAGTGGTTTGATACTTGGACTTGGCTTGAGTATAGTGTGGAAAAGGATGCTGCCTATTGTTAGCATGGAAGATATCATGAATCGATATCAAAACATGAAAACTCGTCGAGAACTATTGTAATAAGTTTGCATTACTATTTAGTTGTCTTTTGTAGTATTATATGAACATTTGGTTGTATTTTGTACTGTTTGAATATTTGGATGTATTTTTTAGTACTATTATTTGGTTGTTCGGGATTTTTTTTTTTTTTTTTACATACTTGATTATCGATTGTGACCCACCAATCGGAAATTCCTGGGTCCGCCACTGGGCAAAATGGTAAACACATGAATAAATGATGGGCAAAATGAGGCAAAAGAAGAATGGCCAAGTATACTGATGATCAAGTTCAACCTCGATGTTTAACTCTAGGTTGTCACACATATATATTCTAACGTCAAGCATGCAAAAACATCCTGTTAAGGTCATTTTCGCAATAATAATCTCTATACCGCTATACGAGTTAAATGCTATATGTGACCACGTACTCCGCCCATTTAATTCTTTCTAAGGCCAACTTCCTTTTTCTTTACATTCACTCTAGGAGTATATAATAATCAGTGGTGAATCCAAAAAAAATATGTAACGGGTCAAAATGCATTTGAAAAATTTAAATAAGGTCATTTGATACAAAGATAAGCAATTTTATTGAATAAAAAATAAATAAAAAAAAATTATAAGGGAAATTATTATTTTTTTTTCCTATGTTCAAGTGGAATCAAGATATACATGCATCTGCCACTGATAATAATTACTCCATATAAAGGTGGGCTGATAAGCTAGAAAAAGAAACTTATATGGCTATATAATGTATAAGTTAATTTAGTGTCCATAATATATAGTCTAGTGACTAGTAGTCACTAGTCGTGTAGTGAGTGAATAGCTCAGTGGAGCTACACTCACATTCCTTGGTCTCGACCTGGGATCGAGCACACCCCTGGGCACTCCCACCCACAGTTTCCTCTTGTGATAGGATGGGCTGTGTGGGCCCCTCTTACCTCAAAAAAAAAAAAAAATAGTCACTAGTCAGTCACTCTATCAGGAAATAAAAGTCACACATACAAATTGAAATAATACTCCGTATAAAAAAAAATGGTTTATGAAGGTTTTTAAGTAATACTCCATACAAAGAATAATATGAAATTTAGATATTGGTTTGACTATTATGTAAGGGTCAGTGTATGTGCTACATATATATAGGACACTGAAGATGTAATTTAAACGTAATTTAATTCTCTACACGATTTTACCAACTAAAATAGTTGATATTAATAGATAGTTGAGTCAAGCTCATGCAGTATAATACTATAATGTACAATGTAACTACTACTTCCGAATAATTACAGGGTAAAACTGTAACACGTAAATAAAAATATACTGGTAAGACATAAAGAAAAGAATTAAAGAAAGAGAACACTGAATAGATGAAGAAGGATCCACCCACATGGAATTGAATGAATAGGGAGAAAAGATATGAAAGGGTTTTGGTTAGCAAAGCCCCCACCACACTGACTACTCACATTCACATAGATAGATAGAGCAACTAACTACCGTTTGCTGGGGTTGCCGCCTTCTTATCAAATTTGAGAACGTGATATTGTGGTGTCGGTGGGAAACTCCTTCATTTAATTTTTCAATCCCCAATACTTTATATTATAATTTTACAATATAGTTTTTATATAACGTTACTCCTAAAATATGACCATGACAACGTGTCTAATATCATAAAATATAGTGAGTATTATTGGTTGTAGTATGGTCTGTTTTTGTGATTTGATTTTGTGGTCTATACTCTTAACAATTTGCTTCGTTGGCTAACCCAAATCTCTATCATATGGGTTGTTGGTGGGTCCACTTTGTTACCAGATCCTCATTGCTCGGGGAGACGCCGAGTATTTGGTATACAACACTACTACTCCATTATAATATCATTAATATGTATACTTCTACACCATATTATTTACATTTTTAGTAGTAGGTTTTCAATTTGTACTTTGCATTTCGTTAATTTTCTACTCTTCTATCTATAAATAAATGTAGCTAACATGTCATTTGATTCGGACATATCATGTTATTCAATTCCATATGGTGGTTTGAGTTGGGTCAATATTATTCTCGTATGTTGGTTCTGTAAATTTTTTAGTTTGGTTTGGGTACTGTTTAGTGATTAGGGGTAGCTAGTTGCAGTATAAGCTAAACTTTGACTACCTGGTTGCATTGACGGGTTAAATAGATGGTTGTACGTGTTAGATGTTTTGACTTGGTGACTATTTAAACTCTATACAAAAGTAACTAGTTAACTTAACTAATAACTTGTACTTATTTTATTACATGAACATGTGAAATGACAAATAGTTAAGTACTAATACAGGGTGTGTAAACTAGACTAATACTAACATAAGTTTTAATAATCAACTTTAAGACAAGTTTGAAAGGTTGAGCACAACTAACTCATTTGATCAACCTTCTTTTTTTTTTTTTTTTACCAAACAACTAAAGTAGTGGATTAATGAAGTCAACTCTATAATTTAGTCAAATAAACTCATTTTTGGTCAAGATTCTCTTAACAAACAAGGCCTTAGTTTAAGGCCATTGTTTAAAATCCTTTATGTTGGTGAATAATTTTTACATATTGAAATATAATTTCTCTGTATTATATATGCTAGCTCATCAACAATTAAAAAGGGACTTTGCCCACTAATTTTTTGCCTATACATTAAGCCGAGTTGTATTGACCTGTGAAAGATTTTAGTGTGATTAAACGCCTTCTCTTTTACCTACAAAACAAAAATGATGATGTCCATTATCTTATATACCCGAGGATTACTTCCAAGTTCCAAGTTCCAAGTTCCAAGTGTACGTTAATGTGTAGGATGAACACTGCTCAAACTAAAAAAAAAAAAAAAAACTCTACACAATCCGTGTACTACACATTGGCAAATTCACCTAGTGTTGAAAGGTCAAAAAGTTCACACACTATATATATATATATATATATATATGCCCACGAGGTAATGACCCAAATCGCAAGAGATTGTGTTTGTGTCATGAATCATGATGACGTTTGTGAACAAGCAATCAGTTATAGAGGTTGGAAAGTCACCAAGCTTGTTTACAGGTTTATCCAAGTGCTTAAACAATGTATTTAGATAAATTAAAGTTGGATACACTTTGATGTGGTTTTCTAAATTAGTGTTTAATTAAAGAAAAAGTACCCCTTCAAAACAAAAATTAAAAGTTAATTAAAAATTCAATTAAAAAGAAAGTTTAAAAAACTAAAGTAGTTAGCTTGCTAATAAGGCACTTATAGAATTCTTCTTCTATTCCTATTTGCTCTTTTTGAATGAATTGTCAAGATTATAGTGATAGACTTTGACAAATTTTTTTCGCCTTTATATAATAAAAAATTAATCATGCAAAATTCTACTTGGTATAGATTGATTTTAAATTATATGCCTGCATTTTGAAAGTAGAAAATTTTCTAAATAAGAATATATATAATTATTTAAATATATTTATATATATATATATATATTATCAAAAATTATATATGAATATGTTTGGAGTTCCATTCTAATCAATCAATAACATAATACTAAAATAGACACTTGAAAGTGACGCTTCCTAGTGTTGTATTTTCCCTCCAAAACTCCCCCTCCCTATTTAGGAAAATAATCTTTTAAGTTTGGAATATTTGTATAATACAACTATAATAATATTATTCTAAATCTTATATATTATCTTTACATAAAATGTATTTCTTTTTATTTCTTATTCTTATTTCTTCCATACACATTTACCTAAAATATTATTCCACTCTTTTTTTATTATAGAAAAGTGAGCCGCTGGTTTAGGTACAATTTACTATCATTACCGCCTGTACATGTTTTAGACGGAATACTAGATTAGTACCCGTGCTATGCACGAATTTAACCAAAAAATATTTCGTAAAGTTGTATATTATTAAAATTAATTCATTTATAAATTAGTTTTTAAATAAATAAGAAACTTACTACAATAATAATATTTTATACTCTTTAATTCAATGGTAGTTAATTTACCAAATATAAGGAGGTGTAGTGCTTAAATAAAAATGAAAACAAAAAACGGTGCAACACTTTAAAAAAGTGGAGTGAGTGACAACAATTATACTTTGTATGTGTAATGTTATTTTGTAAGATTAAGTTAAGATATATATTTCTAATATGAAGTATAAATTGAATTGATTTTTTTTTAAGTTAAGATATTTCTAATATGAAGTATAAATTAAATTTTGTAAGATTAAGTTAACAATTATACTTTGTATGTGATATATTATTTGTAATTTATATATTTACATATATCTTGTGCTAATAGTTTTATTGTAGATTTTATTCTGTTGTTTGAGTAATATTTTCATGTTTATTAAAAAGCATTTATTAATAAGTCTTTAGTCAAATAGTCACTAGATTGTATAGTTTTATTGGGAAATAATATGCATCATTAATGTAATATATTGTATACTGCTTTTAAATATTTTCAACACAACTAATCAACAATAATTTTTTTTTCCTCAATCATAGTTTTAATAATTTTTGTCTTATAATTTATTTTTCTATATGCGTTGCATTTATTTATTCCACATAAGTTGCCTCATTTTTGTAGTATATAACAATTAATTATGGGAAAAAGATTATTACAATCGTACATCGCACTGGCACTAATCTAGTTACATATAAATACTTTGACATGGGGATTGGATACATGCTAAATCAAAATGGATTGACCTGGGCATGATTTCGGTTTATTAAAGTAGATATGTCACTTTTTGTTAAACTTTACATAAATATTTTTTATACTTCCAAAATTTTGAAGCTGGAGTATTGTAAATGGAACATATGTATTTAGTTTTCTCCTATTGTCCTCTTTACCATATATAAATTAAAGAACACAAAAAATAAGGTCCCGTTCACTTCACCTTATTTTTGCTGAACTTAAATTATTTTTACTAAACAGAAATTAATTTTACTGAATTGAAATTATTTTTACTGATACTCTATTATATTTCTTCTTTAGCGTTACTGATTTTTATTGAACTGAAATTATTTTTACTAAAATGAAATTAATTTTACTGAACTGAACTTATTTTTGCTAAACTAAAATTATTTTTACTGATCGAACTGAAATTATTTTTACCGAATATTATTTTTTTTAAGGTGAACTAAACAGGGCCTAAGTTTTAATTAGTAAAAAAAACGGAGTAGTAATTAACTTCAAGAATAATTTAAATATAATATAACAACATAAGTAAAAGCAAATGTTTTTGATCAATAAAAATATATAATTAAAGCTAACAAAAATAATTTAATTTCACTAAATTTATTTCTATTCAACAAAAATAATTTCACGGAGTAGTTCAAAACCGGTAAAGAGAATATGACTTAGTCACTCTATAATAATTTTACTTTCCAATAGTATACTTCGTATAACCTTTTTATCCTTAATTTGTCTAATATATACATATATATATATATATATATATATATATATATATATATATATATATATATATATCCGATTTCCCAATATTAGCTAGGGTGAGCACGGATCGAATATCCGAAATTTGGATATCGATTTCTGAATCCGATCCGAAAAGTTTTAGATTACCGATTATCCAATTTTCAAAATATTATATAATTTATTAATTTTTAATTTTGATTTCTTTTTAAGAAAATGCAAAAGAATACACCAATTTTTGGATAGAATTGGATATTCGTTATTCGATATTTAAAATCTGGATATTTGAATTGGATATCCGTTATTAGATATCTGAAATATTTCGGATATTGAATATATGAAAATCCAAAAATTGATTCCGAATATATATGTATCTGATATCCAAATTTTTCGAATCAAATATCCGAATCGAAATTAGTATCGGATTGGATATTCTAAGATATCATATAACAAAATAAATAATACTTGCATAACATGAGTAAAAGCAAATATTTTTTTAATTAACAAAAATAATAATTAAAATTTAACAAAAATAATTAAATTTGAGTAAAATAATTTCAGTTTAATAAAAATATTTAATAGTATAGTTCAAATATAGTAAAGAGAACATGAACTCGGTTTTACTCTGTATAATTTTCTTTTCCAATATATACTCCGTATATTCTTTATTATCCTAATTTGTCAAAATTCATATCCAATTTTCTCAATATAAGCGTTTATAATGTAGAGTGGTACGTATGAAAGTGTATACAGTCTGTGTACACATGCATGCATGTGAAAAAGACACCCCAAAATTTGGACAATTTCAAGGCCCAGTTGTATCAGTATTGTCTCTGCTGTCTTCCAAATCCTTTATAATCTACCTTCTTTTTGTCCTATCACTATCTTCTACCTTAATCATTTTCGATAATTATTTTTTTACTGCGATTATTTTCTATTACTCACAAATATGATTATACAAAGTACTAGGTTTAGACATTACAATAGGTAGGACCGTAGGATTATTAAATAATATACTGTATACAAATAAATAAAGCACTACTCCCTTTCCAGTAAAATTGTGTGTTAAGTTTGAAATTTTGATGAACGGTAGAAGTAAGGGGTAGAGGTGTTACATTAGTAAGAGAGGTTGCGTTTAGCAATCCCCAAAATCGGTACTCTAAATGACAACACATGTTAAATGAGAAATACTTCATATATGAATGGCCAAGTAGTACAAAATGGATGTCAAGATGGGTTTCATTATCTAGCCTTCTTTCAACAATTGCTTTTATTTGCTAACATCACCCATTTGACTACTAATTTACAAATTACTCATCCCTACCAAGAAAACATAGTGCTAAGAGTAAAAACATAGTGCTAAGAGTAACGGATAATTAAAACGAATTGAATTATAGCAACAGTGTATCGGTACTATACTCAAAATAATAGATCACTTTTATTTAATAAGAGATGTACGAATGATCAAATAATACAAAATGAATAACTGGATGAATTAATTTTTTCCTCATTTCACCAACTACTTTTGTTAACATCACCCATTCAACCAATAACTTAAGAAACACTCATCCGGTCATCCCTATCAGCCTCTCGGGTTAAAAATGCTACGAGTAATTATATTTTAGATTAAATTTACAAATGTATAGGTACTTTAAATAAGAAATGTACCAGTGATAAGATAATACAAAATAGGTAATGAGAATGGTTAAAATTTTCCATATTCACCAACTACTTTTGCTAGCATCACCCATTTGACCAAATATTTTCAATAAATCACTCATCCCTATCAAAACCCAGGTAAAAGTAAAAACTTCATTAAATTATGAAACTACAAATCCAGAAACTCACAAATTCCCTTCTTACATTACCTAGCTTATTTTGTACTTTACCATATCATCCATTCAAATACAAATAATATACAATTGTTTGTTACCACTAGCATAAATACTACAGCAATATTTATTGTTATCTCTTCTTTTCTCTCTCCTCTTTCTTCACCATTTACAGAAATCCATAACCTTCATTCTCTTCTTCAATGGTTAAATGAAAAAATCTCTTTTTTTTTTTGGGAATTTGTTTCTGGTAAGAATAAGTTTGTAAAGTTTATTAATTATTTTACTTTTTAAGGATAACCCATAATTAATTTCTTAATTACCCCACTAATACGCTAGAAGAGAATCAGTGCTTCAAAGAACTTTCCTCCTATTTTAGTAATTTCCATGTTAGGGGCCCTTCTTCTTCTCTCTTATACCCCCTTCTTCAAGCTTTTTTCCAGTAGCTCTGTTTTTCTCTCTCCTAATTTCTCTCTCTAAAAACTTCTGGTTTTTTTTTTTAATTTTTGTTTTGCTTCACTTTCTCTCTCTAAATTCAATTGGCTGTCCTGCCTCTTCTTGTGTCTGCAACATTATATTGCTTCTGTTTGTTGTGGATCTACTAGTGTAATCTTCTGGGTATTTGTGCAAATTTAAAGATATACTTACTTACTTGCACATAATACATACATTAATGGCTGAAATTGGTGTTAGTTTGTGAGAATTTCCTGATTTTAAGATCTGGGGTTTTCTGGGTTTTTTCTAAATTGTAGGAAAAATCAAAACTTTTCGCCAAAAATCCAAAAAAATTATGGTTCCTGGTATTGATATGAGTAAATGGTGGGGCAAAGATGGAGGAGAGAGAAAGGGAACTCCAGTAATAGTAAAAATGGAGAATCCAAATTACTCATTACTTGAAATAGAAAGCCCAGATACAGCATTTAGGGCAGTTGAAAAAGATAGAGGTAAAAATGCAAAACAAATGACATGGGTTTTACTTCTTAGGGCTCATAAAGCTGCTGGTTGTGTTGCTTGGGTTGGAAATGGTGTTTTATCACTATTAAGTACAATTAAAAAGAGGTTGATTTTAGGTGAAGGTGTAAAAATGGAGAATGATAAATCTAGTAAAGGGAAATTATTGTACAGGATAATTCTGGGTTTTCTGATTACTGCACTTGCATTCTTGGCATTTGAGATGTTTGCACATTTCAATGGGTGGCAGTATTACCTTCAAACAAGTAATTTGAGTATGATCATACCTCGAACCATCGAGATACAAGGTTTGTTTCATCAGGTTTATGTGGGTTGGGTCGATTTTCGAGTCGAGTATATTGCTCCTTTGATCCAGTTTTTGTCCAACTTCTGTGTGCTTTTGTTCATGATTCAGTCTGTTGATAGACTGGTGTTGTGTTTTGGGTGTTTTTGGATTAAGATAAAAGGGATTAAGCCTAAGGTTGAAGGTGAACCTAAGCCAATTGATGCTGAGAATCCTGGCTCTTTTTATCCTATGGTTCTTGTTCAGATTCCAATGTGCAATGAAAAAGAGGTATATATCATTATCATACTATCATATAATATAAATTTATAATCCCAACTTATATATTTATAGAATTGTAGTATGATCATATAATTGGTATTGTTATGAATGATTGATTATAATTGTTATTATTCTGTTTTGTTTTGATAGGTATATGAGCAGTCAATTTCAGCAGTTTGTCAACTAGATTGGCCTAAAGACAAAATTCTTATTCAAGTTTTAGATGATTCTGATGATGAAAGTATACAATGGTTGATCAAGAGTGAATGTTCTAAATGGAGTCAAAAGGGTGTTAACATTATCTACCGACATCGTTTGGTTCGAACTGGTTACAAAGCTGGTAATCTGAAGTCTGCTATGAACTGTGATTATGTTAAAGATTATGAATTTGTTGCCATCTTTGATGCTGATTTTCAGCCTAAACCCGATTTCCTGCAACAAACTGTCCCACATTTCGAGGTAGTTTGTATGAAAATTGCTTAATTAACATGTGGTTGTTAGTAAATTAGTTAAAATAAACTAAAAATTTCGTCCGTGTTGGTGTTTTGATTTATTGCAGGGTAAACCAGAAGTTGGTTTGGTTCAAGCAAGGTGGACTTTTGTAAACAAAGATGAGAACCTACTAACACGCCTTCAGTATATTAACCTTTGCTTTCACTTTGAAGTGGAGCAACAGGTTAATGGTGTGTACCTTAGTTTCTTTGGGTTTAATGGAACTGCCGGAGTTTGGAGGATCAAAGCATTGGAGGACTCCGGTGGTTGGCTCGAAAGAACGACTGTTGAGGACATGGACATTGCTGTCCGTGCTCATCTCAATGGATGGAAGTTTGTCTACCTTAACGACGTCAGGGTATGTTTTGCTCAATGTTTTATTTGATCAGATCATATTGGTGTGAAATGTACTGAATTAGATCAATTTGATAGTGAAACTTTATTGCCAAAATATCAGATAGAATTTGGAATTATGCAGATTTTGATGAACTTTTCCTACAATTTGTGTCATTTTCAGGTCCTATGTGAACTTCCGGAGTCCTATGAAGCCTACAGAAAACAACAACACCGTTGGCATTCGGGTCCAATGCAACTCTTTCGATTATGTTTTCCAGCTATTATAAGCTCAAAGGTAATTCTTGTTACAATCGCATAATTAACAAATTTTAATTATATTTGGTTCTTGCTCAATATGTTCTCAAGTGTTCTGATTTTTGTAATTCGATTATATTTGCAGCTATCATCATTGAAGAAAGCGAACCTCATCCTACTGTTTTTCCTTCTAAGAAAACTAATCCTGCCATTCTATTCCTTCACATTGTTCTGTATCATTCTTCCCTTGACAATGTTTGTCCCTGAAGCCGAGCTACCACTTTGGGTTATCTGTTATATACCTGTTTTCATGTCACTGCTTAATATACTTCCTTCACCGAGTTCATTCCCCTTCATCGTTCCATATCTTTTGTTCGAGAACACAATGTCAGTAACCAAGTTCAATGCCATGATTTCTGGGTTATTCCAATTGGGTAGTTCATATGAATGGATCGTCACCAAGAAAGCAGGCCGATCCTCAGAACCAGACTTAGTAGCCATGGAAGAAAGGGAAACAAAGGCAATGAACCAACCCCAACTGTTCCGAGGTGCTTCAGATAGTGGCCTGTCTGAACTGACCAAACTGAAAGAACATCAGGATGCTACCCCTAATCCTGCTAAGAAGAAAACGAACAAAATCTACAAGAAAGAGCTTACATTGGCCTTCTTACTACTTACTGCTGCTCTTAGGAGTCTGTTATCTGCACAAGGGGTGCATTTCTACTTCCTCTTATTCCAAGGCGTTACTTTCCTACTCGTGGGCTTGGATTTGATCGGCGAGCAAATGAGCTGAAACACATAACATACGCGTTCATCTAATTTTCGCGATCAAAATGCATCTGCATAGATGCAAAAGCTACTGGCCTACTGCTAACGAGTACAGCATGATTCAGACGAATAAAATTCCTCTGAGAATCATCTCCTGTAGAAATTTTTTTCGTTTTTTCGACATAGAATTTACTCTTTTGTTAATTTAATTTATCACTTATAGTGCTGTGAATTTGTTTTCTTGGAGGGGTTAAAAATTGGTGAGATAGATTTATGGGGGATCAAAATCCCATATAAATTACCAAAATCATTATTCTTTTGCTTTTGGATCATAAAAAAGATACTCAAGTTTGTAATTTTATTTGTTCTTGGTTAGTTTGGTACCAAAATATTCTACATAAAAAAAAAAATTGTATTTAAGAAATACTGTAGAATTTGATTATTTTTAAGTGATACATAAGTTATTCATATCATATTATAAAAATAAACTTGTATATTTTGCATTATATTAAAGTGCCTAAATTTATGGATCCTTGGGTTTCTCTCTCTTCTAATCATGTGTTATGTGTTGTTACTAATAATTAGTGTTCTAATTATTGACTAATTAATCCATAGTTTATTACTCCGTATGATGTGAAATGATTAGTCTACTGTGTCGGCAGGCTAGTGAGAATATGTTAGTGTAGTTACTTTTATGTCCGCATATTATATCATGATCTTAGCTTGTTGCCTTAGGACCGCTTTATGAAAATGTCTTTTGAGCTGTGACATTAAACTCCTTTCAAAGTTTTAGTAAAGTACTCTTATGAGATTAAGTATCTTGTATCGTTTAAGGAAAAATTGACAGAAATAATTCTAGCTATTGTCGTCGTTGTATGTCATAATTTTGTAAGACGGTTTATAACTAATTGAGATTATACCTCTAGTTAACGCATAATTGAGAATATTGTAAAAAGGTTGACCAAAAAATTGAATCAATTTTCCAGCTAATTTTGGAGAACGACAATTAAACTTCTTATCCTTACAATTACTAAATTAAGTTTTTTGTTAACTTTTAAAGTTCAGATTTTCAACATTTCAAAAAGTCGTAAAAAATGAAGAATACCATAATCTTTAATCATGACTCTAAAGTTGTCTTTATATTAAGAAAAAACCAAGGAAAAACTAACATATAAGCACTTATATTAATTGTATACTATATGTATTTAGTACCTTGATTTGATTAAAAAGTCGTCTTTTTCTTCTTTGATAATTTGGTACATGAATGAAGTTGAAATATAAGAAAAAAGATCTAACAACAATGTGTTATATTTATATGTACGTAAATACGTACATATCAATTTATCATATAGATACAAGGTGACATAATTGACAATGGAACAAATATTTTGTTTTGGTGCGAATTATAAGAAATCAAATAATTTTTGGTATTTGCTTTTGAATAGTCTTTGAGATCATATCTAACTAACTAATTTTATTTATATTTTAATTAATGAATCAAATTACTCCATAAATCAAGCTGATTGACAACTACTACGACACTGCTTCTACAACTAAGCAATATTATTATTATTTTTTTTTTATTGTGTATATTTGTTTATTTTCAAAAAGAAGTGGTGATAGTAGTGAAGTCATTCTTTTTAAGTTGAAAACTAAATTGGCATATTAAATATAAGGCATGGGGTGGGACATTGATGCCTTGATGGCAATACCCCAACTAGAGGCAATTCTTACGGTAATTGTTATCCTTTGGATCTTTGGTTCATTTCCATAACATATTCTCTTCATACTCTACCAAATTTGTACACAGTGATGCCTACATATTGAGCAAGGTATCTTCAAATTATAATTTTGTGTATTGCTAAATGCTTTTCCTCTCTTTGAAGTCTTTTAGAACACTGAAACATCGGAAGCTAAGGGATCCTCTACATGAACTACATACCAATGAAATGTGGGCGGGATAGAAAAGGCAATAGATAGAGTTGATCATGGATCAGATCGGTCCTAAATAATTTAGCCAATTTTAGTTTGGGTGGCTGAGTTATGCGACATTTTTGGGCTACAAGCTTTTACTTTGAATAGAAAACCTAGGCTAAGCCACTATGGACTAAATGAACCTTAATAGGTCACGGATTCGAATCTCATCCACCCATCATTTCAAAGTGTGTAGAATGTTAAAACGCTGGGTATGGTGGGGCCCATGCTACATCCACACTTCAAACCCAGTGAGTCATCGTGTGAGGGGGCGTAATAAAGTATAAAACATATATATTCATGGACCCCAATAAATTTATCTCAAATAGCAACATGAAAGAGGATATGAAAAGATGCTATATCTCATTTACACTATCATAGTATTAAAATAGAATTTATCTACTCAAATTTAATATGTACATAGTATATGTTAATCTTTTCTTATATTATGGATGTCAAATGATTCCTAGTTAATGAATTAACTTTCAAATTTCCAAATAGTTAAATGCTAATGGAGCCTTCAATTACAATACTACATGCATTGCCAAGTCATTTATGCATAATGCGGCAGTATCAGCAAAGTTGACTTATTTTATACTAAGAGTCATTTTTAGCTTTGTGACTTGTAAACTACGAAGTATATATCAGCATTAATACACCTAGCTAGTAATATGTACTTATGAGATAATTGTAATATACGTTACTATTTTATGAAATTCTTATTTGGGAATCAGCATATTGGGTTTAAAATGAACCAATATTCTTGAACCTCTAAAAGATGCTCCATTGATCAAAACTTTTTTGTGGAGTAAGATTAGCCCTAGGTCTTAAAACTATACATGATATCAGCAAATCACATTTAAATTGTCAAGATAAGACTTCACAAATTTTATGCATTTATGAAACAAAGTCTTGAATGAAGTCTTGAAAATTCAAAACCCAACTTAAAACTCATTTTAATACTTTATACACTGTATTTTGCCTATATACGTATACCAAAGCATAACCTTTTTTTTTTCCCTGAAAAATATCATCATTAACAATAATTTGATTTAATTTTATTGAAAGAAATGTAAAGTGTAAATTTAATTGCAATTGACTGTTGTATTTATTTTTACTGATAAAATTGTTTGTTGTATTTTAATATAAAGTATTCCTTTATTTGCTATTTTTTTTGTTGTATTAATCTAAAGTATTCTATTATTTTCTATTAATTTCATCAACAAATTTAAATTACAAATAAATGAAAATTTTATGGCTATGGTATTATGTATATATATATATATCGATCACAATATTCATGTAAATAAATGAAAATTTTATGGCTATGGTATTATTATTTATAATTTTGTATCTATTAGTGGTTTGATATTATTTTTCAGCTATGTGCCTATGTAAGATAGGTAACTTACGGCACCATTGTAAATTATACTATTAAAACATCTTATATAAAAATGAAAACTAAAAATAGTACGTATATTTGAGAAATCTTAAATGAAGCTGAGGAATGAAGATCTAAATTTAGTTGAATCTTATAGAGTCTTAACATAATTATAAAATATTAAAAATTATTAAAATATGATTGATATGGCATGGGAAAAAAATCTTAATACAAGACAAGGCTAATCTTCCTCTGCTCATTTGTGACTTTTGAAATCCATGCAAGTTCAAAGAGAGTGAAGTTCAACAACATTTATTAACAATACACAATAAGAGCTGTATAACACTTTTTATTATGCTCTTTGTTTGACAATTAGATATTCAGATAATGAGGCCTAAAACGAGCCTATATATGCTTGAAAAAAAAACCTCTTAAAAGAGGTTGATCATTCAAAACTCTTCGTAAACAATCTGGCTTTGAAATAATTTGATGAGAAAGTATTGTGTAATGAATTAGGTTCCACTGTGAGACGAAATAAGTTATTGAACGTTTTATACGAATTTCTCAACATCTCGACTATTGAAGTATAGATGTTAGTTTTTTGACATTTCATTTAGTTATTGAAAGTTTCATATGAATTATTAGAATATTTGTTTTTGAAATTCCATGCATTATATTGGGTAGGTGGACTCACATTGAAACAAATCCAATTAATACTATGTGAATAAGTATATACTCCTTATCAAGCTTTCAAGCAACGTTTTAAGTGGCTTTAAAATATTTTATGAACATATTTACTTTATTTTATCTAAATGTTGCTGTGCTACAATAAATTTTTATAAAAGGGACTTAGTATTTAATTTTCATGTGAAAATTAATTGTTCTCAACATGGTGTGTCAAACTCTAATTCCCAAATAAAGGAAAAGATTATGCAATGTAATTATGTAAAGCTACACTTAATGATCAAATTTGAACAAAAATGACATAATTCTTGACATATAATTATTCCAAAATTCCACCAATATAACAACTAGCAATCAACTTGTTAAAAATTGACATGAATAATTTCCATTATATTGCATGTACTTTGACGTGACTATCACATGTAGTTGCAGTTTCAAGATTCTACAGGTACACTATCTTGTCACGTTCATATAAACTGATTTTAATAAGTTTTTTAACTATTTGTATATGGTAATATTAGCGTATCCAAAAATATATGAATCACAAGAATAAATCTTGCTTCTACGCATTTACAAGAATTAATGGGGAAAGTCATGAATCATGTGAATTTAGATTTACATAAATCAACTTACATATTCATTTGTAAAACAAATTGGAAAAGCCGCAACATCTTACCTATTCATTCTACAGTTTTAATTAGTCCATTGGAGAAAAGAAAGGGTACATATAAACTATTAATACTATGAAGAATAAATTGATTAATGTACGTTTTAATTTGTTCTATCTCTTTACGTTATTCTTATTACTTGTATTACGAGGTACTTAATTTTGTTAAAATCATAATATATCAGAAAAATTCAGACAAGATCATATAGAAAACCAGATTTTCAAGCTTATTGCCATGTACTTAACTTAATTAAAGTACACATTAAGACGAATTATTTTTTTTTTTTTTTTGGGGGCAAGTACGAAGAAAGCGTCCTATTGAATCAAAACCTCTCTCCCAGGTCACCTTGATTTGGACACTCTGAAGAGTTTCCTTTGAAAGTGGGGGAGGTCTACTGTGTCATTTTCAAAAAATAATACCATAACATGATAACGTGTCATGTTATAATTGGTCAATTTTTTATTTATTTTTAAAAGCTTAAATGTATTATACATGTATGTATAATTATAAATACATGAATTTTTTAAAAGAATACGTAATTATAGTTTTTTAAAATCTATTTCATCTTTTTAAAATCATTATCGAAAATTAAATTATTAATTAAAATTCAGTATATATAAAAAAAAAATCATCATTGTTTTTCATTCATAATCTTAATAATTAACCACCCCCAAAATCTTGAATAATCTATTCAGAACTCAGACAAAAATTCCGACCAAAATTTCGTCCAAAGATCGGATTTATTGGGTTTCGAATCTGCTTTGTTCCATGATCCGTATACAAATTTCGTTTTAGGGTTCGATTGATAATTTTGGATTTATATAAAAATCAAGTTGTTTGATAGTTTTGAGGATGAAAATAGCCTTAGGAGCGTGTATTATGATGATCTAAAACACAGATCTTTCAATTTTTTCTAACGATCAATGGATAATGAGGATGTGCTCTGTGATTTAGAGTACGATTTTTTTTTTTTTCGCAAACCTGTTTGATCTAGAATTGAGATTTGCGATTTTTTTTTAATCTGTTTGTGGTTAGGTAATTACTTGTATTAAGTTAGGTCATTACCTACACCACAAACAAGCTCGAGAAAACTTAATTACATTTATTGGATCAAACAGGGGTTGCGAACAAAAAAAATGAGACCACTTCATCTTCTACAAACTTGATACTCCTTGTTCTTTGACAAAATTGCACAATTTGAATCAACATAAATCATATTTTCGAACCATTCAAATCGGAATTTGTCCTTTGCAAATACTTATAAATGAGATTGTTGTTGAGATTTTTTTATGAACAAAAACCTAAAATCAAAAACTGCAAAAACACAATTTGTTTTCGAATTTTTATCCCGATTTTAGACCGGATTTACGAATTTATCAACAACTAACATTGATTTTGGGAATGGGGGCTAATCTATGACATGATTGATGAACAATATGAATAATGATGAACAATTTTTTTTTTGATTTTTAATTATAATTATAAATTTGAAAATTAATTAATATTATAAAATTAGATTTTCATAATTTATAATTGTGTATTTCTTAAAAAAAAGCCATGTATTAAAAAGAATACATAAAAAAAATACAATTTTAATACATTATGGACATTAAAAATAATTCAAAATGAAAATAAAAATACTAAATACAAGCCAATCAGATTTCGCCACATTAGTAAATTATGGTGTCATTTCTAAAGAATGACATTGTAGCATTTTCATTGAAAGCGGGGGCTGAGAAAAGGAAAAGGGAATCATTACTCACAAAGATGTCTCTAATGGAGATTAACCCTACAACATCATAGTTGTGAGATAACAATCTTACGGTCTTACCACTAGATAAAAACTACTTGTTCTTTTAATTGAACAAAGGAAGAACATTGAAAAAACAAATGGAGTAGTATACACTACATATGTACAACGTTGATTTTTCGATATTTGGAGGTTCTATCAACTCATCATCAAGCACTAAAGCTTTGTAAAGCCTTTTTACGCCTTGAACGTTGAACAACTTTTAGCTTTTTATTATTTATACTTCGTATATACTTTATATATCAAATATTTTGCATAAGATTGATTTTTTTAGAAAAAAATTACTTGTATATATATAAGAAGAACCGACATATAGCAATTGACTTTACCAAAACCTTAATAAACGTATAATAGTATCAATTTGTTCTAACAACCATGCATTACAAAGATCGACAATTACCTACGAACAATTGATTAGGACTTTTGTTTATGATAATATAATATGACACCGTCACGCGGCTCACACCATTAATAAAACTCGAAACGATGACCAAATTTTATAATTATGGAATAAGACGAGGTGCATAATTGAGCAATCTTCAAAAGATCAAAAAATAGTGGAAAAAGCTAGGAACAAGTAAGCACGTACACATGTGTTATATAAGATTCTTTTTACCGACACTTATAAATTGAAATTGAAATTGAAATTATATGTCAATGCACAAAGTTGGAGGCTTAGGTTTTATGGATTCTTTTCTCGTCTAACACTCATTGAGTATCCTTCCAAAATTCTCTTTCCCACTTGGAAAGACAACCGCATTATTTGTCATCAAATACTTAAAAAAAATTGCCAAAAATTGAGCACTTACTAACCACTATGTTGTATTTTAAATTGCGAGGTGTGTTTGGCATGTATGGTTATAACTTATTATTAAACTCCCTTTTACACCTTCCTTAATTATATGTGTATTTTTTTTTTTTTTTTTAATTAAGAAAAACTGCCTTATATCGGTATGAAACCTTAGATCAACTCGAGTTATCTGGTAAGATACTTTAAAGAGAATAGAGCGATAAAGGTACATAGTTCCCCACCGTTAAATGCCCCTTTAATAACTAATCTTCCTTAATTTGATGTGTTAATTTGCTAAAGAGGAAGAAAAAGGTTTGAGGACTAGCTAGGGATAAAAGTTACGTGATATTTTTTTTTGGTGTTATGTCTATTCTCTTCGATTTTTATTTTTTATTTTTTTTTAATAAGCTGGAGTTGGAAAATTCCACTATTTATAGGTCATCATTGACTTAATTTTTTTACCAATATATAATATATGAATATGATCATATAATATGTTGTTTGATTTTTCATAATGTCTATTTTTATAAATTATTTTTTTCATAATTTTAACTAACCTCTAATTAAAGATATTAATGGTCAAAGTTGTGTCTCGGCAAATGTGCAAATCCAACTCTAGCTTATAAAAAAAATAGAGGGAGTATTAATGTTGGTCCATTTACGTACACTTTACATCAATCTCATATTTACGTACTATCTTTGTTTGGAGTACATTAGATCGAGTTACACTATATATTAATGTGACAATTAATTTGAGATGAACAACGTGTGTATGAACGGTGTATCTACCTAGCAGCTATAAATAATCAATAAGTTGCCCTTTAACTTGATCAAGTATGTACGACATGTATGTCTACCTATGTTTACAAGTACAGATAAAAAAAACTCTCAATATAAAATGTCTAACATATCAATAATTTGAGGAGAAATGATAAAATCTTAAAAAACCATCTTTTTCCGTAGTCTCACACAATGATCACGTAGTTGCATGACTTGCATGATGCATGTACATAGGAAATCTTTCATTCAGATCTCACCCACTAGCAATAATCAATCTCTCTTATGTACCGTATGTTCTATACACTAAATTAAAACCCTCATTATTTAAAATATAACTAACATGGTGTTTCATAAATTCTTCCAAAATCTAGCTTATTATTATGACTAACATATAAATTATAAATATCTATCCCTCCCAAAGTCGCAATATATATGGCATACAAAGTATCAATTTCTATTAATTATTAATTTATTATATGCTTGTTTGGTTTACATAAATTGAATTTTAATCTGTTTAAATGTGCGTTGATATGCTAACTTCATCCTTTGTCGATCACAATATAATATTTGATGAAATTGACTGTCATCCTATCTTCATTCATTATTCTTATGATGAATTCTAACGATTCTAATTAATTCCAACCTTGGATTTAAAAAAATTGGGTTAATTAAATGTCCAAGTCAAAGGGTATAAATCACCGGCATAGACGAGCACATGCATGATCATGGACTCATGGTCTTAATAAAAATGTCTTCTTGCTGTCATTACAACTTATATTATAATTAATTAATTGGCATTGTCAAACATTAACTTAACAAACTTTATGGTCTAACTATGCATGACCCTAGCTAATAGCTTGTCTTTCAATTGTAGCCCGACCCATAATATATAATGAATATGGTGATGAGGATATTTGTTGATTATTATTATTCCTTATCCATTCAAATTAGAACTGTTACTATGGAATGGTAAAAATTAAAAAATAAAACTATACATTTTTCTATGCTTTTGAATATACTTTTAGTCTTTTAGTGCGTTATATACAATTTTAAAGACATAAAAGATTTGAGTTTTTTGTTTCACATTATATCCTTACTTTGAATCAATAAATTGTGAAATAAAGCATTCTAGATTTGATAAGATACTCGTACTAGTGATGGACTCGTGTGTGTGATAAATGGTGACTTTTTTGTAATTTGTGTTAGTAAATTACCTTTAAAATATGGTGATTAAAGGGTATGTGAGAACCAAATGTCATATGTAATTTTCCTTATTATAAGAGTTTTTGGTATTTCATTATATAGTTGAAGATCATCTTAGTGTTTAATTCCTTGATGGAAGCTTACACTAATTAATTTCCTCTCCTCATAGTACTAGTTGAATGGCAGAGATGCTATATATCTCTCCTTTAGTCATACTAATAAGATAAACTTCTCACGTTATTTATTATTTTAAATTGAGTTGATTGTCTCACGATAAAGTAATACATACTACTAAAATTATACAATCAAGTAGTGTATTCTTGCAAACATAAATCAAAATAAAATGTTAAGTCAAGACTAATTTGAGTTCTGAGTTATAGTTATAAAGGATTATAAGACCATCTCCAATGGTGAGACTCATTGGAGTTTTTTAAGGAGAAAGGGAGAATATTTTTCGTAAGGGATACCAATAAGTTGGTATCTAAACTTAAATACTCGAAGAAAGTTGCTAAGTTTAAATACTCAATTTTGAGTTTCAATTGACAAAAAAAGTGGGCCCTTATCAATTTTATATTGATTTATTTATTTAACTTTTAATGTTTTTTTATAAAAACTTAAAATTATTTATTTAATTGGATGACATTAATATACTTAAGAGAGTCTCACTATCGGAAAATTATAGATCACATGAGTTGTTAAACTGAGAAGTGACTTGAGTATTATCATTGGGTGTGGAAAACAACTCATTTTGTATTTTAATACTCAAAATTGAATCTCACCAATAGAGATGGTCTTATACTCTATATTTTAAACCAAGTAAATTATTTTGTTTTTTAGAAAGGCCGATTTTTAATCGAAATGAAAAGATATTTTTGGGAAATAAAAAATCTCAAAAGAAAATGATGTATGAGTAATTAATATATTGTTATCTCCAATCTCATGAAAACCCAACATGTCTTAAAATGTACTTTTAAATAGCGACATAATCGTACAATTATGTGTTCCAATAGGAAGCCCATGCAATTTGTGTAAACATAACATCTAATTGATTAAACACTCCATCTACTTTTCTTCTCACATGTCGTTTTGTGACTGCTTATACTGTTACAATTGACTACCCTTCTGTTTTCTTCCACCTCTTCCTTTGAACATCGCGTGATTACCGTTATTTTTTTGGTCCGTTTTGTAACTTGTGACCTATGGTAAACAAACTTTCAGAATGAATTTGCTACTAAGTGGGAACTTTATTGGTTGATTATGGTTGTATATTATTAGTTGTATACTCATTTACTATATAGTAGAAGTATTCAATATAACTTTTTTAAGGTTGCTAGTCGTAAGATGATCTGGTTATATGCTTCTACACGAGTGAATGGTCAATTAGTCATAGGCGGAGGTGAAGATGGTTAAAATAATTGGAGTACTTGAATAGTTACCGGCTAGACAAAACTTGCTTTTATATATTACTTTGAAAGATGACATTGGGCCGGACTGACTCAAGGTGTGGTATGACATCGGCATGATATAGACACCACATGAAAATTTATTGTGCATGTCAGGCCTTAGCCCACCATTTTTAGAAGAAGCACGAGAAGGCAAGACGAAGCATGCTAAATCAATGAAACTTGACTTAGGCACGCAAGCACGATATGGCTTGATTGGCATGGTGGCGCATGATCTTTTTGAAAATTTTATGGCTTATGTCAACGAAAGCTTGTACAAGTGACATTATTAGAAGATAGATAAAGGGGGCTGGCCTTGAGATTAATTTTGTGCAACTTATTTAAAGATGTGTAAAGAAAGTAATGCATATGGTAAGAAACTTCTTATTGAGCGTTTTATAATTCCTTTATTCATCTTTAACAATTTACTTATAAATCATATATGTATAGCCCTCTTTAAGAATAAAATTGTGGGCAAGTAATTTAAGGAGAGGATGACCGATGGAATGTCGAGTGCAAGGATTTTAGAGTTGATTGTAAGATACAAGAGAAGTAATATAAGAAGAGAAGGGCAAAAGAAGGAGGGGGGGAAAACCAAAGTGAAGGTAAACTTTATTGTTAATTTTCCTTTTTATTACAAGCCAATTTCTACTTGGTCCTTCGTACTCCTCGAGGATTTTTTAGACTCTAATTATTAGGGTTATAATACTTCCTTTGTTTCTATTTAGTTGACGCGTTCAATTTAAGCACACATATTGAAGAGAATACCAATTAGACTTGCTTTGGTTATTATTGGTATACCAACGACATTAAAAACAATACCAACCTAAAACCGCCAAAAGTGTCTGTTAAATAGAGTCTAAAAAGACTCAACTTAGTAAAGGACGAGAAATCTCTGTAAACATTTACTGATCATCTCTATCCTCAATTTCTCATTGACTAACATGTACTTGTATCAATTTTGACATGGCACGACACGTTGCTCATTGGTTGGGCCTAGCTAATCCTAAAGTACGTGGACTCGGGCCCCTCGACACGAGACCAAGCACATCCTACATCTTTAATTATTATACTGTAGGTGCTATTCAATAGAATTATACAAAACATATGAAAGGGCAATTAAAACCAGTACATAATATGTTTACATGTATACCATATTCATCTTTGTTTTGGCTTCTTGGAAACTAAGCATATCGCATCACAGTACAATCATTTTCAACAATGTCAAAATCAAAATTTAAATTGTGATATAGCATAGTAATGAACTTGGAAGAAGTGGCAAAATCGACGGTTCAGATGATTACATTTGAGTGAATTAAACAATAATGAATCATGTTAAAAAGAGTACAATGATTTAATTTAATTTAAATTATTTTCACCTTATACCATGCATGTTCCTTAATATAGATATCACAATGTAATAACTCCGAGACTTTTACCTTCTTAATAGCTAAACTAACTAACTAATTAGTTGCTTTGAGCCTTTAATTTGATTGCCCTTATGTAGCTTCTCCAATCATGATTGTTGATAGAGTATAAAACATATTTCAAGGTTTCGGCCATTAACTTAAGTTTTTTAGCGTAATAGAGAATTAAACATATTCCTAGATGGTTTCAACCATTAGCTTAAACTTTTCGTTGAGATGGTCCTTTGACAATTGCTTTATTAGCTACATACAACGTAACGAACAAGAACGTCCTTTCATAGACATCTCTTTCAAAATCAAGTTCAGAAGTAATGGCCTGGTACTCTGGTAGTATATATGTGTCTTTTCTTTCTGATATCAATCTGTTTATAATCTATGAAATCCAAACCCAATCTATAATTTTGTTCACATCTTCTTTTAAGAATAATAAATTAAAGTCCATGTATCAAAATATGTTTCCACTACCACATTCTTTCACTTTCTCCATCTTTCTTCTTATATACATTTCTATAATTTATTCAAATACAAAGGTTTTTCTCAATGATTATGTTTGTCATCCACGTTCTTTCCTCTCCAACATAAAGTGCCTTTCTATTCAATACAATTGCTAAAGCCCTGCCAAATGTATTGCAAATTAATACAGTAGTATTTTATTTCTTTAATCTAATTTACTAATGTTAGATCTCTCTAATTTATCTTTGTGACTTTTAAATCTAAAATAGATCTTTTGTAAGGGTTACCTTTTAGACTTGAAAATGTATATTAAGAGTAGATAATAGGAAATGTAATTTCATTTTTTTGGTTGATATGTTAAAGTAAGAATATATTTTGATTTAGTGAGAGAGAGGGTAAAATGAGTTTCATGTCAATATACAAGTCATATTACACCTAAAGAAAGAAAAAAATTATTAGAATTGAAGATATATAGTATGATAACTCACACAGAGTCATAATAGTCACGATTTTTGAATCAAATGATTTTCTATTTCTATTAAATGGAATGTACTTATTGAAAGTTACGAGTATAAGACAATTATTTGATGAGCGAAAGGGTATTTTAAAACTTGTTTCATAGCATAAGGATATCAATCATGCAAACTTTGTAATTAAAAAAAGAAAAAAAAAAAAAGAATTTTTAAAAAAATATTTGAGATGGTTCATGGAATTCAGTGCTAGAAGCCGAGTAGGGGACATACTGTTCTCTTCTGAAGTACGAGTAATGTTTGAAAGAGCTCAATTTGGCAAATCTTGATAGGTTGATGCGGGCCTATGTTAGGTACTTATGGAGATTCATATCCCACATAAGATTACGACAACATTTGATGAATATAATCATCGATAGAAGACTGTCCTGACTTCTTAATGACTCCATTCAAAAAAAAATAAAAAAAAAACCTTCTTAATGACTTAGTCGATGAGAAAACTTGATAAGAACACTCGAGCAACTATAAAATTTTACACAACTTGTATATAGGCAAAATTTTATACAAGGTGCATCTACAAAATTTTTTTTTTTTTTTTTGGTGGAGATCTACAAAATTTTTATTATGAGAAGATTAGCAAGACCATTCTAATTTACTATAATAGTGACTCGTTATTAAGTTGATGGATAAATTATGCAACTTTCAACTGTACAGGCATATCTGCCAAAATATGCAGAATCAAAAGGGAAACCATGAAACTAGGAGAGAATATATAACTTATTCACTCAATAGTACTGTTTCTTTCACTCGATGTAATAATACGATCAACAGAGTTGTAGTCTTGTAGACTATCATCGATCATCCTTAAAGAAGCTCACCGATTATTCCTAGAATTACATCTATGAACTTGTGTGTTATGCAACATCAGCATATTATGAATCAACCTCCTGTATGGCTGTGATTACTTCATCGATGGAAGCAAAATTCCTGCGTTTCTTCATGAGCATTTTTCCAAAGTTGAGTGCCTTCCTCTCACAGTCAGCTTGTTTGGAAACATCAGTTATTGATTCAAAGTCCTCAACATGCGCCACACCAACGATTCTCCTAAATACGAAAAATTGAAAGATGATCATTGTATGTTCATACAGATCACAAATGAGATTAATTTAAAGGTAATCCTGTCGTAAAGAAGCACTAACAGGCTAAACCAAAAAAAAAAGCAATGGGTTAAACTCACCTTATCATTTTGGCAGAGCCAAATCCTAGAGAATCATGGAACAAATCTTGTATATACTTTGTTTGCACGAGTTTCTGAATATCAGGATTGTTATAAATATGTGGAAGATATGCTTCACCAGGTCCATCCTTGTTTTCATCCCAAAGAGCGATAAATTTTTGGCGGAATAGATTCCAAGTGTCACCGAGAGTTTTGAGGATCCATTTCTTGTAAGCCTATGAAACACATTGGAGATTAAAAAAATAAAAAACAAGAATGAGCATATTGAAAGCCTGAAAAACAATTATCCAACAGAAATATGTTTTTTTTTTTTTTTTTTTTTTTAAATGTAGTTGGATTTTCTGATTCCACAATGAAGCAAAAATCAAAATCATACCAAGGAATATATGAAAAAGTGCAAATTATTCTCAGTGCATTAAAGCATAACGCTTAGGCGTTGTACTTTTGAAATGGATCAAAGCTGTAAAATCTAATTGATATAAGCCAGAAGGCCCAGAATACACACTACTAATCAATCCAAAGGGCTTGTCTTCCATCAAATAACAAACTTCACTCCCTACTCAGTCAGACCAGGCCAAGGGGAAAATACTAAGTGTGTGAAGGGTGCCAAGCAATCTTGCAAGCTTCACGATGAAAGCAAGCAAAAAAGGAAATAAGGATTGGGAAAATAAAATAAAATTTAGTCATAAAGTAGAGTTCAGAAGGTTTACAAACTAATGTCTATTAAAAAAATAAATAAAAAAAAAAAAAAAAAAAAAAACAGGTTTACATACTAATGTGTTTAGACTTTAGAAAAAGAGGATTTAAGGAGATAACAGTGTGAAGGAGTGTGATGAATTCATTTTCAGCTTGCCACCTAATCTTTCTTTTCTATTTCTTCCCTTTTCCTCCATCATTGATCTCTAAACACTACCGTAAAGCTAATGGTTCAATTCAGTATTAATAGTGTAGAAAAGCTATAATATTATGATGCAACATTTTACTTTAACTTGATTTTTCTGCACGTTTGTAAATTCCAACACAACTCAGTGAATCACAGTTAGAAAGAATATATCCAATATCCATCTATTAAAAGGATGACGATGAAGAAAATAAACTGTGAAACATAATACTTGCAGATATGTTAGAAGTTTTCAGATAAAGGAGAGTTCTAAACTCGGCATCTACCAAACTATGCTTTAAGCCTATGTATGTTAAAGATCCACTATTTCTCTCCAAAACACTAGGAAAGGTAAAAATGTGCTTGTTGTCAACTAAGAGATGCTCCAGAGACTACAACTCTGCAAGGCTTATCTTATCATACTTCAGAGTAGGCTACATTTCTCCACCTCCCCACTACCAGTCCCCACCACTGCAACTAAGACTTTGCGGCCTTTGCCAAAAGTATAATCCTTATATTGCCTGACAAGCTAATGTAAAATTATCCTCAGAGTTTCAGTAAGTTAATCCTCTAAGGATCATAGGTAATAATACATCCCAGAGCAACAAGTAGAAAAGGTGAAACAATGAGTAGATTGATAGAGCTAACCTTTCGGTCATTCTCTTCATTTGCATGTCCATCTTGAGCAAAGAAGGCCAAAATAAGGTTTCCCAGATAAGCTCCTATGTCAAATCCCATCGGCCCATAGAAGGCAAATTCCGGATCAATCACCTGAGTTGAATCCTGAGTGACCATGACAGAACCAGTGTGGAGATCTCCGTGAATAAGGGCCTGTGCTCTTTCACAGAACCTGTAACAAGGAGCAATAATTAACTCACACTTCTAAAATGGATCTAACCATAAAAGAACCTTTTTTGAAAAGCAATACTCTGTTTAGACAGAAAATTTACTTGGATTTCAATTGAGCAACTTCAAGCTTCAAATCATTATCCTGACGTACAGCCTCAGCATCACGATCAAGGTGAGGAATCCAACGGTTATACTCAGATACTTTGTACGGGTCAGAGAATACAACCTGTTCAGTAAGCCGGCACAACTCCACATTTCCACAGAATTCAGCCACTGCAAAAAAACTCTAATTATACTGAGGAAGGATGCATTTCAATAGACATAAGACCAGCAGAAGATAAATGTCAAAATATACACAATGATGGATGAGATCTATCCGTGGAAACATGTATTAACTCGGAACTCAAATAGCATACAAAACCGCAGTAGAATCTTCAATATCAACCTGGATAACTTAAAACCTTCAATTCTTATCAAGCACCCTTGTTAGATCCTCAACACACCGATATTAGCACAGATGCTTAACACTTCAATTTGGATCAAATACATGGAATTTTTTCATATATATAATGTAGTGACATTTAACACATACAAGTACCCGAATCTGAGTAGCATAGAGTTTGACAATATTGTAGAGCAACTAATTAAAGTAAGAGTAAGGAGGCAGCCATAAAGAAACAACATTGACTTATAATACTAGGTTAATACGGAAACAGGAGTGGTATAGCAACTCTATACATTTTGTTCCAAATAAAATAAATCATTACACTAGTTGGAGTACCTTTCACTTCATATATCAGCAAATTACATTGTCGAATAAAAATCACAAGGAACAAAACAGAACAGCAAAATAAAAAGTATGTACCTCCTTTTTTATGCTCCGTAGTGGTAGTGTAAAGAAGAGAGGTATAGAACAAAGTCCTTGACATATATTCGGCCATGTGTTCTGAAAGCAATGGATATTCAACTCCAGCAATCAAACCCTTCCTAAGGATGATGTGTGGAGGCTTCAAATAACGCATGCCAATCAAAGACATTGGACGATCAAAGTGATAAACCTCTGGAACATGAGCAGGACATAAGCGACCATGTTCTTTTAATGTCACCGCCTCAAAATAAGCACGTTCTTTTGTCATTGGCCATGCTTCGCCAATGCAGCGTATGTAAGGAAGTGCCTACAACCCCACATATCAGTATTGGATTCCCTAGTTTATCACGAGAAATGAGATAATCACACAGCCACCAACAATACCCCTATTCTAAAATAGCAATGTACACAATCAATAAAAATAATTGAGTTCATCGCGAGGGTGCACAAATTAGTCCACTCTTGGGATAAAACAATCTTTCTACAGATTCACAGTGCTAATATCTTATTCATCGCCTACTTATTTTGTTCACAAATTCCCACATTTCTACTAAAAATAAACACTACCCCCTTACTCCGAAAAATATACTTACGTCTAACATTTTCCGAACATTACAAAATAGTATACATACACAACTATTTCTGAATTCCGAACAGAGAATAAGTATTTGATAAACCTTATTCAATTGTTCCAACAATGTATTCAGATAAATCCCACCTTGCAATTACTTACTATTGTAATTGACTAATTTCACATTTCAACAACACGTGATTGCACAACTTCTATCTATGTAATTAAATTCATGTAATCATCAAATGTCGTAAAATTACAGAACAATACTAAATAATCCTAACAAAAAACAATCACCCATTACAACAAACAATTATTCCAACAATAAAGTTCAAAACTTTATAATCTACAGTAAGCAAAAAAATAATTGAATTAACTTATTTTTTTTACCTGTTTGATGACAACAGAACCAGAAGGAGAGACAACGATGTAGACAAAATTAAGGTTACCATCTCCAACTTCTTTGATCTGAAAGTTGTCGGAGTCACCAAGTATGGAAGACAGAGAAGGGGTTGCTTTTATGTACTCAACCAATGATGTTTCATTAAGTGGTCGGAACCCATCAACCGCCGACATATTTTCCGGCGCCGGAGAAATATTTGAGGAGAGAGAGAATAGTTGACTAAAAAGACTGTTATTTGTGTGTTTGTTTGACAAGAGTTTAAATGAGGGGAAAATGAGGCATTAATGAATGGTGTTGGAAGAGTTTTATAAGAAAGTGAGAATAAAGTGAGGTGATTTGGGAAAGTCTAGGATAGGAATACTTTTCTTAGTTTTCAATAGTTGTAGAATAATTGAATGATTTGAATCCGGTCTTGGTTATGGGATATGTGGAAGGTTAGTTAATAATCAAGTTGTTTAGATCGGGTTAATAATCTTTGGGTAATATTAATTTATCTTACTGTATTTGGCTGATTTTTAGAAAAATTTGAACTTATCTTAAACTAGCTTAGGTCTCTTACCATGCACGGTAATTTTCAATGACTATTTTTTAAATTAACATTATATTAAAATTTTCAACTTTCATATGTTATACTCATATCAATTGAATGCTAAAACAACAAAAATGGCAGGAAAAAATCACACTAAGAATAATGAACATGTGTCGTTCTTGGCAAGTATTATTGAATTATCGATTATCGATATATTAAAATTCTAATAATAAATTATTCAAGGAAATAACAAAAGTATCATTTGTTAATTTGATATATATGTAGCTTCCATCACATAATTAAAAAAAATATATGATCTTGTTGTAATAAACGTAGTATACATAATATGTCTTTCCCAAAAATAAAAAATACTCCATATGTCACAAATTATGTAAAGAATTTTTTATTTTTATTTGGCTTAAATTTATAATTGTCAATATGTTTTTTTTTTTGGAAGCAAACATCAAATCTTTTATTATTATTATTATTATTATTATTATTATTATTATTATTATTATTATTATTATTATTATTAACAAAAACCTACATAATCAAACAATTTACGAGAAATTAGTGGGGAGTCGAGATACAATCTGGGCCCCCACCCCTCTAGCTATAGCGAACCCAATCTTGTTGAAGATGTGAGCAGCTGCACGAGCACCAATATCCTGAGTCTTAGCGTACGCCTGAACCTGCTTCAGCAACGCAACAACATCCTTCTTTAATTCCCCCACTGAAGAAAGGAGAAAGGAAGAAAACCATAGCCAATAGCCCTGCAACGCGCCCCATACTTGTCTCGCTTCCATTGAGCCGCAGCCGACACAACACGACCAGGAACGAAGTCAGACAACCCAGATTGTGTCAAAGGAGAAGACCCCGTCAAGTCAACACATACATCAAGGCCTCTATCCCAGGAATAAAGCAACACATTTGCTGGTTGAAGAGCCCCGTTGTTCCCTCCAGTCAACCCAACGTTAACCTCCTTTCTTGCAGAAATCCTAGAGCGAAAACAAATATCAACAAGGGTATCACGAACAACGTTGTGCCGATATTTAATACCCACCATCCCAGCACAAGACACTGCATGATCCCCATATATATCCCCATCAAAAACCCTTGAGCAAGCAGAACATGGTGTCGAAACGGAGAACAAGGGAACACCCAACCGATAGCAAAGAACACAACGGTAAGTCTTACCATTCATATTCTGACCCAAACCTGATATTGGGACCGCTCGCAACCAGGCAGAAGTGTGATCCCCCTGCTGGGACTTCCATAAGGCAACCTGACGCAGAGATAAGGAGAAAGTGAATTCTACAGATGCAGTGACCTTCGTGAAATATATATCTGCCAATTTGTTCATGAGTTTGGGGGCAACGATCTCACTAGGGTTACGCATAAGGTCAGTCTCCACATTCCCATTGAAAAGACTAAGAGCACCATCGAATGCCAGTCTTGGACCAACAATACCAGAATTGCGAAGAAGCGTAGCCTGAAGACCAGAAGACTGCAAACGTGACGCAAGGAAAGCATAGTGCCGAACATCTCCCGTTGAATAGACACCCAATCCATCATAAGAAAAAGGTAAGGTGGCAACTCGCCATTGCAGATCACCAAAATATGTAAAAGATTGGTTTCTTATTATTATTATTATTATTACTATTATTATTATTATTATTATTATTATATGTAAAAGATTGGTTTCTTAAATATAATTTTTTCAAAAGATAAAAAACTTAGGACTTACCGGGAGAGGACACTTTTAATATAATTGATTAATTATACATAACTAGATAACTATTTAGTTACATCATATCAATTATAATATATTTCTAGTAGTACAACATGTCACAAAATATGTCTAAAATAATAAAATCTGATTACGGAATATTATTTTTATTTATAGTTGTCATTATTATATAGTAAACGATACAGAGTATATTTAATCTTTTATTTTAAGTAATTATTATATTAACGAAAATAGCTATTATTTTAGTATAAGATTTTTTAAAAAAAAAAACTAAGGACACGCTAGGAAATGACACGTGTCATTGCTGATGTATTTTTTAGTATATAGTTATATATAGTTATTGATTGATTGATTGATTGTCAAATTTTAAACTTATATTTTATCTTATGTAAATGAACTTATATTATCTGAATGTATTCGATGGTGTCATACTTGATTTTTTTTTCTTAGAAAGAGTTTCATGCTTGGTCATTTGGGTTATAGTCAATTAATTCATCATTTTAGCTTGATTTAGTTTGCATTCCTCCCGTCACACAATACAAAGCCTATTTGGGTTTTATTACGGGAATCAAGGAGGTTGTAGATTCCTTAAAATTAATGATTGAGAATACATATGTGCATGTGGGGTTAGAGAGACATAAAGAGAGAAAAAGTACTTGGTAATTATTGAAGAGAGGGAGAGATAAAGTGTTGGGAATTGATGTCAAAAGTACAAAAAAAAAGAAAAGTAAAAAGGATGACAACTCATCAATAAGTAGGTAACATTCTCAAAAAGTACTGCCTTTAAATAGAAATAAACTTTCTTATACAAAAAAAATAAAAATAGAAATACACTTTATATTTTGGTTTATCCAAAAAAGAATACAAACTTTGTATTGTGAGACGGAGAGAGTATATTTTATCAACTTAATTTTTAGTTAAGAACTTGTATGAACAAATCAAAGTCATTTTTTTTTAAAATTATTATAATTTGAACTTGAATAGCCTTGCTATTAAATAAAATAGGATCTTACTTAAGTTTGGATGTTGGGTATGCTTTAAAGCTATTTCAAGCACGATTCTTACACTAAGCTTAGCTAAAGATGATAAATAGGGCATTTGGTGTTCCATATCAAGATTAATTCTTGTCAATCCGATTCAATACGTACTATTGTACTAGGACAATGGGTGACAACTAACAAGTCATTCAAATCAGGTTTGAGTGAATTAAGTTGGATTGACTCATCACTTAGGCACTGTTCACTTCACCTTAAAAAAATAGTATTCAGTAAAAATAATTTCAATTTAGTAAAAATAATTTTAGTTCAGCAAAAATAAGTTCAGTTCAGTAAAAATAATTTTAGTTGAGCAAAAATAAGTTCAGTTCAGTAAAAATCAATAACTTTAAAGAAGAAATATAACAGAAAATCAGTAAAAATAATTTCAGTTCAGCAAAAATAATTTCAGTTCAGTAAATTAATTTCAGTTCATTAAAAATAATTTAAATTCAGCAAAAATAATTTAATTTCAGTAAAATTAATTTCAATTCAACAAAAATAAGGTAAAGTGAACGGGGCCTTACAGTAATTTCTTACAAGTATACAACATACGTAGATCAATTTTGGTCAAACTCATATAAAATCGTAGATTTTTAGTTTGAGTCGCTTTTAGTCAATCTGTAGAGATAGCAAAACTATTTAGTATTTCTAAATAAATTTTAATAGTGGTATTACTCTGATACTTCAAGTCAAGTCAATTTTGGCATTTTGCTAAACTGAGCCAACTCCACCTTTTTTTTTTTTTTTGAATAAGAGCCCACTCCACCTAGTAACCCTAAACATACATGATCCATCTTTAATCTTAAACCTCCTTAAACCCCACCAAAATAAAACCCCCAAAAATGGCTGCAACTCTTTCACCTTCTTCCTCAACCTGCAACTGCCACCTCCTCAACCCAGCACTTTTCAGTGGCTCCTCTTCCATTTCCCGCCAATTCATCAACTACCCACTTCAGTTCTTCCCTAAAGGTATCATCTTATACTCTCTCACTCTTCAATTAAATGGCTGGGTAATTTGCAAATTTTGCTGTGATTGATTAGGTCGGAAGTTTCCATTGTTCAAAAAACACAAATTTGAAGCAAAAATTAAGGCAGTAAATGGGGCGAAGGCATTCAATACGACATCATGGGATGAAAAACCCTCTGAAATACTGCCTGATGGTAAAAGGGTGTACTTGGATGAGCAAGATGTTGTCACGTTTCTCGACCCTCCTAAAGAACTCATTCCTTTAGACCCTTCTTCTTACAATCCTGCTTCATATCTCTGGTAATTTTCTAAATTGTATCCTATATTATGTAATTCTATTTGCTTATTCACTTTATTTAATCCCTTTTTTGTTTGTTGTAATTGTGTATTGTGAGGTATCATTTGCATTATTTGGTTGTTTTTCTTTTTGATTGATCAGTTTAAGGATATAGTTTGACAAGATTAATAATGTAAATTGGATGATATGCTATGATTGAAGTGTAGTAGTGTAGTTCAGTAGGGAATGACTAATTTTGTTTGAAAACTACGGTTTGATGATGGGTTTTAATAGGCATATAGTAAGTCTTTTATTATTTTAATGTCTCCTTATTACTAGGAAGAAGATTTCAGAAATCCCAGAAGAAAGAAGGCATCGTTTACTATACCTCCTGAATCCTAGGTATAACTCGATTGCCTTGTTTCGGTCTCTAACTTTGTTGCCACTTTTTGTTTTGTTGGATATCTTTTGATGAGTTAAATTTGATTTGTGTTTGCGGAAGCATTTTGAGGAGCTATACTTGAACACCTCTTGCATAGTTGCATTGTGATTATATCTTGCTTCATATGTCGTTTCCCTTGTGTCTTCTGCTCTTGTTGCAATTATATGGAATAATGCAGGCTTATATTGGCTGCTTGGGAGGTTGCTGGAGGGCGCTACAATGATGCAAAGTTAGCTAAGATGAGCTCTTCTAATTTGTTGTCTGGTGAAAATGATGCCTTGTCACTTGAATTCTGGAATTGCCGTAAAAGTGGAGGTTTCTATCTGGCTTTAGCATTTTTTAATGTGCTGATTGGTATCTTGATTCTTATTGTGACTTGGGAGAATTTTTTGACTGCTTTTCGAACAATAAATAATAGGTCCAATGCCTTTTGGATTAATCAAATATTTGCAGATGGTGAGTTCTCTAATCGGTCTACGATCTTTCTATCTCCCTTTCTTGTTTGGAGCTTTGTACATTGTTGAATTCTGATTCCAGAATTATGCATCGTTCTGGTATGCTAGGCAATATTTCGTAAAGATGGAAACATATTTGGAAGACTTATTGGTAAGAATTTCTTACCTTTATTGCGGAAGATCATTCTCCTTCTTCTTGCAAAATCTTCAGTATTACAAAAGAATAATTTGCTTTCTAAATCTAAGTGAAAGCAGTCCAATATATCGGCTTGAGCTGCACTTTAATTGAGAATGTTTAGAATCCTTAACTAAAGAAAAAAATACTCCGAAGTAATAATAATTTCTAGCTGGCTTATTTCTATCAGCCCGTTCCTTGTATTCTTTTTTATTTGCGGACTAGGGACATAGTATGGGAAAATGGAAATAGCCGGTTCCCCTGTTTTAGATTTCAATTACAGTTTTCTGATCAAACAGGACTAATATCTACTGTTTTGTCTACATATCAGTATATCACTAATTCCAACTCAATTAACCAAAACCTTCCTATAACACTTTTAAGTAGGAAAGTCATAATGCTATGACAATGAAAAAATAAAAATTATGATACCTTTTTACATCGAGTCATGAGATGTGCTAAACCATGTTATATTGTTGTAGTATCTGCATTATCTACCTAAATTTAGGAAGGGGCTTTAAGATTTCTGTATTGACCATTCTAAGAGGCTAAGACAAGTTCTATTGCTATTAAACAGCGACTATCCCACACAAATTTAGCTTCATCTAGGGATAAATGTTAACATAGGTATAGCCAGTACTTTTTGCCACTAGCATTTACGCTGGACAATTTTTTTTTGAATGTTACAACTGTCTACAGATAGGTAAGTTTAAGATTCAATGATTGTAAAACTAGAGTAAGACTTGAGATGTGCTTCTTCACTCTCACATCATTGCCTTCGCACCTGGCCCATATTTGCATCTACCACAACCGATTCATAATCTGATTGGTTTATTGTGCTCCTGTTCCCAGCCAATTCCATAGCTTTCAGTGAATCCCTAAGGCTCTGTACTCAGCAATCGTATGATTCTTAGCCATTGCTAATGTACACTTTAGTTGTCCATTACAGTTTGGCGAATGTGCTGTTTTTAAAATAATTTAAGTGCTATAAGTGCAAATGCAGGTGTGTCGCCACTGGCTCGAATGGCAACATCTTCCAGTCCACTGTATTTTACTGTAAAAGAAGTTAATGAAGTAATGCCTACTGATCAGCCATGTGATTTAGCTTATGAGTTTGGGGATGGATTATTGAATCTCCATGATTATCCAGAAGGTTTCCCAATGCCAGGTGAGATTACAAAATCTCATGCAAACATGCATTGATATTCCACTAGTTATGTAACTTCAATTTGGATGTTAGTGCTGCGTTATTTTTTATTTGTGTGTCAATATCAACATACTTTTTATAGCTGGATATCTATTTGTTTGTATTGCATTTTCTATTCTACCGCCTCTCCATTCTTTCATTACTAAGCTTTGCGAGTTACCTGCATGACTAGCATGATTTAATTCTTTTCACTCTAAGCAAACTTGTATTTACCTCTTTTCTCTATTCTTCTTATGTCTGGGTCCAAGGTCCAACTTTGCTTCCTAATGGTGGTGTTTCAAGATATTTTTATAGTGCCACTGTGCCAGTAAGGCAATAACCAAAGAAGCTTTGACTGTTAAATTTCAATTTCAAAGGGTCTTAACAGTTTACTATTCCAAACGGATTAAATTGTTTACTACTCTTCTGTTGTGTATTATAATGTTCTATTTCGAACCGCTCATTAGATTGAATGCATTTCTGTTATATTGTGTAGTTCTGTAGCAAAGCAATTGGTGATCATCAGATCATGTATTCATGTGTTTAACAGATATAATCTCTTTTACTGCTCAATGCATGGTTTCTCTTCTGAGTATTGCATGTTGAAAAATCAATGCTAAGTTTGAGGTTCTTTCTATTTGCAGCAAAACATCCATGGCCCTTCAATGATCAGGTTGTCATATATGTCCGTCATCTTGGACCTGGGGTTATGGTTGGACAGGTATGGCAGGAGGGCCTAGCATTGGAACAAATACCCAAGAAACTTTGTGGTGAAATCTTAATGGTGAAAGATTATACTGTGTCTAATGGAGATGATAGCTAGATGTCAGCAATACTGGATACTCTGATGGCAAAAGATTGTTGCTTCTGGATAAAATCCGCCTGTAGAAACTGCAGCTTTTTATCTGTTTCTTCGTACCCTTGAGCATGCTGACCATCTCAGAGTTGTATGAAGGTTGTTGTGATGAATGTGGGTTGAATGAAGAGTGTCAATATCAAGTTTATATTGTATGATACAAAGGAAACCTACTTACACAGTTACACCCTTGCAAAAGGCATCAATTTTGTTGCTTTTTGTACCTTGTAAGTGTTGTAACTCAATGTAGCCTTCCAACCTTCATGTATGGCCTCTCTCCAGTGATTCATGCTTGATTGATATGCAATTCTGTCAGTTTTTTTTTTATCATTGACAAACGTTCATGCTTACCATTTTGTCTTCTGAGGCTTGATTGAGCCAGGTTGCATTTGAAGCATCAATCTTGTAAACTTTATTGGAAAAAACACTTTGGGATAGACAAAAATTTAGGGCTCTTCTTCCTTAAAACATTTCAGTACATCCCAAATTATGGGCATTCCACTACCTCTCAATGATATGATGGACACCCCTGTTTGGGGGCTCATTACATATGGAAACTTCTCAGTTAAATTAGGCAATTGGCTTGCTCATAGTCTCAAATTTGAAGACAACAATTGGCTCTATAGATGGATTTGGAAAATAGACATCCCTAATAAACTTCAGATTTTTCCTTTGGCAAATATTTCATAACAGTTTAGGTGTTTGTTCACTAAAGAACATAATCCCGTTCAACATTTGCCTTTTATGCAATCAGCAAAATGAAACAGTTGATCATCTTTCTTAGCTACACTAGAACCAAAGAAGTTTGGAACCTCCCCTTTATCAAAAAATTTGTTAGATCGCTCAACCTCATTTCTAAAATTAACCAAAACATTAAGAAAACACCCAAAAGTTTATCCTCTTCATTTGGAGTATTTGGAAAGAGCAGAATGCTATTATCTTCCGTAATGAAACCTTTGACATATTTAAGTTTTATTACCGAGCACAATTTGGTTCAATGAGTGGCACCAAAAAAGTCTCATAAATAAATTTTCCTCCATGGGATCTCCCATTCCGAGATCCTATAATCATTCTTCTCATACTCAATAATCCCTATCATCCATTCTTATGTCATATAACATGTTTCCTAACAACTTCTTCAAACTCATCATCAGAGATAACAGCAGAGCACTCATCAAGACATCTATGTTCAACCTCGATAATGCCAAAAGAATTATAGCGGAAGCTATAACTCTTTATAAAGGTATCCAATTAGCTCTTCAATGTGGCACCTATTAGTCATCAACTAAATAAAAGACATTTGGGAATTATCTTGGCAGATTGAACATACTACCAAGACACTCATTCTCTCCTTTCTCGGTTTCGCGATTGAAGTATCTAACACGTCTACCGAGAGACAAATCACGCAGGGGATTGGATAGCTAATGTGGCCATGTAGTATCTTGTAGTATGGATGTTGAGGTTTGTAATACTTCTAGTTTGTTTTCTATTCATTCTTCTGATACATTAGGAATCGCCCTCGCGAGTAAGGTGTCCTATGTCTTTTTTACTTACCTATATAAAAAAAAATTAATTATTAAAATGCATTATGCAATTTTATGTTTTACCATTTTACAAAGAAAATGTCGTAAAGGAGTGAGGAAAAAAAAAAAGGGGGACATATCCAAGCTTCATGAAAATCCAACAAAATTTTTGGAGGGTTTAGGGCATCGTCTTCTTCTAACCCCCATTTTACTTTGTGAACTTTCACCAACTTTGTCACTCTGCTAGAAATTACCAGTACCCATTTCTTCAAATCAATGTTACAATCCCCCTAATTTCCATACTTCCGACCGAATTTCTCTCTCCTCAATCGCAAATTAGGGATTAGGGTTCTTCAGATCTTACAATTTGATATCATAAAATGAGTTTATTTTTGAGATTAAGGCAACAAATCCCAACTGGGTTAATTCCAAAACCCTACATTTCATCCCTAATTTCTTCAAAAAACCTTAATTCTACTTGGGTTTATCGCACTTATGCTCAACCTGCATTACAAGAAGAGGAATTTGAAGAAGTTGAAATTGATCCCAGAAAACTCCCAGCAGATTATGACCCTTCAAAATTTGATCCAACATCTCACCGTAGTCCACCAAGTGATCGTGTTTTTAGGCTAGTTGATGAGGTTTCTTCTCTCACATTGGTAGAAGCAGCTGAATTGGGGACAATTTTGATGAAGAAAATGGGGATGAAAGAAGATGAAGTTCCTGTTATTGGGGTGTTGAATCCTAGGGCAGCTGCCGGGTTAGCTCAAGTGGCGGCGAATTCGCCTGCTGGGGATGCTCAAGAGGAGAAGAAGGAAGAGAAGTCTGTGTTTGAATTGAAATTGGAATCATTCGAAGCGGCTTCGAAGATTAAGGTTATTAAGGAGATTAGGGCATTTACTGAATTTGGATTGAAGGAAGCTAAGGACTTAGTGGAGAAGACGCCGTCGATTTTTAAGAAGGGTGTGCCTAAGGAGGAAGCTGAGCAGATTATCGAGAAGATGAAAGCTGTTGGAGCTAAAGTGATCATGGAATGAGGATGAATTAGTTGAGTGCAATGACAGAAGGTAGTCTTTTCGAATTAGATAATTTTTTTCGACTTTGATCGAGTTAATGGAGTTACTGCTGTACTGCTATTTTTGTTTACTGCATCTTGGTTGTTTGAATGAAAGCTATAAATTTGGCCGGGAAAATGAAATTTGCCTAATGTACAATGTAGATGTTTAATATTGTAGCCTGATGTTTTTGCCTTGTTTGGTATGTTATAAACAGAGGTTCTGCAAAGTTTATGTTTCTTTGACAACCTTTCAATAATGATCAGGCTTATAGTTTCTACAGCTTTCAGAATATGCTCAAGTTGCAAATATTCTGATTATGTAAATCATTCAAGTGATGATTGATGTTCATCGTGTTTTCGAATGCTCTTTGTCATTGAGTTTTTCATTTTATTCTTAGTGTAGCCTGTGTGTGATACAAACAGATAATTTTTTTCGGTTTGTCAAATGTGTAGAACTTTAACATCCCCCTTACGCACCAACATTTGGTTTCTTGTCACTAACATCAGTTGAGATGTAGTCCATGTAGGTATTCTACCTGGAGGCCTTCAAACTGTCTTATAAAGTTATGACTGAAACTGTACCATATAAAGGCCCTACGTCTATTTATATCGTAGCTCGAGAGCTCAGGATGTGATTTCTCTACTGGCAGGGACTACTGGACTAGTGCCCTTGCAAGTTTTAATAGGATGCAGATTGTGGGATATGTTTATATGTTTTATCTCCTGTAATTGGGGTGGAGTCCTCATGTTTGGGAGCATTCTAGAGCAGAATACATGCCTTAGGCCTTAGAAAGACCTTTTCAGTGGGCAGGGCCCTAGTTATGACCGTATTTCAGCCCATATGTAACAGGGTCAGACCCGAGTTTATCTATTTCAGGGTCGGGATCTTAAAGGGTCAGGTCAGGGCGGGACAGATTCTTAGTGGGGCAGAAGGGGGTCATGTGTTTAGTGAAACCAATTGAAAAGGTAATTTTTGGGTCTTCTTTATCCTTTTTACTCATCATGCCCATCTGAAATCAGTAGCCAATATTTTCTTAATAAACTTCATTGATCTTTTTGTACTCAACCACTCACATAGGAAACCAAATGGCATCTTTATGGAAGTTGAAGCCTTTCCCTCGTTGACCATCTCAATGTTTCTGCCTCTTCTCCAATTTCTTCAAAGCACAATGAAAGAGTACATCTCCCCTGATTAAGTCCACAACTCAACATACAACTTATTACTCTGTGCTTACTTTTAGATAAACTAATTGTGGCATTTTGATGTGTCTGCCTTTGGCAATTCCCCCCTTTCTTTCTCCCTCTATGATATTATATGATCCTGTTTCTTATTGCAGGTTCTTGTGCAAGTGACTTGACTAATAGCAACCTCAGATTATCTGTTTTGGTATAATTGACTCTTGATTACTGTATATTATAACTGTCCTGTACTTTTGCTCCAAAGGTGATCACCCTTGTTCTTGGCCACCTTGATTGCCTGCATTCTGAGGCAGGTTTCCCATCTTCGCCATTGACTCTATGTTGCCATAAATACTCATGATTACTACAAAGCATATACTACTATGTCATACCAGATTTTTGCTTCAAAGCAAATGAATAGCAATCCTCTCTGCCGCCCTAACTGGAGTCCTCCTGATGTAGTGATACCAAAGTATAAACATATCAACAAATTAATTTCCAGTGTTAAATGTATTTCAGCACAATTTGGTTAAGAAATATGGTGGTCCACACTTCATAATTAACCTCAATAAAAATTGTATTATGTATTTTAATAACCCTGATAAAAGTTTTCAGCTGTGAAATTCATGACTTATTGTTGATAACATTTTTGAAAATAATTTGCATACCAATCATATGAAGCGATCATTTGCCTAGGAATTTCAGCAACCGCATACCCTCAGAAAATTGATTCTTGAGGCTCAACTGGTCCTCTCCTATTATGATGCTCTAAAAGTAGAACAATATAATCATAAAAATATACTTCGTAATACAATACGAAGAAGTCAATATAATACGAAGTATTTTCTACCTTTTTACTTGCAAGTTTGCAACACATCCTCGTGACACATTTTAAGGAAGTAATGAGTGAGGTTAATTAATGAATAACTTTTAAAAGTTATAGAATAATTAAAATCTTAACTCAATCCCTCCTCTTATCAATGTAAAAGTTATTTTGATAAATTTGTCCATTTATCTTCCCTAATGCGGAGTACAAGTATCTTACATAAAACTCATATCAAAAGGTTTTATTGAAAATATTTTGAAACTAATGGAGTACTATATATGACTTTGGTAAATAACATTAATAACAATACACGTCATTCCTAATTTATAAGTATGCTTTAAGAATATAGCAAATTAAGAATACTTAATTTACTGTATTAGTAAATTAAGTACCGAAGTTGGTATCAAAGATTAGCAACCTTTACTACGAGTACATTATTACCCTCTTTTACTCTTTCCAAATGAAAAAACGATTCTCTCCTAATACGAGTACTCCGTAAATTTATATCAACGAATCTCATAATCTCGTCTACATTATTTCGTTTGAGGCTCTCTCTAGTCCCTACAAGACTACAACAAAGTAACGATAATAAGCTAAGATGCGCACATTTTGGAGTGATTCCGGAAAATACAGGGGATATGTCAAGGGCTCGAAAAATTCATCATCGTCAATTCATCACATCCAAAATCTAGTTTTGAACAAAACCACTGTTCAACCTTCTTAACCAGTAATCCTCAATTTCTGCAAAAATGATACTGCAAACTCAATCTCTTTCTTCCCACATTATCCCTTCAAATTATCTTCCAACCCAGAAACTCAAATCATCTTCAAAACCCCTCAATTTTTTCTCTCCTAAATCTCGCAAATCCCCCCTAAAATGCTCCTCCATTTCAGTAGCTTCAGACCCATCATCATCAACAACAACAACAACAACCCAAATCAAACCTTACCCAGCTGAAGTTTCAAGGACTATAATGGAGTTATCTTCATCTGGGACTCTTTCTACTTTGACCCATGATGGTTGGCCCCTTGGTATTGGTGTTCGTTTTACTGTTGATTCTGATGGTACCCCTATTTTGTGCACTAATCTCTCTAATCGACATTTTTCTATCGATAAAAGGTCCACTCTTCATGTTCAGGTTTGTGTTTGATTCTTCAGATTTTGGTGGTTTATTTTTGTTCTTGTTCAATTTTGAATTATGGGTTTTGCAATATGAGATAATTATTAGCTGAATTTAGATTGGTTGGTTCATGATTTTGTTTCTATTTATCCAAATATCTATCTGATTAGCAAAGGTGATAATTCTGTAAAGTAACTGGTTTTTATGGAATTTGATATTAGTACTTAGAATTGCATGATCAAGTAATCAACAACCTGAATTGAGGTGGGTTTTCGTTAGAGATTTTTGGTTAAATGGTAGGTAGTTGGAGGTGAAAAGTTTTAATTAGGATAAGTAGAAGATTGGAAGCACTGAAAGGTTTGCTATGTTAGGTGTGATATGTACTGCCGATTGACTTGCAAATGATGGAATCCAAAAGTTAATTTGGTGCCGGGAGTTTATGCTGTGTGGTTATTTGTTACTGTAATAGGAGGATGAGTGGATGACGAGTTTTCATATGTATGCAGCTACCGCAATGTGGATTGAGGACTCCACAGTGTACTATACAAGGTAGCCTGGATAAACCCGATGACAAAACGGCAGTGAAGGTAACTTATAATTTTTGCCTAACCTCTTCCGTTTCACTGTTAAATTGGAGGTGACACCTCTATCTAACTTGCTATGTTTGATCCTGCAGAAGCTTCATTCAGCGTGGAAAAAGAGATTTGGGGAAGAGATTAATGAAGACCTTTTGTATGTTGTCTCTGTGGACCGCATACTGCAGCTAGAAGATTTTCAGGAGGTGTGGTGGGTCATATTATTGTTGGTTGTACCTTTGTATCTTAATTTCCTTGGGACTGTAAACATTGTATAGTAAGCGCCAAGCGGAGTTTGATATGGAGGATTTCATGTCATCATATGTGAATTTTTAAGATGCATAACCTTTTCTCATTATGTTTGCAGGATGGTGTTTGGGTTACATCTTCAGATTATAAAAATGCATACCCAGATCCTCTAAGAGATATTGCAGAAAAGGTTGTGACTGAGATCAATGCAAACAACATGGAAGATGTGCTTCGCTTTTGCAGCATTTATGCAGATTTGCAATTCCAGGTATCTTCCTATTCCATATGCTGGATCCTTGAGAGAATCACATATTTGCATTGCAACATTTGTTTTCATGTGAAGTGAACCCTCTCTTCCCAAAAGTGAAAGAAGTGGAATGGTGGTCCTAGGAAAATACAAAACTTGTCTTTAATGTGCAATTATTCAGTTCCGAAGAACTTTTATACTGTGTTATTCACCCAAACAAGTAGCTTGTTCGGTGACTAACCATAATGCTTAAAAAAAATCCCTTGTCTAAGTCAAATTTTAACATATCAAGAAGCTTATTTCTTGTCAAAGGGGTGAGATGACAATCATGACATACAAGAGTTACCTGTTGGTTCTTACTTCTCAGTGGAGAGTGTTTTACCTCTGACCATATCATTTACTTGCACATAGTTGCCAAGCCATTTCATGCTATGGCCTCTGGTGACTTCTCTATGTGATTTACTTGGTATGTCTAAAAATTCCAAGCTAGTCTTTATTAGGTCATCCTAGTATTTCTTAAGTTATTATCACAAAAATAACTCATTTCCATTTAAATATCTTCGCTCCCATTCTAAAGTTATGTTTTAACGATGGCCCTACCATTCTTTAAGAGGTGAGAAGTTTACAAGTGAAATGAAGTACATCATTTGAACCCATAATTGGTTTACATATCTTTAGTTGGTTACTTGGGCACGTGGATGCTAGATTTTTGCGATTATGTCTGTGTAATTGCAGGGAGATTGGTTCTTTTGCCTTTGCATGAAATTCAATTTGTTTCTATTTATTGTTTAATAGTCTTTTGAATTATGCTTTAAAAATACTTGAGTTCTACTGCCTATAACAAAAGTATCCCAACAACAAAAGCTTGTGTATAATTTGTAACTTTGTATACCGTGCTTGAGTACTACTAAGTCCCAAGTATCTTGTATGAGATCTTGAAAGGTGGCTGCTGTCCTCAATCCTCAATCTTTAATCGTATGCCTCCGATGAGGCTTCTACATTGGATGCATAAGTGGAGGTATCAGGTGTAGCTGTATCCAACACATACATAGATAGGTTGTTGTCATTAGACTATTGCTAAAAAGTCCTCAATAAGCTATTCCCTTTTCAAGAGTTTATTGATCTCATGGTCTGTGTGCAACTGTTGTCTCCTTAGGTTTTGATTTGTCTTAAGAGGAGTGAGGACTGAGATTCGCTTTTGTTGGTTTGAAATGAACGAGGTAACAGGAATCTTATCAGTTTTGACCTTTGGTACTGTGTACACTGTACAGTTTGAATAGTGACGGAGCACTGAGGTAAAAGGTATGGGATACAATTGTCTATCGGAATAGTATATCTGGAATTCAGTTTGATCGGTCATGAATCTTCATATATCCTAGTTCTGATAGGGAAATGAGAGGACATGGAATCTGTGTGTGATTGGGGAGATGCCTATCTTATAATCTTTTTCATTCTTAAATCTTAATTACCTTGGCCAACTAAAGAAGTTTTCTCCACCCAATTTTAACTGTGTCTAGTGGTGTTTTATACCTTTCTTATATGCTTCGATGGCAGCTTTTATGCTTGTGCTCATGTAAATCTCAACTCAACCTGATTGCCATCGTTCGGTCTCTCTAGCTGTCTGTTATTTCAAGGTGTGTGTCAAGTGTTTGTGCAAATTGATAGAGGGATAGGATATATCAGTATCAGCTGAATGTAGATGATTTTGGTTTATGAGAATTTGTGTTTATCGCTGTAGCTCTTAATAACTTCTCTTGGAATGATGGAGTGAACATGATTTGAGGGGTAGAAGTACCTTTGTCGTCTCTCAGTAATGGATTTAAGTTTTGTGTCGTGTTGGTTTAATTATAATTGCTTTTCTGCAGGTTTCAGAGGCAAAAATGGTGTGGGTTGATAGGTTGGGTTTCGACATGCGTCTGTATTCACCTCCAAGTGGAATGTATGAGATTCGGATTCCATTCCCTAGGGAAGTGACCGATGAGAAGGGTGTGAAATCAACATTCAATGGGATGTCTCAAATTGCTTGGGAAGTAGAAAAAAATTATTATCCCCTAGATTTTAAGAGAGTTAAACAAGTAAAGAATATTGTGGTGGCAGGATCATAGAGGATGATGGATTTCATTGCTTATACTTGTCTCTTCTTCCCAGAGGCATAGGTCTCTTTGACAGGCCATTTTTTGGGGTGGAAATGTGGAATGCTAACCAATTCTGCAATTTGTTCCGGGTGCATTGTTGTCTTTGTTGGCCAATTAGATTACGAGCAAAATTAAAAGTGATAATTATTAATAGCAGAGAGTATATTTCATATTCGGATTGGTAGTTGTAGATTGTAATTGTATCATCTTTTATTGAATCATATTAATCCTGAATCTAAATTGGCAGCCAGATTTTGCATTTGTGTATAGATAAGAAGTTTTTATTGGCATTGCTCGTTTTCTAAATTGTATATATTCATGGAAAAATTACGTGTGCGGTAGAATACATATTGAACCAGGTGAATTAGTGAAAAGATAGTAAAATTCAGCAAAAACAGTTAGAGCAAAAAAATAGTTTTTTCTAAAATAAAAAAAAAAAGCTAATTTTTTTTTATATGCTTATGCACAATACAGCTTCATAAACTTAATGGTTGATGACTTTTGAAGTGTATCAATCTAGTATTTTTGTTAAACAACTAGTTAGCCTAATTTTACATCTAATAGTGTTAGAAATTAATTTGTAACTAATTACGTAGATTGGTGTATTTTGCTTATAAATTTTTATAAGTTGATTATGCAAATTAATAGTATCCTTTCATTCTCTCTAAACCCCTCTCTATCTTAAGTGGTAATACTGTTTGCGTAGAATTTGTGGATGATATAGAATTTGTTTTACTAGCAAAAGAATAGTTCGTATTTGTATTTTGACATATATATATATATATTTTATGATTGTATGGGGAGTTTTTTAAAAAAGTTTTATTGTTGATTTTTTTTTGGGAAATCCTAATGCTCTATATCAAATCGATTTTAATATCTAATTTTCCTAACATATATATAAAGAGAAAGAAAATGAATCAATTTTACGAATTTAGGAATAATTTTAAACTAAAATTTGTCTTGGAAAAGAGGCAACCTCGGTTAATAATTTGCTTATCAGTCTAACTCCTCTGGTCTTTTGCACACGAGCTTATTAACATCAACGAAAGTCAAGTAAAGAAGCAAAGATGGATGCACAAGTGTGTAAGAGTACTGTGTATTGCTTAAGAGTGTGTGTTTACAAGTTTGTTTGGATGGTTTGCAAATGAGGGGGCGCGCTTTCTATTGATAGGGCTCCTAAGTTTAGACCTAGAGTGTTCAGATTTCCTACTCCGAAGAGTTCTACGCAAATCTAGCCTACGGATATGTACAAGAGTTAACTAGAAATTGTTAGAACCTTCCAGACGTTTCTCAAATATTGTTGTACATTCTGAACGTTTTCAGGCCTTATATTGGAAATCTGATTTCACCTTAACATTCCTTGACCCGAAAATCGGTGAACCCCTATAGTTACATTTAACGGTTGATAAACCTATTTCGTTTCTCAGCCTTATCAACTTGTATTTCCCTCCGTTAAAAATGGGTTTTCTTTAAGGGTTTTGAATCAGATTGAAGATTAAGAAAGTATATCTTTTCTGATCAAAACACCGGACTAATTTTCTTTGCTTAAGACCCGAAGTCATTCCTGTTCAAACTATTCGAACCCACAAACTCGAGGTAATCCGGCCAATGGGACAAGCAAACATTAACATATCATCCGGATGGATATGGGGCAGGGGCACTATGCAACCCGAGCCATTCCAAAACGTGGTGCACCCTTTTTACACCTCTCCCTCGTTATCTCTCTTTCTCTCCTTCCCTAAAACCCAAAACCCAAACATTTATCCACAATTTAAAACCTTCAAAGAACTCAAACTCTATTTCAATGGCGGAAAATCATACCCATTAACAGAAAAATCAAATCTTTTTCTCAACTAAACTCTTTCATTTACTGTAAATTCCTCAATCAAGTTACAAGTAACAAATGGGGATTCTCACACTCCCATTAGTAATCTCAGTCCTTAAACCCCATAACTATAAACCCCAGAATTTCTCTTTCATTTTTCACCCAACTCGTCATTTTTGCTTTAAACCCCATAATCGTCGCTTTTTTGCGTCTTCTAGTGTTGGCGCTTCCACTTTGCGGCACAATTTTTCCGACAATGGTGACCCCAGTTCAGGTCCTTGTACTGCCTCTGTGCCCACTTTCCAACAAGCTATTCAGCGTCTTCAGGTTTATTTCATATTCTCTTTCCTTTGACTTTTGGATCAAAATTTTATATCTTTGACCTTTAATTCTTGCCATTATGTATTTTTCTAAATTTTATGACTTAGTTCTTGCTAGATTCATTGCAATGTGTGATATTCAATTTATGGATTTAATGATATTATGTTTAAAAGAGTATGAAAGTCAAACAAGAAGCTCATTTGAAAATGGAGGGGGAGTCGTTTACTAGTATGTAAATTGTTGTTTTCAATCTAGTTAGAATATACAAGTATTGGTTTTTGGTACCCAAGAGATGACATCGAACTCGATATGGGTTACATTCTCGGGTGATGGTTTTGACATCAAAATTAGCATTTGTGCTTTTATCTTTTGGGGTTAAGTAGTTATCTAAATCAAATAATGATCTGATCAAAGGGTGTATAACTGTATGTTGCTCCCTCCTGATTGGACATTGAATTCCATTCATATATGACTGGTAATCGTCTCATATCTTTTTGTTTTTTGGGTACCTGCAGGAGTATTGGGCCTCTGTTGGGTGTACAGTTATGCAATGCAGCAACACTGAGGTGATCTTCTTAATTTGTTGTACAAAAGCAGATTCCTTTTGCGGTTTGCACCTTCTTTGTTTAATACCTATTGTTTGGGTGTCCCAATTGATATGGATTCACGATAGATGTAACTCGTTCTCCCTGTGATGAATTTTATTAAGTTTGATAGACATGCTATTTCAAATTATATATAAAAATAAACAATTGAATCTTAATACATTCTAGGATATTTTTGATTTTAACACCTCACAAAAGCATGAAAATGGTTTTTAACACCCCAAAAAAAAAGGTTTATTTTAACACCAGACAAAAACTACAAAAATGGTTTTTACCACCATTTAACTGATTTCGTTTAGGAATCCGTTAATGGGGTCATGAGCCACGTGTCGCTTTATTATTGGCCAAAAAAGAAAAAAAAAGAAAAACAAAAAATTAAATAATAAAAAAAAAACCTAAAACTACCCAGCCACCCTAGCCCCACCACCGCCCCACCACTGCCACCTTCTTCTTCACCTTGACCCACAGCCGCCGACGCAGCCACCGATGCACCACCTCCCCCTCCCTCACTGACTGACCTAAACCCATCCCCACCTTTTTCCCGCAGCCCTAAACCATCTCAATCACAGCAGCTCCACCCCCCCTCTCAATCACCTCACGCATAAACCCAATAGCAGCCCTGCACCAGCCTCCAATCGCCACCAATAACCGACCGAACAGCCACACAACAATTGCAGCCTCTAGCCACCGCACCTGCAGCCGCCACCTGCACTCCGTCGCCATCACCAGCCACAAATTTCGATTTGCTATTTATGGATGTTACTCCAAGAACAGCCACGAATTCAGCCATTGATGGCCGAAATCGGCTGGTTAAGGCCACTCAGCCCCAAAACCGGTCGATTTCAGCCATTAATGGCTGAATTCGTCGCCGGTTTTGGGGAAGGAAGGTTGCGGTTTGGGCGTTTGGCGGTGCTAAAGGCGGTTTAGGGCTGGGGAAAGGGAAGGGGAGGGTTCAGGTGGGTCGGGTAAACGGAGGGGGAGGGATGCGCCGGCGGCCGCGCTAGGTGAGGGTGGAGAAGAAGGTGGCGGTGGTGGGTTGGGGTGGATGGGTAGTTTTAGGATTTTTTTTTTTTAATTTTTTTTTAAAACAAGTAAAATGGTGACACGTGTCACCGTGGACCCCACTTAACGGAATTTTTGGACGGAAACCGTTAAGTGGTGGTAAAAACCATTTTCGTAACATTTGTCTGGTGTTAAAATAAAAGTTTTTTTTTGGGGGGTGTTAAAAACCATTTTCATGCTTTTGTCAGGTGTTAAAATCAAAAATATCCTACATTCTATGGTTCTTTTTATTTTTAAAGGTTTGTAGCTTATGAAAGCTATATTTTATTTGGGCAAGTCATTGCAGCATTTGTATATTTACTTCACCACCTTCAACATGCGGTTTACATTCCGGATTATGTTGCTAGTAGCTTTACCTTTGATGATCAGGTGCTGCATGAGGAGTGATATATAGTCAATGTAGATCTGTTACTTGTTATTTATTGTGTTTAAATGCAAAGTAAGTGTTTATTGATTGAGCGAGCTATACTAAATTTGTTTGTTTGAGGTGGCAGTTCGTACTGGGGGTCTAGGGGTGCTTGTTGGCTCTTTACTAGCACGTGACTTGTTTGCACCAACTTTTATGTCCATGTCTTACTTTCACATTACTATACTAAGGAAACTCTTAACACGTATACTATTCATGTGGTTGACCCTATACTCAAGGTTGGTGATCTTTCAACTCTTGTAATTTCTCCTGAAGTGCCTCTTTGTTTCTTTTCCTCTTCCCTCTTCCCTTTTGTGTGTGTTAAAAGTGGACACCCTTAGCCTATGGTATATCGAGTAATTTTCATTAACATCATTTACTCCTCTTTCTAAATATTCTCTACACATGTTTGGATGAGTTAAAGGTGTGTGCAATACATTTGGATCGACACTACCACATTGGGTTGGTTGTTGCTGTAAAAGCATTAGATAAGGAAAATGAGAAGTGGTGGGCCATAAATAGCCTGAAATTAGAAGGACTTTTAATATTTTTCTTGGGATATCTCTTAATTTACTATGGTTTTGCCAAGCAACGAGATATTAAGTTCCTTTTGGGTATTTTTATGGGTTATGAGATGTTGGCTATAGCGCCTATAGGATTTTAGTAGGCTTCATTTCTCTCTTTGGTGTACTACATTACATTGAGATGGAGTTGTTTGGTGAACATATGCATATAGTATTTGAATAAGGGACTTGAGATGGACTTGTTCAGGGGACATGCAAATATCAGTGAGCTTTTATTGCAAGATTTCCCAATGGCTTGAGTAGTGGAAGTTCCTTTGATTTAATTTCTTAAATTTTTTTATCCCCTCGTTGAGAGCATTTGCTTCTCTTCGCACTCTATAACTGGTTCCTCTAGCAAATGAAGTGGGTCGTTTACTGTTTTTCTTGAGGCTTATGTAATGGAGATTTATGTTCACCAATAGTATTTTGGTGGTGAAGTCTTTTAACAATATGGTGTAAAAAGTAACAAGTATGGACTCCATAGATGGCTTTCAAGCTGGCTGTGTCCACTCACTTCATATAGTTTTTATGATCTACTTCTAGTGGATGATACTGTGATCCTTAACAGATCCCGTGAGTGTAATTTAGGCTTCTTGTGATGCTGTCTCTTACTAGATTGAATAATGGCTAGTTACTAATTAAATTTGAGAATATTATATTGATTCAAGCTAGCAATGCCCTAAATCTGAAGGATTTGGCCAAGTTCTTTGGGTGTAAATGGCTCTCTCCTACTTGCATTTATTCTTCATCTAGTGGACAAGCTTTTATGAATTACATGTGTCATTTATTTGTGTGGTTTTGCACTTGTGCATGCTATGGATTATGAAATTTCAGCACAATTCTAGTTCATCTATATGCAGACTTGGTAGTTTATAGAAAGTCCTATTTAAAACTTACCTGCCCTGTTATTTGTGAACCTTGATTGCTGTTTGCTCAAATGAGAGCAAGATTAATTGTAAATTGTTGGTGTAAGGTTTCCTCTTTTCCTTTGCTTAATGATGTTGCACGGTTTCTATAATGCCTTTGAGATACATCTTTGAGATTCTTGCATTTCTCAGGTCGGAGCTGGGACGATGAATCCCCTGACATATCTGAGGGTCCTTGGTCCAGAGCCATGGAATGTTGCGTAAGTCAACTCCAAGAATTTTAATAATATTTTTCTATTTTTTCTGGTTTATTTTTGGGCTTAGGTGGTACAAAGTGCTCTATCATTTTCTATTTTCTACTTATGTTTTTAGTTCCTTTTCCTTCCATTATTCTGGGATATACAATTTGCATCGTAGACAAGCTTTGTGCTAAAAGGTGAATAGATTCTTCTCTTTGCTGAATGAATACATAACTCATACTACTACAATAGAAGTTGTATGTGTTTTGCACGCCTTACAGCTGAAGTAGTTTTGGTTGTCTTAATGACTTAATGCATCTACTATGTTTGCTAGAATATTTAAATTAGACTCTTTACAAGCTGAAACCCCGAAGATCGAGGTTCTTGGTTTATGGTTGGATTTTGAATATATTATTCACGAGAGACAAAGTCTACTGAGGAGTATATACTTAAATCATTTAATTTATATTTCTTTTGCTTAATATATGTGCTTAGGACTTAGGGATACCTGTCCATCTTCTCAACTTACCCTATTTCCTCTATCTGGGGGTAGGGGAGGGAGCAGGTGGCTAAGCATTGAGAACATAAATGAGGGTTTGTGGGTCATTGGGCTGTAGGTGTGGAGGTTAAGAGTTTGTTTGAAGTATTTTGCCTAGTGGCAGTAAAAGATTTACAAATGTGAACATGTAGCATTGTCAATAACACAATATGCTTGACAAAACTAATGTGACCTACATTACCTGACCCGAACTCAAAATGGACTATCTAACTCGACCTGAACCAAAATAAAATATGCATCCCATATAAGCTAAATGGTAATAGACACTATAGTCACCCAACCTAAATTGACCACACCAAAACTTGGTGTATAGCGAGAATAGATCAGGAAGTCAACTCTTAAACCAAGTCTGGGTGCAGTTTGCTTAAATTCACATCTTTTGGAACTTATAGCATAATTGGGGTTAGAAAGCGTGGGTAAAGGGTGTTGCAGTTGAACTTTGCTCTTGTTGGAAATTGACTATGGACTAGATACACTTGTTATAGGGTACCTACTGATTAATTGTCCAGGAAGAATCTCTTAAGATATGAGTGCTTGCCCTACTTTGGTATTGTGGTAGAAAGGAACAGCATATCTTCTGATCACGACTTTCTTGGAATAGGGTTGAATTCTTTGCTTCATTTTATTGCAATTCTATCCATGATAATATATATGATTGTCAGTTTTAATTAATATATTTCATTCAGAATTGCTCACCTATTGTTGTAACGCCTTTCTAGCAATTTCAAAAAAAAAAATCTATTCTTATGTAGAGAAATTATGAAATAAATGGTTACAATAGTTGATTGGATAAATGTTTGCGATGATGACCTTCTATACTGAATGTTGGTGTCAATAAATTGAAGAGGGTGAATTTCTTCAGTCTTGTCAGTTGCTGATGACATAACTTTTTTCACAATTTACATCTTCTTGTAAGGATTGTATTAAGATAAGTTCATGCCCTTAAGAGGCTTATCTTGCTTTTATCATGGCATCCTGCCTTTAACTTTGGGGTTGTAGTTGTTTATGTTTTTCTATTGAATATCATCTGTTATGTAGGTTGCTCTAACATTGACACGAATTTCCTTTGGAAAGTTATGTAGAGCCTAGCATCCGGCCTGATGATAGTCGCTATGGGGAAAATCCAAACCGTCTTCAACGCCACACCCAATTTCAGGTATAGCTGTTATTTTTAATGTATCCAAACCAGAAAAAAACTGAAGTTTGAAAATACTCTGTTGCTTCCTATGGTTAATTAGTCAAGTATACTCTTATTTGGAGTCTGATCTCAGGTTATATTGAAACCGGATCCTGGAAATTCTCAAGATCTCTTCATTCGGAGCCTATCTGCTTTAGGTAGCAATTTTCTTTTGTATCTCTTTCTGTACTTGCTTGTTATCTTCCTGAGCTAACAACATCATGCACGCGTGAGGTAAGCTAGAGCTCGAAAAGGGTCCTTAAGTCGTCTTTTATATTTTTGTATAAAAACCAGGTTGAGATGATGGTGACCTCTTTCAACATTGGACTCCACTATACAATCTCATCAAAAGATTAAAATATAAAAAAAAATAATTGCTCTACTTCATTCTTATTAAAAACTATTTCATCCTTATATCCCTTGCCACATATACTAATGAGATTGAACACTTGAACCTAATCAACCCAGATAAACACAAGATGATTATCAAAGGCAAAAAGGAAGTGTGACACTTACCTTCTGATTGTTGATATATAGTGAACATGAACATAGGACATATGATGTTAAGGTTTTTTGTTGTTGTTTTGGTGCTCGTTTAGATTTCCATTGTTTCATCTCAGTTTTAGTAATTCTTGTGCATCATTTCAGGTGTTAATGTTTTTTGGTGCATATTTCAGGTGTTAATGTCAATGAACATGATATACGTTTTGTGGAGGACAACTGGGAAAGTCCGGTAATTTTTTCCTTTCACTGGTGGACCAAGCCCTACCCTTACTTTGGAGATAATCTTGTCATATAATAATGGCTTAACTCTTATACTTGCTAGTTGAATTCATGAAATTCTCAAGTCTGCAGTGAGGTCTCTTATGCATACTCACTGTTGTTTTTGTTTGATACTGCTTGTTTTTAGGTCCTTGGTGCATGGGGATTGGGTTGGGAAGTTTGGATGGATGGGATGGAGATCACTCAATTCACATACTTCCAGCAGGTTATAATTCTTCCTTGTTTCCTTATGAGAAGGATTTTATGTGCATATTTTTGAAATGAATATGCATATTTTATGAACTTAATGTGATGTCTGATGTGTACATTTATTGAATTCAATCTGCAACAGTTTATTTTGTCAAATTTATGTACACAGAATGTTCACAAGTGTTTCATATTAGAAATCAAAAGTATTTTCAGTTCAATAAAATGTATACACATTCAGTACTAATAAATGCTCATTCAACTGAAAAAAGTTGCACATCTATCCTTCTCATTTTAAGGAACATCCCGTTATCTCATTAATATACATACACTCCCTCCGTTCCTTAATGCTCTACTCACGTTCTGTTTTGAGGTGGTTCATAATGTTCTACTCACTTCTACTTTGTTCTATCTTTAGCAAACACCTTATACCATATTATCCCCTTTTCCCACAATTTTTACACCTTTCCCACTACTTTATACATTTTGTTTTTCTTTCACCCACGACCTTTTTACTACATCTCTCTTACTTAATCCTCCTTTTCCTTACACCCACTCACCTTTTTCAATTTTTCCTAGGAAAAAGATTCTACAGTAAGTGATATGACCATTAAGAAATGAAGAGAGTAAGTATAGTGAATAATGAACTTTTGATTTGGATCTGATTATTTAAAGCTTGTTTTTACAGACTGATCATTAAGTCTTGTCCTCAATCTCTAGTTTATTCTAGCAACAGTCAACAGAAATACAAATTAGTTATTTGAAATCAGACGTCATTTCAATTATCAATCAATGGTCTTAAAGAAAGGCTTCCTTCAATCATGTTGTCTTTAGTTTATACTTTCTGTATATCTGGAGTACTTGTCCTCTACCATATGATAGTTTTCGCTCTCAATTGTTTTTTAATGAAAAAAATGGCTACCTCCATATTTTGATATCAGTTTGTCGTATGTTGTTTGTCTCAATTTTGTTCAGGCTGGAGGTCTTCCATTGTTGCCAGTGTCTGTTGAAATCACTTATGGTCTAGAGCGAATTCTCATGCTGCTACAGGTCTGTGTTTCTAGGTGTATTCTTTCACATTCCCAGTCTATATGTTTCTGCTGAAGTTTTTCCATCTCTGTTTGCAGGAAGTTGATCATTTCAAGAAAATACAGTATGCAGACGGGATCACATATGGAGAATTGTTTTCTGAGAATGAGTAAATAATTCACCCCAGTTAACTTTTATTTGTAAAAGTTGCTAACAGATCCCGTGCCTCATGTCCAGTCATATCTGTCTTCAAAGTCACATGGTGTTCCTTAGTATAGTTCACTTACTAATCTTTCCTATTCAGTCTATTTATCACATAAATCAGTGTTTCTATTTTAAAATTCCAATGCGATATCAATTGTTAGCTTTAATTACCAATGCATGTAATAGAAATTCATTATATGTATGCATATCGTTGAAAGGAAATTATTAACGAATGGAGGGAGCAGTATATGTAGGTTTTTGAGCTGTGAAACTCGTGCTTTATTATCATCGAGTTTTTTCATAACAAACTGTATTCTTATTGTTATCAAGTGTTATTTAACTCCTTTAATTAATGGTTGCTATTATGATTACTGTTGAGTTATAGGTGTTGGTATAACATCAGCACCACCACCATTCATTGGGGACAATGTTGTTGGCAGGGACTATAGAGGCTATGATGTATTTAGCTTTGTCAATAATAAAGCCTTGCCTCCTTCTATAATTACTCTACCAATTTTGTTGATTATGTGATAATTCATCACATTTGTGCACCTTCATTTTCATAAATTTTGTTGATAGATTCTAACCTTCACTACCATTGTAGTCTTCTAAGTTATGTAATCAATTGATCTTTTTTTTTTTTTTTTTTGTTTTTTATTGTTTTTTTTGTTTTGTTTGTGTCTTGCTGTACTATCTTATATATTTGACCTATTATGTTTATTTGTGCTTGAATGGGATGTTTACTTTTAGGAAGGAGATGAGTGCTTATTATCTTGAGCATGCCACTGTCGATCATATTCAGAAACATTTTGATTTTTTTGAGAAGGAAGCTCGCCATCTACTTGAATTGGGCCTTCCTATCCCTGCGTATGTTCCAAAACCTCTACTATGTACAAATATTTCGTAATTCTGGACAAAGAATATGGTCAGCAAAATTAACATGCCTATAAATGTGCTAGGTATGATCAGCTTCTGAAGACATCTCATGCTTTCAATATCTTAGATTCTAGGGGCTTTGTAGGTGTAACTGAACGAGCTCGTTACTTTGGTCGAATGCGTAGGTGAGTAAACTTTTGTTATTTTTTCCTAGCCATGCTTTACTTGTACCAGATCATGTTCAGTGGTCGAGTATCTTTCATGTCTAATACAGAGTATATTTTCTTCAAACATTGTGCTCCTTTTTCAGAGGTGTTAGTATAATGCTTTTATCTTATACGAAAAAAATAATGAAGTAATAACAGTGGGGAAATGTAACTTAGGTCTCCTATCTTCATTCATCCCAAAATCTAGTATTTCTGCAAGTTTTTTGTTTTAGCTTTTATCTCCACTCCTTTCTTTAAAGAGTAATGAGTGAAAGCCTTTGAAATTGCCTGCTAACCGGTATTGATGTTTTCCATTACATGATTATAGTAGTCAGTAATGAAGTGTTTTCCACTTTCCATATGAAAGTCAAATTAGAGACCTGTCTTCCATTTACTCTAAGGCTATGATCATCTTAAGCTGAAGATCTTCTTTTTTCATGCACTTTTCTCCAGTCATTACAATTTTAAAACTAGTGCTTTTAGTATGAAGGCTGCATGCTACTGCCCTCACCCCTCCCTTATCTTCGATGAGGATGTCTTGTTTACTGCGTTATTGTGTTAGTGGTGAACTGAAGAATAATATCTAACATTTATTAAGGGTTGTCAGTATTTTTATCTCTATACTAGCTATTAAAAATATTATTATTATTTCGGTGGTGTACTCACGCTAATTTCATTTTTATTATTGGCAATGCATCAGTTTAGCTCGTGAATGTGCTCAGCTGTGGCTGAAGACACGAGAGTCTCTTGGTCATCCTCTAGGCATTTCTGCTGAGCTTGGCCCTATAACTTGTCCGAGTGAGGTCATCCAGTCTGCAGTAGAAAAGGTAGGTAGCAAGCGTGATGTATGGAAAATTCTGGTTCTTGTTCACTGCAATTCTTCTTTTTCTTGGTCTTATTTGGTAGCCAAATATGTATTACTGATCATGTCAATGCACAAGGGGAAAGTGATCATCTGCTTGTAGCTGGCATAAATTGCATGCAGTGATGCACCATTTGAATTATCATGTCAAGTTCTTATGTATTGCAAGTATGTCATGTTTATATATGTTTGGTTATGTATTTCACTTGTGCAACATTACTATTGTGTTTGTAGAATGTAAATCACTCTATTGTGCGTAGCAAATTTTCGGATCCATAAATCTGGATTACTATTTATTGATGTGATTTTCTCTTGTCTTTGTAGAAGCATGAGAAGTTTGTTTGTTATCTGTCTGCATTTGAGTAGGCTGGGTGCTTTTCTCTCTTTTAATATATAGCGTGAGTTTGTTGAGAGGAATGGGGTATCTTCCATGATTAGTCCTCTCATTCTTTTACTTTTGTACTGGGTTTGTTGACTTGATATTTCATGTTGTACAGCAATTAGCCTGGTTAGGTAAGCTTTATTTATGGACTGTGGAATATGATTAGCCTGGTTGTGATTCTGTCTGTTGGGATTCTTTTTTATTATCTTTCTTGTAGCTTTAAATCTTTTATTGACATATTGCTTTTGGTGGCCCTTTCTCTTAACTACATTATTTATTCTTCAGTACATAAGAAATAGTAATACTTTCCCTGTTCCCATTTCTGATACATGCTAACTTTGTCACTCAATTATAGATCTCTGAATGGCCCTTATCTTCTATCTAACTAATGAATAGTTTTTTAAGGTTTAAAACGAGGAAATCTTTGGGATGGAATAGAATAATTGGACTGGTATGGTGCATGTAAAATTTTTGGGGCATTCTGAAGGGATCATGTAAAAGGTTGTTCGACATTGATTGTTTCAAGTGGAAAAGGAACATGTGATTTTCTTTTTAGTTCCCTTTGTAATGTAGATTATGGGAAATGCTAATTAGTAATATGCATTTATTGAAACAAAGAATATTATTAGAAATGTTTTTTCCTTGTTTAGTGCTTGTCATCAAAGCTGCTCTCGTCACATTTACTCTTGTCTGTGCCAGCTCATAGATAAATTTTGGGAGCTGGAGTTTAGAAAGAATAACATGGCTTACTTTTAAAATTAGTGGAATGGGGTACATCTATTGTTAATTTGTTATGCCTCTATGAACCACATATAATGGAAAAAGACTTCAAATTGTCAAGAACTTTTTTTACTTATTCATTCTAGGGCTTAGATTTTTTTTTAACCCTGTTCAGTTCACCTTATTTTTGTTGAACTGAAATTATTTTATTGAATTTAAATTATTTTTGCTGAACTGAAATTATTTTTATTGAACTGAAATTATATTTACTGGTTTTCTATTATATTTCTTTTTTAAAGCTACTAATTTTTACTGAACTAAAGTTATTATTATTGAATATTTTTCTTAAGGGGAAGTGAACAGGGCTTTCAGTCAATTTTATAACTATAGAAACATCCAGTTACTTAAACTGTACAATACTCCTTTGTTCTGATAACCTTTTTGTAGAACAGCCATATTTCCATCAGAGGCAAGTATTTGGATTAAGCTGGTAATATATGTTGAAGTTGCTGTCATCTTAGAAGTGTCTTGTCTCTTGTCTGCCACCAATTGAATCAACATGTCTGGAAGTCCTATAATGATTCCATCATACTATTGTAGATTCAATGTAGCAAGCTTTTGCATTGCCTCCAGTAATGTGGGTGATAGTTTGCTGTTCTGACAATTCATGCTCTGTGTTATTTACTGATTTAGTTTCTTGTGAAATTTTTAATTTGAATCTGATGTTATGACATAGACATTAGACATCAATGCAAACTTAAGGTGAATTGCTTCAAATTTTATTTTCCTAATTTCTAAATCAAATTCAAAATTCAAATTTCTAATTTTTAAATAGGTGTCTGTAGAGCCAAGGATGTTTGCCCTTGAAATTGGAACAGAAGAGTTGCCGTCACATGATGTATCATATGCAACTCAGCAGGTTGGTTCATGCTCACTCTTTGATATACTCTCTGAACATCTATTATTACAGAAGAGCTGCCTGGCAACAATGCACAAGATTGACAAGAATATTTAAATATGATTACTGCCCGAACGTTAATTTCGTTAATCCTACCCTTCCATTACCAAAAATTGTGAAAATAATAAACTAATGTTGCAACCTAACATGCGAATTTTCCAGCATGTGATGTCTTTCCTGGTCTTCATGCATGTGGTTGTATACATGGCGCTCTTATATTTTACACTGATTTTAGTGTTGGGACTGTTAACACATTTGTAACTTTGTAGTGGTCCTACCCTATGGCTCAGTGCCCTCTATATTGTAGGGCTTTGTGATTTTAATGATGTGTTGTTGTCTCCAGTTGAAAGATCTTATTGTGCAATTGCTGGAAAAGCAAAGATTGGGCCATCATGAAGTGCAGGCATTTGGTTCACCTCGAAGATTGGTGGTATGGCTCTAAAAACTACTTTACCTTTTCTGTTTTATTTTATTTTATTTTATTTTTTATTTTTAAAAAACTTATCTTCAAATTGTAAACTATAAATCTCTGCCTGTTTTAAGCTACGCAAATTTGAGAGGTTAATAAGTTTAATATTGATGCGTGCAATCTGATTATTGGAACTCCTCAATAAATGCATATTTAGATTATAAGAGTTTGGAGGATGGTTGATTTTTCCAAGCTACTTTCTAGCTGAGTGATAAATGGAGGATGGTGTTGGCAAATCTATCTTGAAGTTACCTCGAAGAAATTAATTCCTTAATGATAAGGGGGTGGGACAATTTGACTATTGTATTAGGTCAAGGGGATTCTGCACAAAAGATACTTTGATTTCTGTAATTGATTAAGGTTTGTATGATATGGAATCTTTAAATGACTTTAGGAAAGGTGAATGGCAACATCCCTAGATGATCACAACACTAAGAATTATGCAATCTTACCAGAAATAAAAATCCTGAACCAATGCAGATTTGCTGATTTGGTTTTAAGATAATCTGTCCAATCTCTAGCATACTAGATATGTGCAGTTTTCTTGTTTAGCTTCTCCTATTCTTATCCAACAAAAATTGATGTCAGAAGTGTAGTAGCTAAAGTTAACTGCCTCCCTTGCCTCCTCCCAAAAAATAAATAATAAAGATTGAGAACCAAAGAGATTGAATCAACTTGACTTGTTTCTGCAGGTTTGCATTGATGGGTTGTGTGCCACGCAAGCTGAAAATGAAATTGAGGTTCGAGGACCCCCAGCTTCTAAGGCATTTGACAGCCAAGGGAATCCAACAAAGGTATCCATATTGGCCATATCTAACAGTCTTTTAGTCGTAGTCTTAGAGTTTGGTTGATTAAATTTTATCAACTGAAGCTGTGAGCTGGTAGTCTAGTTTATATACTTAACTTCTCTACATTTACTGGCTGAACAAAATCTCAATTGACAAGTTCGTCAAGTTGAATATCAATTTGGTTCAGGTATTTATAACCTTAAACTAACATTCCTTGTTCTAATATGTTAATTGTTATAGCTAAACATACTTTATGTACACACACACACACAGAGAGTCAAGCATATAGATTAAGCTCTCAAATTCAGAGTCTGTTCAACTTCATTGTTTAATTACTTGATGTACTCTATTTAGAGCATGCTTCTTCATCGGCTCAATGAATAACAGTTACATGTGATGCACTAAATTATGCCCTTAGTATGATACTCTGTTAACAGCTCTTCATACTCGACTTTGATCTTTTATAGGACGTGGAGCTGATATTGTTGTGACATATGATTCATTTTCTTTTATCTTTCTTTTATGTATTGATTAAATTCTTGCACTCATTTAATGCTTGGGTTACTTGTTTGCAGGCTGTTGAGGGTTTCTGTCGTAGATATAATACTTCTCTGGACTCCATATACAAAAAAGTAGATGGTAATTTCGGTCTTTAGATTGTTGATATGTATGGACTGCATATGGATCTATTTTTTATTTCTAATAGATCTTTGCATGTCTAGCTTGTTTAATGAAGATAGTTCCATTTCATTCCTAAACTCTTTTTCTGGAAGAGCTGTTCTATATCTGTACATTGCTAAATGAGACGAGGGCATGTTGCTATGGTCTATGACAACCTTCCTCCCTTCTCAAAGAAATGAGATGAAAGTATTATTTGGAAGCCATTGTTTATTGTGCATTGGCTGGTTGAGTTGGATTGCAGTCCTTACTCGTCCCATATAAAGCTGTGACCATTCAACACTTTTTGATGCACAGTGATAATATATTCTGATGCAACTTCTATAAATGGCTCTTTTGAAGCTTCTTGCATAATGGTCCTGATCATATGCTCTTCTTACTTCAGGTAAGACTCAGTATATATACGCTCGTGTCACGGAGCCCTCCAGATTTGCTTTGGAGGTTTGACTTTAGCTTCCTGACTGATCTATTTCTTTCATTTTCTTTGTACGAAGTATATTATTTCTTGAGTACAGTGGTCTGCTCGAAAAACTAATCTAACTATTCTGGTCACTAGGTTTTAGCTGAAGGTCTCCCCGGAACCATTGCCAAATTATCGTTCCCCAAATCAATGCGTTGGAATTCTCAGGTTTTTGTTTCCCATGATAGTGTCAATTTTTATTACCTGGCAATGTTTTTGTGTAACTCTTGGCTGTCACAGACACAGTACGCAAAATGCTGTGCTGACAGCTATAATTTATTTGGAATTCAATTGACTCCTGGGTGCTGAAGCATTAAGAATTGTAGTTAAATGTTATTTAGAAACAAAAAAGTCAGTTGAGATCCAGAGAGAAAGGTTGATGTTATGAGAGAGAATAACGGAAGGTGTAAAAATATTTGGGGATGTAGGGAGTATGCATATATGAACTTTCGGGAAAAAAAATACCCCATGGTTTGCTAATTCAAATATTTCTGTTTCCTAAAGCATACTGGTTGTGGTGTGCTGACTAAATGCTGTGAATATTTCTGAAACATAATTATGGTCTTCTTTATCTGTTTATGTTTTTGAAATATGTGTCAGTTTACTATGAAGTGTATGGACCCTAGAACTTTGGGAATATAGGATTTTCCATGCTTTGAGAATCTAAATTTTTACTTTATGCATCTAAAGATTACCAGTCTTATGGATTAGTGTTGAGCTAAGTACTATTGGTCTGTATTTATTTTTAAAAAGTAGCCGCGCATGTAGTTTATGGTTTTGAACCTGCTTAGGAATCCACTTTAGCTCTTTATAGTGTCTTGCTACTGTAACATTGTATATATTGATGAGGCATCAAGGGATTAAGTTGGTGCTGTAGCAGTCTGGTCTGATGTGGATGGGGTAAAAACAGTTTCCCTATGGCTCTAACCATATTGGACCTCTTCTCTTACACTGCTTTGACCTATGAAAATCTATTGCTACGTATCAAAACTTAGATTGTCCTGATCGGAAATTATTTTTGTTGATAAAATAAACTGATTATTATGGAACAAAACTAAAATTCACTGATCTACACTCACTTATTAGTATACAGTAGATTTTCAAATCTGTTACTTTTTTTCTTTTATTAGTATACACTATATATTCACATCCAAAAAACCCTTACCTCCCAAGCAAAGGTTAAGAGTCTCTGGTGGTGCAAAAAATTGGCTTTTCTTTACCTGTGCTGACTGCTGAGAAACATTACGTTTGTTCCTTGCTATGGACTGGCAATGCTATTAATGCTGTGACCAAACATATGTTTGATTATGATGTCTTTTCCATTGATATATCATTTATTCTTAACTATATTGATACATGCTGAAATTATCATATTTTAATAATTACAAAAATATATATACTACGTATATATGGTTGTGAGCTGAGCAGATTTTTCTTGATATGCTTTTAGGTTTTGTTCAGTAGGCCTATTCGTTGGATTATGGCTCTTCATGGTGATGTTATCATTCCATTTACTTTTGCAGGAGTTTCCAGGTAATTGAAGTAATTTTTGCTACAAAGTTGCCTTTGCCTTTTTTCTGCAGATGTTGCGGCATTACTCATCTAGATGTTTACTTCTGTCCCTTTTTGGCCCTCCATATGCATTGATCCTTTAAGGAACTTTTAGACTTGTAATTGTACCCTTCAAAGGACCTATATTCATAATTCATGATTTTTTTTAGAGTAAATTTAGTCTATTAAACAAGGGTTTTTGCAGTGAATAGGGCTCTATAAAGCTTTCTCTTATTTTCTTTTCTGATGGGTATTGGGGGTCTTTTATTTTTTTTTCTAATGTTTTGTCTTCTCCTCATTTTTAGTTCATCATTAATTCATTATAATTTCAACTTGATTTCTAAGTAAGCATGAGACGGCGGCAATGGGAGGGAGAATTAGTTTGTTGCACATTTTTTCCTAACCTGACTATTTGTTTGTTCCAAAATCTCATAAGTACTACCTAATTCATTAGTGAAATTCAGAACAGGTTTGTAATTTTCTACCTAATTTGTTTAATTGGCCCAAGAATTACTAAACTCACTAGTATAGTTTGCCTTTTTTGTTTTTCCGTTTTGCAGTTCGCAGGGGGTGGGATGGTCATTGGGGGGGGGGGGAAGTTCGGGAAGTAGGTAACACTGGCTCTGACCTCTGTTATTAGAATTTTTCCCTTGAGCAGTTATTTGTCATAGGTTTTAGCTGATTAACACCTAAAGTATTGTGTATGATCAAATTTATCTGTTACCATTGATGTTGCAATCCTCTATGTAATGTCCTGTGTTAGCTGGTATTGGCAATCTCATCATATTTAGGAACAAGAGCTTCACATTGCTGTTATTTCTCAAGCTAAACATCATGTTATCATCTGCGATTTTGTTATAAATGTCATCACATAAGGTCATACACATGCTTAGCACTTTTTGGGCTTAAGCCCCTAGTTTGTTCAGACACTAGTTAAAATGTTGTTTCTTTAAATGCATACTCCTGCTCCTCTATGGTATGTCCTGAAAATTTTACTGTACAATTCTGGCTCTTGTTTATTAGAAATCCGCCTCATGCTTACACATTAGCTGTGACACGCAAACTCTCTGGAAATTACTATAGTTTGCTTCAAAATTCTTGCTGTTATTATTTGATCATTATTAAATGCTGTGATATTTAATTATGTTTTGAAAATTTTCTTTGCAGTGGAAATATATCTTATGGTCTTCGTAATACACCTTTTGCAACTGTTAAGGTATGTACATGAATGTGGACATGTGTGAGTTTGCAATTTTGAAAAAGTTACTATTTTTTCTTCTCTTACAGTTACAATAGCCAAACACTTGCGTGGTTAATATGGTGTGAAAAGAAACGAGTGTGTTTAGAATCTGACTCTGTTCTGTTTAGGTCGTGGACAATTTACTCTGCAATTCTTTTTTATTATCTTGTTTGTTGTCCTTCTTCAAACTTTGGTTTCCCACAGGCAATGTATTTTGACTTGATATGTTTTCAGGTGGAAAGTGCAGAATCCTACACTGCTGTTATGAAGAATGCTGGCATAGCTGTTGATATTGAGGTATTATGTATAGATATAACGTGTTGTTCCTCAAGAGCATAGATTTTCGGAAAGGTGTGCTGGCTATTTTTGTTCAAGGATTAATTACTTTTGTTACAGGAGCGTAAAAATGTGATATTGGAGCATTCAACTGCTTTGGCTGATACTGTAAATGGACAAGTAATTATGCCTATTGGTTTATTGGACGAGGTACTTGATCCCTAATGCATTTTATAAGCTTTGTCAATGCTTAGTCACATCATTTGTATGATCAATTATTAGTTAGATGATTCTTATTGGTTTGTCACATGTAGGTTGTAAATTTGATTGAAGCACCCACTCCATTACTGGGAAAGTTTGATGATTCTTTCCTAATGCTTCCAAAAGATCTACTAACAATGGTATGCTAGTTAGTCGTGAGGATGTCAATTTCTTTTTGTAGATTTTGCATTAGCATATCGTCATATCCTCACATCCAATGTTAATTTACCTACATCGCATATGTTTGGTACTTAAATTTTTTTTAAAGAATTTGAAGGATAAATGGCTCTCAGGTCTCAAGTCATGGGCCTTACAGATTAGTGAAACTTTGAATTAATTTTGCCAGGTTTAACATGAGTTTGGATAAGGCTACCCACACCTGTGAATGTAAAGCTACTTTTACACCCTAAAACTAAAGGCACATTACCACGATGAATCAGCTCCAAAAAGATAACCGTTTATCAATTTCAAAACATTAGCTCTACTAGGGCAGCCTGAAGCTGGCTGTCAAGATTTGATATAGTTATAAACTAGCATCTGTTTTTATTATCGCAATAATGAGTAAAATTTTCTTTTTTATAGCTTTGATCTTGTTCTTGAAACCAAACTATTTTGGAATCTCTTAGAGAATGGAGGTGAAACATGCCTTATCAGCTTCTGCCTTCCAATGATGCAGGTTATGCAGAAGCATCAGAAATACTTTGGAATTGCTGACAAGAGTGGTAGGTTGTTGCCATATTTTATTGCGGTGAGACTCATATTTGTGTATCTGCTTTTTGTTTTGTTATGTGTTGATGCATGTGATGGAATCCTGTGATTACTAGTTTTGTTGGGTTGGTTTCAGGTGGCAAATGGGGATATTAATGTTGATGTTGTGAGGAAAGGGAATGAGGCAGTGATCAGGTTTATAACCTCCCTTGGATTTGTGCATATTAGATTTATCTGCTTTTCTGTCAGTGTTCTCTCTATGGACCTTGTTGTTTGCTACAGTTTGTAGAGCATTTTAGATGGTTTTCATCTTCTTACTAATCCTCCTAGAATGTCCTATTCGGTAGTTTTCTTTTTGTCTTCTCCTGCATTGCTACCTTTCTAGACGTTTTTGCTCTTTGCTTGAGGAGTAGAAAAAAATGTTTATTTTTGGTGCTGCAATGTAACAGAATTAGTGCAAGTTGGAGTTATGAGCTTGAGAAAGAAAATAAGATAATGTGGAGCATTTGTTTTTGTTAAGGCTTATTAGCAATTTCTTGGGTTTTTTTTTTTTAATGAAGAATATCTTTGGAATAAGGTGACTAATTTCCTCAGGTGCTGATGGGTGTGAATAGCAAAAGCTTTTGGGCAACCTTTTGTTGTAGTGATTCAAGAATATGGACCTTTTTTAATCAAATTATTATTTCTCTACTGTATTACTTGATTAATGTTTTCTTTTATCTGAAAATGTATATTTCCCACAGAGCACGTTATGAAGATGCAAAATTCTTCTATGAGACAGATTCCAGAAAGAAGTTATCGGAGTTTAGAGGTCAACTTAATGGCATTCTTTTCCAAGTAAGTTCATGTATTTTCCTTTTTTTTTATTTTTCTTTTTTTTTTTTTTTTTTTTTTTATCATCTTTTATCTGGGTTCTTGAGCTCTAACCCCTGAAATGCTTTAGATTTGTATACAACCAAATCTAAATAGATTGAGTAAACATCTTTTCACCTTGCTACTAGTAGAAAATCCCATTTTGGACTAAGCTTTGATTTTGATGTTCCACAAAACTAAGCTCATTTGCAAAAATTCTCAAAAGGGTGGTCTTGCAAATTAACTCTGCCTTTAATTTTCTGAGGAAGAATTTGCAGGACCATCTTATACTTTAGGAGCTTTGCAAAGAACCAACATATAATGTTTTGGTCCATAACTATCTTACCTTGCCATTTCCCTTAAAACTGTTAAAGCGCACTTCAAATGTGAACATATTTTTGAGTTGCCAAAAACACTGGTTTTCCACTGTCCTGAGAAACAGTGGTTTGATGACTATTAATTTTCCCTTGTCTTTGAGTTTTTCATTTTGTTGCACTGGTTCTAACTTTGATTTTGCCTATGCAGGAAAAGCTTGGAACCATGCTGGATAAAATGATGCGTGTTGAGATTATTGTTACCAAATTAGCCTCATCCATGGGTTTTCAATCGGAGCAACTACAGACTATACAAGAAGCTGCATCCCTTGCTATGTCAGATCTTTCTACTGCTGTTGTGACTGAGTTTACTTCTTTGGCAGGAATAATGGCTCGCCATTATGCTTACAGAGATGGATACTCTGAGCAGGTCTAACTTTTGACCTGTATCACTAAATTTTTCTAGTAGAATATGTAACTGGTTTGGGCAACTAATTTGTGATCTCCTTGAATTGGGGTTTTTGTTTGTTGTTGTGCCATCTGTCTTCTGCGAGTGCTGCCTGTCTACACATTTATCAATTTTGTTATTCAACATCCTCCCCTCCCCTAAATCCTTTCTTTACCTAATTTTTAATGATCTAAATTATGTGACAGATTGCTGAGGCTTTATATGAGATTACACTCCCTAAGCATTCAGGAGATATATTGCCGAAAACGGATGCTGGAAATGTTCTAGCAATAGCCGACAGGTTTTTACCTTGTTAAGTTGAGTTTAAAATGTTAAGACTTTTATGACACTTTAGTTTGGCGGCATCTGTATTCTGTTGCTTTCATATTGCAGACTGGACAGCCTTGTTGGTTTATTTGGGGCGGGTTGTCAGCCTAGTTCCACAAATGATCCATTTGGTCTACGGAGAATTTCATATGGCCTGGTAAGAGATCTGTAAGTTCTTTGTTTTTCTTGGAGAGTGAAACAGTCGCACCAAATTCAAGGTATCTCTTTCCCCAACTTCTGTTGTGGCAGGTGCAACTATTGGTGGAAAATAATAAAGATTTAAACTTTCGACATTCTCTGGAGCTTGCTGCTGAGGTCCAACCTGTTAAAGTTGATAGCAGCACAATAGATGATGTAAGAGTGTATCTTTTATGATTGATTTCTCTCTAGTGTCTAGGTGTTGACTATTCTTTCTATTGGAGCTCTGTTTGTACACCTCATGCATGTGTTAAGGCTTTTTCTGTTCAAATGATGTTTAAAATTGACAGGGTAGGCCACTTATATGTTTTCAATCTCATAGGTGATTCTTCTGAAAAGATCTTGTTTTATCTTCTCAATTTGATAGTAGTTTCATTCGTTAAGTTGCATCCTGTTCTCTCCATTAGTTTAAAAAATTGTTAGACAAATCATGTGCATTAAGCTATGATTCCTTTCTGCAGGTACAACAATTTGTAACGCGGAGACTGGAGCAATATCTGGTGAGTATGCTGTGCCTATTTTAATCAAAGGACAACTTTCCTTGTCTCTCTTTATGATTTTCAGCATAAATTGGCTTTATAATTATACTGCCTTTTTTCTAAAGCAATATAACATCTTATTTGCAACCTCCACCGGAATGTTGAAAAGTCATAAGCATGATGAAGCAACATGATTCTTCCTCCCAAAAGAAAAACATTCCTTTTCCAACCATCAAGTCTACATAACATCTGGAAGATAATAGGTTCCTTAGAAAGTCTCTCTGACTCTGGATTACTTTCAATGTAAGCTCAAATAAATGAATGACCTATTCAAAATTTCACACCACACCAGGCCACATAACCCCCAAGCTTATTTAGATCAAGGTTAAAAGCAGCTAGGCCATATTTAGCGCTTGTTTGGTTTGACATTGGATACTTGCATACTTCCTTGGAAATTTTAGTCAAATTATCCCCAAGCTTATTCCGATCATGATTAATACCAGCTATAGGCCACCTTTAGCGCTTGTTTGGTTTGATAATGGATACTTCCTAGGAATTTTTAGTGCATGAGAAATTATTTTTCTAAAAATTGTTAAAAGTTGTTTGGTTGGATGTTGGAGTTTCTACTTCCCATGGGAAGCTCTACTATAGAACTTCCTTAGAATATACACACTCTTACTTCCATATTAGTGTCAACCAAGCAATAGCTCATGCTTCATTTCCTAGGAAATTTAAATTCATCTGTTGTGGCTTCATGTAATCCAGAGTAAGTACGAATTACTCGAAAACAAGTGGGATACTTAGTGTGTATGTCTACTTGCCAATTCATTTCTGTCTTTCTGATAGTCAGTTTCAAGGTAGGGAATGGCAATTGCTTAGATTTTGGGAGGATGTTTGGAGAGAGGATTAACTATATTCGGTGTTTCACTCAATAATATAATCAGTCCACTGTACATGAAGCTCCTATTTGCATTCCACAGTCTGGCAATTATTAGGATCTCCATTTATGGAAGAATCCTTATGATAGAGACATAGATGTACTCATTGTAATTTTCGAGGAAAGGATTCTGGAAGTGGTCGGGGATAGATCAGGCATCTTTTCTATCAAGTTTTTTTTTTGTTCTGCCTTTTTTCACCACAGAAGCACCACCTTTTCCCTGTTCATAGATTGATTTGGAAGGCCAACGCTCCTCTTAAGGTGAGAGCACTTGTGTGGACCTTACCTTTGTGAAGAATCAATTCTAATGATATTCTCCAAAGAAGACCAAGAATGATTATTCGCCATATATGTGCATGTTGTGTTGTGTCAATAGTCAGTCATGCTCATACGTCTCTTTCTTTGTGACATGCAAGTGGTATTTGGAGGAGGCTTTTTGCTTTGCAGGGTGAATACCTAGTTATCACACACACTGTTTTGGATGTGCTGCAAGTCTAGTTTGTGGGCTTTGGAATGGCAAAAGAAAAGAATTTGTGGCAAAATGCTTTTAAGGTGATAATGTGGTGTTAATGGTCAAAATAGAATACGCAAATTTTAAGAGGAACCACTTTAAGTGCTAATATTTTGTCGGATAACATGTGGACTAGGGCTATGAAAATATTCGACGTTGCTCAGTAGGGGAAATACATAATAATAATTTCAGAAGTTGCTCAGCAGGGAAATCTGTAATTTAATTTTCTGCTGTTACAAAGCCAAGTTGTCCTCCGTCCTTGTACTTTCTGCTTGTTGCTGATTTGTAAAAGAATTTTCTTTAGTAACAAAAAATAAATAAAGACAAAATTAACAACGAAATGATATTAAAAAATTGGGATGTCTTGAGGAAATCAGTATGTCCAACTTCATTTATGTATTTGGAATCTTGAATGGTCATTCATAATTCTAACTGAAATGCAATTGCTTGTCCATGTTGGGTGGATTATGATGGCAGGTTGACAGGGGAATAAATTCAGAAGTTGTCCGGTCAGTTCTTTCAGAGCGTGCAAACTGGCCATGTCTGGCAGCAAAATCAGCAGTAAAGGTGTGTTTATTCTTTCTGAGATATAATCATTTTGATGTCTGAATAGTATGTTGCAAAATGCTATCCTTGTGCTCAGTGGTATGAGGGACCAAACTAGTCTATTGAATCAGCAATTGTTTGATTATTCTCTTTGTACTTCATTTTACTTCTATATTTCAAGTATGACCTTCACATCTGACTAACTTTGAAATGAAAGTAGATTGTGCCATGCATGAGTAAGTCTGAATAAATTGTGACAAGGGGGTCTTAGAGCCTGTAGGATTCTTAGGCCCGCATATTTTCCCCTCAATACCTTGCCTAATTGCATATATTTTTCTTGATTTCATATTCTTTAAGGATTTCTTTTTGCCTTGTGCTGCAGATAACCTTAAGATTAAGGAATCATGCATTTTGGATTTTTCTAATGATGGCCTGACGGGTGATCAAATTTCCTTCTGATTGCAGTATAAATTGAAGGTCTAAAGAAATTCATAACTTCGTTAGGATTTAATACAGTTGATCTAAATGAAAGGTTACAAGTCTCAAGATATTATCTGTGTTAATCAGTCTAATATAGTCAATAGTACATAATGAACCAGGCCAACCAGCCTAAGGGGGAGGGGTAGTTCTTAATATTATCTTGAAGAAGTTAAGACTTATAAATACTTTATATATAGAGATCAGTGAGAGTGTTCAGCCACTCGAAAGTCTGAGATTGTAACAAAATCATTGATGATCATATTGCATCTACAATTCTATATACAATCAACAATCATTTTCCAGTTAATAAGTTACAGTATTTCATTTTCTTCCTTTAATCTTCATGTTCCTTCTTTAATTTCTGTTAGACTATACAACCTGTTTGTAGATTTTTTTCTTTGCTAAATGTTGCCATGCTCTTTATCTTCCCAATTGCATGTACCTTGATATTCTATCCCAGTGGGATAGATTATGGGTGGTTGTGGGTAATTTGGTATAATTTCTTCAATTATAAATTGCTGCCTTGTTCAAAGATAAAAGCCTTGTTTCAGATGGAAGCCTTGTTCAAAGAAGATCTCCTTCCAAAGGTTGTTGAAGCATATTCCCGGCCAACAAGAATTGTCCGAGGAAAGGACTTAAATGACATCACAGAGGTGTGCTTCTTAAACTAGCAGTCATCCCATGCAACAGAGATAATTTTCTGTGATATTTAACCTTTTTTTTTTCGACGCATGATATTTAACTTGTAATTGTAACTATATGTATTCTCTTTCAATGTGGAGAAAGTGGGGGATGAAAAATTGCTGTTTGCTGAAGTTGAATGACCATGTTTTGTGCATCACCATCTGACATAAAATGCAACTAAAATCATTAGGAGAATCGTCTAAAAGGACCATATTGATGACTTACCAGGTGTAATCAGAATCACATACATCAAATGAATGTGGTGCTATGGTCTGGTAAAAGTGATTGGCTGATGGTTATATCACGTCTTTTCTTGTTATTGAGTTCATCATATCTATATATTGTTGATTCCATGTGATTGGTTTTTTTTAATTTTGTTAGATGGACCACCTCAACCTTGAGTTGGTTCATCGAGCCTGTGTGAAACAAACTGCTGTTTGTAAACATGAATACTTGACAAATTAAAACTGCACTTTTTTAAATAAATATAAAATTATATCAGTGTATCTCTTTGTCTCACTAAAAAAAATATGACAAGAATTTTTAGCTGTGTTTATGTAATCTGTATTTGAGTAATAATAATAGTTTCCTTCTTGCTAAGAAATTGTTTATTGTGCTGAAATTCAAGGTGAATGAAGCTGTTTTTGAGACGAAGGAAGAGAGAGCTTTGTGGACTGCTTTCTTGTCAGTGAACAAACAAGTTTATCATGGTACTCCACCAGTTTATATTTTCCCTTAGCATTTTTTTTCATTCAGTTACTTGATCATGATCATAAATTTTTTGATAATGCGATATACGTCGTATATATTTTATACATAAGTGTCGTAGTCCAGACCCTTGTGATGTCAACACACATACCCTCTTTCAGTTTTTGAGATGCACATGATCCTCCTAGATTTAATCCGGCAACATAAAATAACCCTAATCTCAAAAGACCCCAAAGTTCATGTTGTTTGGTAAAAATGCTTACAAGTTTATGTTTGATTCCTTTTGCCTTGAATAGGTATTGAAATCGACGAATTTGTAAATGCATCCTTGGAATTAGTACAGCCACTTGCTGATTTCTTCGATAATGTATTCGTAATGGTGGTATGTACCTATTTTCATGCGATGAACGATGAATATCTATGAATGTAAACTTGAAAGATTTACATCAGCGTATAAATATCATTTGCAGGAAGAAGAACAGGTCAGGAATAATAGGCTCGCTCTTCTTAAAAAGATTGCAGACCTTTCAAGGGGAATTGCAGACCTCTCATCTTTGCCAGGATTTTGAGTAATTCAAACGTTTTTGAATTTTTTTTAGCACAGAACTATAGAACAAGGTAATAGGCCTTGATAATGTACATTATCTTTCTTTTTCTAGATTTTACTATTCATGAAACAACTCTTATTTTAGAGTTAAGTCATCTTAAGTTAGTGTATCCTAAATTATTGTAATAGCGTAACATCTAATTACTTAACTGGTTGATTGATACGGGGTGGAGTAGAAGGATGTACGTGATGCTCCACTTGATGAAATAAGATCCATTTGCTTCCCACTCTGTGACTCTGAGTAGCATGGCAATATGCTTTAAGATGTTAAAAACTAACCCAACCCGACTAAACCCGCTCTAGTCCGACTGTGACCCAATTCAGCAGTCCATTCTACCACAAATTCTCAACATTGAAAAATGGTGGATAAAAACTCCAACTCCTCTGATTTTAGAAGTTTTGAGGAAACGCTATTTAAGTATTTGATTTTTACAGTTAACTTTTTACAGTTGACTTTAAAAGTCAAATTTAGTAAAATTTAGTTAAAAAAAAATAAAGATCAATGTAGTATTAATTCTCCACTTAAAAAAACGCAATTTAGTTCAAAAAGAATAAATATAGTAAAAAAAAAAATCTAAAATTGACCGTAATTTTCATGAAAAACTTTTGTATACATCCGATATACAGTAATTTACTGTACATCGGAGGTCACTTTTGTTGAATTTAGGGTAACTTTTATCCTTAAGCTTAAATACTCCCTCTGTCACTAAATTAGTGGCCTATTTCTAAAATTTATTATTCACATAATAAAGAGAAGTGAGTCTCTAATAAAGGACGAAGGGAGTAACTTTTATTATATTAGGGTAATTTTCAATATATGTGGTAAGAAACTAACTTTTAAACAATATATGTGGTAAGAAACTGCCTTATAAAACAATTAATGTTGTAAAAAGCTATCTTTTGCCAAATTATTGCATTAAATAAGAGACATTTAATGACACATTTTCAATCATTTTTTCTCGTTTTTCCACCCACTTTCTCCATAACCCCCTTAGAACCCCTTATTCCCCTTCTCTTTCATTGTTAAATTAAGTACATGGTAGCAACTTACAACATTTAGTTTTTATAAGGTAGTTTATTACAACAATTTTTTTATAAGAAAGTTTTCCACAAAATTTGATGTATATAAGGTAGTTTTTCACAAAAAGTCCTTTCAATTACTACTCCGTATAAATTTAAAAACCGAGCATGGCTCGATATCTAGCTGTAAACCAACAATGAAATGAGGCATTTTGACATAGTGCCAATGCCTATCCATTTGATATTATTCATAAGATCGTTGCTTTGTAGAACGGAGTACTTCCTTTGCATATTGTATTGAAATACTTCACATCATATCAACTAAGAAAGGCCAGGCCAGGTAAAGACATACAAGCTCTAGAAATATTGGCAATATAACTTAAAATCATCAAGAGTAGATCGAACATCAAATGTTAACCAATTCTAGAATCCTCAAGAATGGTTCAAACAAACATACTACATAAAATTGCATTGAAAAGTAATTTTCAAGACTAAATAATATCAAATGTTAAACAACTCCTAGAAAATTTGAAAGTAGAACGTATGAAAATTTTCCAATCGCCCTCTCTCTCGTAGAGATTAGAGTTCATAGACAGTTATATTCCTCCTTATTAAGCATGAGCATGGGTACTACTCCACTTATCTCCACATCAATAGCAAAATTCATAGTGACACCTGAAAAAAAAATAACAACGAAAATGTTTAATTAATACTTCTTATATTAGGCTTACATATTAATAAATTTATATTTCTACGCTTAAACTTCTTATATGTTACATATTACATATTAGTAGTATAAAAACAATGATAATATTCATTTCTTATATTACCTTTTTTATTGATCTTCGGTGAAATGAATCTCCAATATTGCAACATTATTATCAAAATAAAATGTTGAGGCACAACAAACAAGACTACGAGTAATTGAAAATAATTTGTATGAATAATCGAAGAAATAGCAATTAGGTTTTACCTAAATTAATAATTAGGTTTAACAAGACTTGAATTATTTATTGAAAATAAAATTAGAATTTATATATTTTATTATACTTCATACTAATATTAAAATTAGAAAACTAACCTGCAAGTCATATGAAGACAACCCTCAGTTTTCTCAACAAAAATCTTACAATTAGGGCATCTCCTCCATGACTTATCCTTAGCAAGCTTCATCACCATTATATCCTCCTTCTCCCTCTCATCTTTCCCTAGCTCAAGAAACTCTTCGCAGCTTACGCCGTCGTGCCACGGCACTTGACACCGTGCACAAAACAATCTCCGGCAGCTCGGACACTCCGATTCCCTCACCTCCACCCCACCATCATCCACCATTAAAACAGAGCAATTTTTATATGGACAGTTTGGTACGTAACAAAAGGGAAAAAAAAAAAACCCAAAAAAAGATCGTACGTGCAAGAATGAACAATAGCATGATACCATAATTTTTTTTTCCCCCTAATCATTAATTACATAAATATATGATATTCTTGGCCAAAAATTATATAGATGTATCCATAATAATAAAATATTAAATCATCTTTAATTAAATTCATGATTTCTTGATATGCAATAATTGGACAATACAATCTTATGAAGACATATCACAGAGTAGCATACGCGTACTATCAACAAGTAATAAATATTTCTTTTGTATAATAATCAAATAATAACTAGTTAAGTTCAAACTTTACTAACATTCACCATGCATACTATCAACGATTAATTTCAGACGAATATATAGAAGGAAAACAAATAAGATCAAAATATGATTGATGATGACACACTTCCTTAGGCCCAATTTTATGAAATAAAAATAATAAATTTTTTTATTAATCTTGTTAACTACAAGTCCACAACCGTACACAGTAATCATACATACAAATACTTTTCATATTCGATCTCAACATGGAAAAATGTTGTATAAAAACTCCAACTCCTCTTGTGAAAATCGTGGCATATCTTCATTGCGTTGTTGATGTTCAAAACTATCCTCGATCTCTGGAATAAGTAAGTGATGATTATCTCCATTATTTAGGGCAATAGCTTGATGTTGCTCCTCTTGTTGAAGATGCTGCTCCTCTTGACGATTGCGTTGTAAATGTTCAAAACTATCCTCGATCGCTGGAATAAGTACATGATCATTAGCTCCAATATTTAGGGCAATAGCTTGATGTTGCTCCTCTTGATGAAGATGCTGCTCCTCTTGATTTATAGCTTCAACCTCGACATCTCTAGCAACTCTATAAACTTTGCATAACACCCAACCATCCAACTGCAAATAAATAAAATCCATTTAAAAACGTACAGAAACATTATTTACAAATAAATTGCTTCAAAGTTACACTCTATAAAGTCTATATTATAGTGTAATTATAGCTTACCATATTTTTTGGTTTGGAGCCTTGGGATTGTGATGTACCATCATGATCATTTGTTTTAAGTCTTTTCGGTTTAGGCTCCGAGGTTGAAGGAATATTATTAAGCCTAAATTCGTGCATGAGCCATGGTGTTTTAATTCCCTTGGGTTCGTTTTTATTTTTTGGAGCGGGTTCGATTTTAATAAAGAATGCTAAAGCCTTCCTATAACCAATAGTTATTCCTTGTTTGTTACTTATTGTTGCATCCACCCCGGTAGCCTTCCAATAACCATTGCCAGCGGATCTTCTAGGTCGACTTCCGTTTTTATATAATCTTTCTAATCTTGTGAAAAAATACCAAGTGTTCTCACTTTCGGGTTCATAATACACTGCATCAAAGATCAAGAAATTATTATATACAATACCAACACAATCTTAATCACCATGAGATACAATGTAATTAATTAAATTAAACAAAACAGAAGTATAAATTTGACGCACCATATATAGTAAACACAATCAAGAATGAAAAGCATGCATACTAATGCTTACGACTTAGTTAGGAGTCCATATCATCAAATTATGAAATAATTCTAGAGATACTAAACCATCAAATTATAGAGTACCAAACACCCATCACTTAGAATATAAAATTATTTTTAAGGCTATTCTTGTATATATTATCATGAACCATATATGTAAACTAAGGAAAACTTACAGTAGTTTATACAAAACTTAATTTAATCGTCAAATATGCATGAGTATGCCTTTATATATATTTATTAGTGACAAGTTTATGTATCAAGAATTCAAGATCATCAAAAAAAAAAAAAACATACGAAGACATAATAATTGGACAATACAAATCATACGATCAATTAATAATTAATTTCAGACGAATAAATTAAAGGAAAACAAATAAGGTCAAGACTGAAAAAAATCATCGTAAAACTTACGTGTAAGATCTTGAGGACCGAGCACACCGTACAATACAGTCTCATGCATCTTATTTGGTGGCAAAGCTTCGCCATTAATCTTCTTAACTAGGTAATGAGTAATCAATTCTTCATCTTTTGGGTCAAAGCGAAAACCCGGAGGAATCATATTCCAGATATTTACCGTTTCATTGCTCGAACTAGCCATGATTATTTAATTTGAGCTTATGAATGATACTTGAAGAAGGTTTATTTGTTGAAAGAAAAGTAAAGCAAAGAGAATTTAATCTGATTTTGTTGAAAGAAAAGAAGTACGGACTCACGGTATATATACACTTATTACAACTTATTATGCACGCTAGGGCAAATTTGCATTTGGATAAGGGTACTTTCCATAAAAAAAAAAAGATGGATTAGGGTTATAGATTTAGGTGGATTTTCTGGTTATTGTTAGCTAAAAAGATAGAATTATAGTCCCTTTCAAAAAAAAAAAAAAAGATAGAATTATAGTTGTGTTAATAAAATAAAATTAATGCCCTAATACAAGATATAATTAGTAAGAAATATTTAATTACCACTAAATTATGAGATTGTATTTTTAAATTTTGTTTTCTTGATAAAAGAATCTAAATTTTAGTTCAAAAAAAATAAATGTAGTATTCATTCTCCACTAAAAAAAAGAATGTACGTAAAAAAAAATGATTGAAGAAATTTATCAATTTATTTACTTCATAAATGTTCTTGAATCTTAAGCAATGTGTACTAAGGAAAACAGTTTCGTACAAAATTTGATTTGTCAAATATGAGTATACCTTTATATTAATGACAAGTTTATACATCAACGTATTAATAAAGTCATATGAGATCTCGATTTAATTGTCTCGATGAGTGCATTATTAATATCTTGTTTTTATAATTTTTGCTAGTTTGAAATTAAAGATATTTACCATCAAAGAATTGTATTAATACACGTAAATAAGACTAATATTATGAAACGAAGGGAATAACATGATCCGTTTAATTATATTTAATTTTTTTCCCTAATCATTACGTATGAACAAGAACAACATGATTTTTTTTTTACCCTAATCATTAATTACATGAATGTCGTATGAATTTCTTGGACAAAATTAAATTATACGGGGTCTATGCATAATAATAAAATAATTAAAAATATCTTATAATTCATGATTTCTTGATATGCAATAATTGGACGATCAATATCACAAAGTAGCTAGGGATTATCAACATGCATACACGTACTATCAACATGAAATTAGTGAATAAATTCAAAGATTAATAACATGCACCAAGCAAACAATCAAGGAATAATTTCAGACGAATAAAAGGAAAACAAAGACGATCAAGAATGAAAAATTCATTATTGTAAAACTTACGTGTAAGCTCTTCAGGACCGAACATGCCGTACAATTCAGCCTCGTGCATCTTGTTTGGTGGCAAAGCTTCGCCGTTAATCTTCTTAGTTAGGTAATGAGTAATTAGTTCTTCATCTCTTGGTTCAAAACGATAACCCGGTGGAATTATATTCCAGTAATTTTCTGTTTCGTTGCTTAAACTATCCATGATATTTGCTTGTGATGATACTTGAAATTCGTCTTTTTTTGTTGAAAAAATAGTGAAGAGAATTTAATTTGATTTTGTTGCAAGAAAAAAAGTACGGACGTACGGTATATATACTTATTATGCACGCTAGGGTAAGTTATTAGTCAGTTTTAGCTAGCTTTAACACGGAATTATTTATATAAAAAGTGGATTAGGGTCAAAGATTTAGGTGGATTTTCTTTTATGATATTTTTTTTTAAGTGGTTATTGTGTTAATAGATAAAAAAAAAAAAAAAAAAAAAAGAAAGATAGAATTATAGTTGTATTAATACAAATAAAATAATGCCCTAAAACAAAAAATTTGCATTTAGTATGAAATATTGAAATATTTAATTAATTACTGCTAAGAAAGTAGATTAATTTTATAAACTACGTTTTCCTGAAGAAAAAAAAAATCTTAATGTGTTAATTTTCCAAAAAAATTACAGCCTATCCTTTTTCTTTTTTTTTTGGAAAAAAATTTACATCTAATCTAATGTACTCGTAATATTTAATAATATCAACTAAAACAAATTGAGTTTAAATTTTATAATTAAGTTTTCTTTTCTATGTACATCTTTATGAAAAATTAAACAGCACGTCTTGTGTGCGACTGGTAATACCTGTGGCCACTTGTATAAGAACAAAGTAACCCCTAAAACACTGATCGAGTAACCCCTATAACACTGACTAAGTAACCCTAAAATATTCGCGAAGTAACCCCTATAACACTAACAAAGTAACCCCGGAACACTAATCGGATAACCCCTATAATACTAACGAAGTAACCCTTATTATAGCTGGCCACACCGTGTGGCTAGCCACATATAAGAATTTGTGAAAAATAAATCATTATTTGCTTTTTCCTAAATAGTTACGGGCTTTTACGCTAAACTATATGCATACATACTTCTTTTTTAACTGATAAATAAATACAAATTGTAATTCTGTAAATATAAAGTACATTTTTTTAACTAGTAAAATATACACCGAATTGATCATCATTTGATTACTACTCTTTCCATTCCTCCTGATTTCTTTTATGATTTCACAAATTCTCCAAAAAGGTGGAGTGTACGTTAATTTATTGTAAAATGAGTTAAAGTTATCTTAAACGTAATTAAAGATACCATTTATACTACAAAAATTATTATTTTTCTAATTATAAATTATCTTTCAAAAAACTTATAATGTATTAGATTAATCATATAGCTTCTATAGTATGTAATCATGAATCTATAAGAAATTACACATTAAATAAAATTCAAACCAACAACAAATTAAAAGTTACCTTTTAAGGGGTTAAAGTTACCATAAAAATAACCGTCTTACAATAAAATTAATTAATGTTCACCCGCCTTACACAAGAATTATTGTTATAGTTTTATGGTCAACTTTTCATAACTTTGACTATAATAATTAATTATTATAAACATCAATTATATCATGTGAGATATCTTGAAATTTTATATATTCATACATACAGGTGCATGGTGCACTCAACTAACCCAAGTTTAATTTTTGTTTTTCATTTGAACCCGACTCAACACCCAACTTGAATACCCGATCCGATTTGGCATTTCTCGATCTTGTATAAATATTATTGTTTGAAATTATAGACAATGCTTAGTAAGTAGATCAGTTGGCTAAACTTGTATGGAAAGTCATTTATAAGTTTGTGACTGACCTGACTGTTGAGTCCATAAGCAAACTTTCATGTGAGTGAAAGTTTTATCCCACATTTAAAGAGTGTAAAAGTGAAGAAGAGTATTGAGATGTGTATCCCACATTCTTTCCACCCTCCTACATTAAAAAAAAAAATAAAAAAAATAAAAATAAAAATAAAAATAAAAGTTGTGTCGACTTTTATAAGGCTAAGGGGCTACTCTCATCATTGTCATATGGTTTTGAGGTGAAACCTCCTTAGACTTAAGGTGGACACTTGTGGCGGATGCTCCTCAGACTCATTTATTAGTAAAAGTTATATAATTTTTTTAAAAAAATAAAATTTAGCGAATAATTTTATTTTTGAATGATCTTAGGCCCCTTGATGGGAGAGGTATTGGCGCATAGGCACTATATATTTCACTTGCAAATAGGATGACATTTTTGTAAATAATGAGAACCTGAGAAAAAGCGGTGGTGGAAAATATGATGACAAAAAGTACCACTACATGCATAATAATACATACAAAAATATTATTCAGACAACTTATATTTTAATGGTACATTATTCATGCATAATAGTACACAAAAATGTACCACTATACCATTAAAAGAGAGAAAATGTACCACCGAATTCCAAATTGGCCTCCTATATGCATGCAAAATACATAGACCCTATGCGCCTAGATGCACTCCAACGTAAAATTTCTGGTTACACATTTACGCCACTGTAGCTAGTTCTGACTTCTGATTTACAGTTGCTATTTTCGTTATGTTACAAGACAGCAAAGTCATGTGCTTCTGTAAAACAAAGAAGTAAAGAAAGACAATGGTCTTTTTTTTTTTTTTTTTTTGAAGACAAGACAATGGTCTCCTAAAGCAGCATTTAAAGAGGAAAACAGACCCTTACTCTAGAGATCTGAAATAAAAATTAAATTTTTTTAAAGACAAATTTATTATATTTTTTATTATTTGATTAGGAGAAACTCAAAATTTTAGATAAGAACCAGACCCTTACTCTAGATGCAAATTTTAATTCGCTTGGGTAACTGTTCTTCCTAATTACATACACAATTCTTATTCTTAACTTGATATTGTACAAGAATAAATAGCATTATAAGCTCAAATCCTGCAACAATTTATTACGTAACTGATAAATTCCAGTTTGGAGAAAGGTATGAACTGATGCTAAAATCATCAGCAACTTTAACAAATAACTAGAAATAAACAAATGATGTTCCACTGGAAATGGCAGTCCAAAAGATCGCGATTAATTGCTTACTGGTGTGCTCCGTCTTTCAGCATTGAAATTAACATCTACCAGACCTGTTATACCAGCAGTAATTTTTTGGCCTGGTTTCACTGGCCCAATACCTTCTGGGGTGCCTGCACAACATAATTATGAGAAGCTTCAGTTGACAGTTCATAGGTTTAATAGTTCACGACTAGGAGTTTTGCCACAAAAATCGATGGCATTACAAAGCCATGCTTCTATACGACTATACATGTGTAAATTATACATTTACTTCAGTATATAGAGTTGTTCAGTAGGCTCATACATAGTTAATCAAAAAAATTCCTTCAATAGGTCTCAACGCGAGCTTGTACAGGGTTAAGAATGTAACCACATAGAAGACTAATCGGTGTTTCTTTCAAAAACCAGTTAGCAATAGATGCAGTAGCAAACTAGACATTTTTGCAGGGCAACTCGCATGTGTATTTTTCATCTTAACATAGTGAATTATACAAAATAGCCAGGAAAACGAAACAATGCAACATAGAGGATATAACCATAAGTTGTCATATTTCTTGATTAGTATCCTAATCTGCACACCGCCTCCCCTGTAAGGTAATCAGGGGAGGTGATCAGGAAGAAGGCAGGGCACATTGATGAACTCCGTAGAGAACAATGTAACAGTATGCACATTAGGATGAAAAATAGGTAGTAAAAACGATACAATGCAGGCCGGAAGCCTGAAGCATTACAGTCCTAAGTGACAGTCATGACAATCAAACATCGAATTCACGACAAAGATGCACAACACAGGCACAGCAGCATTTGCAGATACACTATTCTTCAAGAAAAACAGCAGTTCGACAAATAAGCAATACATACCGGTTAGGATCACATCTCCTTCAAGAAGTGTCATAAAAGAACTGATGTGGCTGATGAGGAACGGGATCTTGAATATCATATCTTGTGTTGATCCCTTTTGCTTTAATTCTCCATCAACCTTTTGTCACATAAACTAGGATTAGATATTATTCAATCAATCACAAACAAGGATAGTACGCGTTTCAGAGTTAACTGAAAAAATCACAAACAAATGAGGTCTGATAGACCAACCTTTAGCCACAACTCCAAGTCATGAGGATCAGGCACTGCTGTTTTTGGAATCTGCATGAAATTGACTAACCAAGATAAATAATCCAGCCACATACTGTACTAGTAAGGTATTGAATTCGATAGAAGAAAGTTCGAATACATGATTTATACAAATTATGTCTTACCATTTCACTGATGGGTGTAAATGTGTCGAGTCCCTTAGCTAGTAGCCACGGAAGACCTGTAGCCTAATAGAAGGAAAGAACAAAATGTGAGTTAGAGAAGCATCTGAAAGTTTATTACAGAATTTTATGATAGGAACCTTATGTTAATATAAACCAATGTTTAGGATTATGTTACATATTCCTCAAAATAATAACAAAAAGAATTTGTTACATAACTTGTCTAAAAAATAGAGTATATTACCTTAATAGTAGCTTGGAGTTCCTTTGCTGTCATATCAAGTCCTAGAGCATAACCTAAAAAGTCAAGATCACTGCAATTAGCTTTCTTTCCAAAATAAGAACAATTGTATTATTAGGTTATTAGGATACTAAAGAAGGATTCTTATTCAAAAGAATGTGGAAAAAAGTTGGTAAACAGGTTAGCTTTTATCATGTAGTGATGTAGTAGTACTTAGTATATACCAACTTTAGCGTTAAAGAACCTCACAATAGTTAAGTGGATTACGTTCTCTCTTCCAACAAATTATTCGTATGTTCTTAAATAGTATAATTATGTGACATGTTTCTTGTACCCCTTCCCAAAAGATACAATACATCTTTCCAAAACTTACATAATATAAGTCACGGTCTCATGGAGTATGAAATTTCAATTCAACTCATAAAAACGAACTAAATCAATTGTGATCTAGTAGTATTATTTCGCGTTGGATGGAGTATTCACAATATTGCCATTTGACAAAGTACAATATAGAGCTTGTCAACAAATCTCATTTCTAATTTGCTTTGTAAGAGAGTTTTTAAGAGTGATTCTATATAATATTGTACATTTAATTTGAAGTCCAAAACAGTGCAAGTGATTTTCTTTAGTCACGTGTCATAGGAATTTAGATTGGGTTTTTGGGCTGCCAACCTGATGGGCCTAGATACTGTGGACAGTCCAAAAGAGACCCCAATCATCAATCATGTCTTACCAAAATTCATTTTATTACTAAATTAATATTTTTTTAAACATATTAAAATTAGATTTAGATCCCAATGAAATAGATAAATTAACATTAATTGTTATGCCAGAACAACAAAAAAAAAAAAAAAAAAAAAATTGCATGTCATTTTGTAATTTGTCAAACCACTAACAACTAGTGGTCACTACTAACAATTATTATCTTCATTTATTCTCACCTAATACTAGTAGTATATGAGTTGTGAGTATTACAATTTCATACATAATAATAATATTACTCGTACATTTAAATATTTGAAGTATAATTAAACATTTGTAAAAAAAAAAAAAAAAAAAAATTAATATTATGAAAATTTGTGTTATATCTTTTCAAAAAAAAGTTATAAATATTCATTGTTTAAAAAAAATAAATAAATAAATAAATCTATAGTTAAAGTTAATACTTCACATATAAATCGTGCAAAAAGTCAATGTGTGTCAAATATTCTAAAATAGATAATGTTATAGTAGGTTGCGTTCATTTTCACCATATTTCTCAATGATTGAACTTCAATCAAATGCGGCTATTATATAAACAGAGTAAAAGAGTAAGAACTAAGAAGGCGAAGAGAGACGAACCCCCAACGTAATCCAAGGCCTCGGATTCAGAAACATCGCGAGCTTTCTTGCCAATAACCACAGCAAGCTCAGCTTCATACCACACTTGCTCCATTGAAGCTGGGATTTCAATGGTTCCTCCATTTTCCAAGTACGATGATGTTGGCTTCAAGAACAACACTGGTTCCTATTCATCCAATAAAACATACAACAAACACATCAATCATTTCGTCACAAAATAATAGTCACGTTATATGTCCAGAGACAGTTGTCACATACATATACTAAAATCACAAATTGTGATTGATTTTACCATTATATCCTTACTAAAAAGAAAAACCGAGGAGAAGAGGCCAACCTTAGGCAAAGGAGCGGGGTTGTTGTCGATATAGTTACGGCCAACACCGATTATTTTAGTACCCTTCTCAATAAGATTAGCCATGATTCTTCTTCCTGCCAGTTTATCTTAGCTCTTTAGCTAAGATCAAATGTAATCAAGTTTAGTAGTGTACTAATTTCTATTTTGGTAGGCTATATAACATGTAACACTCATATATATAAATAAAGAAAACCAATAGAATATTGACAGCTAAATCCAGCTACTACTCAATAATTTAGTGGTGAGAAAAGAGTCATCACATGTTCATATTTAAAAATATTTATTTGTGGGGTAAGGTTAGATTAGAGGAAATTGCTAGTTTTTGGCTATTATTGCAGAAATAGATCGGAAGTATTTTGGCATATTATTATTCATTTATTTGGTTTTGTTTTGGTTGAGTGTGGTAGTGTTACGATAATTTCTTAATTGTTGGCCACATATGAAAGGAAATGAGATGGGATCTTGGTTATAGTAGATATCAAGACAAACTTATAGCTATATTCCAAATTTATGCACCTTACTTGCTACTTTACATCTTTGCTCAACGATGGGTTGTTGAGTAAAGGTGTTAATTGGAAATTTGATCAATCTTATTCAAGTGTACATGTGTTTAGTCACTATAATGATTGAAATCGAAAGAACAAAAAAAAACTACTTTATTTTAATCTTGAACTCACATGTTACGGAGTGTTGTATTGTACAAATTATAAAGTAATCCATGATTATTTGACCAATTATGAGATCCATAACCCCACCCCACCAAAGGGCTTTGCCCTCATGTGCCCGAGCTTGGTTGACTAATTTGATAGGACGTCTTCTCCTTACCTATCAAATAAAATTAAAAACGATAGTGTATTCATTTTAGTATTCTTTTATTGCCCTTGTGTGTTTAAGGTTACATCAAGTGATTTTTTTCCCCCCTTCATCCCTTGTTTAGTAATTTTGGAATGCCTTGGATAACCAATTAAACCTTTGAACAACAACCAATTTGTTGATATATCAGGAAATAACATAATATTTGCTCGATGTGTAGCTTCAAAATATCAATTTTCATAATTTTTATCAATAATGGAATTAAAACCATTGATGACCAAAGATGTGCATTTAGAAGTGTGAAATACTAGAAAGCAAGAACAATTCAGTTTGAAACAGAGAATATTTTGGTTTCAAAAAAAAAAAAAACAGAGAAAATATTCTAAGTATGTTTGAACTCCCCATCTCATCCTAGTTCTTTTTTTTTTTTTTTTTGGTATGAAAAAATTGATACTAATTATTTACTCATCTATATATGCTCCACATATTTCTACTTTTTGTTTTGACCAACCATAGTTGTGTTTATTTAAGATAAATTTTCAGGAAAGAATCAATGGATGATGTGTTTATTTTTGGCACACCCTGATGAAATAGGAGGTTTTAGAACTTCTGGTCTTATCCACTCTCCAAGATGGGATTATATTTCTCAAAAGGAGAGGGTGTAGACAATAAGAAGCTGAAGTTATATTTAACCAAAATATGTACAAAGACATCAGAATATGCATTTCAGACTAGACTGAACTACAGCAGAAAACAGAAAGCTGTATATACAAGTATACAACAGGTCATGTTATCATGTACTGATCGGAGCAACACGAAACTGATTAGCAACAGCATTGCGCAGTTTCCCAATCAAATGGTTCGATTTTGAGCTGTTACTACGACCAAATTTGGCTACATTAAGCTGGAACAAAGAGCTAAGCATAGCCTCCAAGCTTGATGCAGAGTACTTAACATATTTACTAGGACTAGACTCATTTTCTACTAGGTAACTATAATTATGAACATAAGACCTGTAAGTTGGAACAATTGTATGAACTATGAGTTGACATGCCTTCTCTCGCAGTGTATTATCAGCTACCACCCACTCGGATTGCTTCCTGTACATGTCTTCAAACGCTTCATTAAAACCTCGAAACCTTTTCTTCACCAGTTCTTGAGTATTTGTTCCTAGGGAAAATAGTATTAGTTCATCTTCACTTAGTATAGCAGGAAGCTTTCCCCAGCTATGTTTTAAGTATGCTTGAGCATAGATTTGCATTTTTCGCTTGTGCTCATGTAGCAACTCTTCTCCCATGAGATCGCCGAATACTGTTCCCTGCAAGAATTCATACAGGTATATGTAATTGTTCATAAGGAAAAAGTAGGACAGTGCATTGTCCTCAAAGGTCTTTGACCATGTCTCTAAGTTAACCTCCAAGGAATCCAGTATGTTTTGGAACTCTTCTCTCAGAATTCCATTGTGGGACTTTTTCTTGTTCCAAATTTGATGGATGGAGAGGACTTTTGAGAGAATCGGCTTGTGATTGTCCTCTAGGAGCATGACGCAGTAGTTAGTGACAAAGGTAACCAACCGAGGGACACTACCATCTGAAGGAGGCATCATGTTGTACCTTTGGGCCTCAACTTGATGGGAGAGTTCCTTAAATATCTCACACGCACCCTCAACTACCTGCTTGATGAGGTCTCGTGTAAGATTTTGAATCTCTAGGCATGCTTTTGAGCCAAAAAGCAGGTTGAAGTCTGCCCTCAGGCTGTCCAAGACTGCAAATATGTCTAGCAACTTTAGAAGCTTGATGGCGTCTTTTTTGGCCTCAGTAATCCTAGTGCCAAATTTGAGCAGTTCTAACAAACCCGATTGAACTGTGATTTTTGCAAAGCATCCAAGAGAAATCTCTGAACCAAACTTCTCAAAGACTGTCTTGCAAGTATCATACTCAGCTTGAAGTATATGCTTTAAAGCAAACTCCAAATGCTCACCCCATTGAACTGTATGATCTTCAAATTTCTGAATAGAATCTGACTCAGAGATTTCTTCTTCAAGGTAGCTCAAATTAAGGGCTTGTAAATCTGCCCTCGCATTTGAGCTCCTCACATCAATAAAGATAGTCATGCAGTTCTCAAGCCTATCGTGTGCTTTTAACCTTTCAATAATGATTTGAAGTTTGTGAACCTGCGGCTCTGTGAATGAGGCATTGGTGCTAGAATTCTCCTTCACTAAATTCCTGAATGTGAGCTCTAATGTGTTAAATGCATTGCTTAAAAGTCCTCCGTTGAGCCTAGCATGCGCCTCCATGTCCTTGAGTTCCGAAAGAACCCTCAATGACCTCTTCACATTCAATATGTACTTGTCATCAGCCATTACATTTTCATCCAAGAGCTTCACTATATCCTCCATCCACTGCCCTGCTAGCCCACAGTTGTCAGACAGAAACATCAGTGCCTCTTCGAATTGCTTCACTACTAGCAAATACCCCATGATATCACCGCCTATGGGGCCTTCCATGAGCGACCTCTCAAGGCCACAAACAGATTCATGTATCTTCAAAACTGCCGCTACAGGTCCAAAGGCCCTGTCCACATGCTCTCCCACTGCAGAAAGAGTGGATTTTCGAGAGTAAGTAGAACGAAGCTCAGTTGATAATATCGGTAAGTTATCATTTATCTTCTGTAACCTTGACTTGGTTTCATCTATCTGTGAAGCCAAAGAATTTGATTTCTCAAGACTTTCTTTTAGGCACTGCCTAGCAGCTAAGAGCTTGTCCATGTTGCTCTCAGCAACCGCCAATCTGCGAATCAACCATAAGGCTGGTGTTTTTGAGTAGCTTACAATTCTGAGTTCTGAAACATATGCAAGGAAATATGTAAAGGTAAGTCAACAGGTTATCAGATTTCTTGTCCTTAAAACTGGGAGTTGAGAAATCCATATCTACTATCTTCACCAAACTTTACCAAATATAAGTCAGGAGAAGGGGGGGTTTACCAGCAGATTCTAAACAAACAATCCTTACTTTTGGGGCAAGATTCTTACTTAACCTCAACTAACTATTTATTTGAGATACTTTTAGTGATGTCCTGAATGAAAAATTTTAAATATCATACCATCAGAAAACTTGCAAATAATAACTAACGATCCTATGTGGAAGACTTGCTGCGGCTTGGTCGGACGAATATTTTGGATGAAATATCATGTTTGATAGATGTACCTGAACATAAGAATTGTGATTAATTAAGTAGTAACATTTAATTCTTAGATTACTAAAAGTAAGAGAAAAGTTTTGACTTAGCTTTTATAGGAAGTTTTTACAAGTAATTGGATTTTGTTCTATGCTGTTGGCACTAGCATGCACTACAGCAGCAGTTCAACCACTGGAAGATAACCAAAGCAGCAGCAAAAAGTTCATAGTTTATCAACCTACATAAATTACATATACAGGAGGAGCATATTTATCTTGACTCCTATTGGCCAAAACAAAAATCACAAAATCGCGTAACATACCAATTTGAAGCCAAAGTTCCTATGAAATTTCCCGTGAACCAACACATTTACAGAAGTTCGGTTGAAATCATGTACCAATTTGTGTTTCATACCTCCTTAATTATGGAGGTGTCTCCAAATTTAAGTTAGCAATCTAATTGAATTGGTGAATGTAAATTATGTGGCAAAATCAGAGGCAACAGGACATAAGACGAAACACGTAATTTGACAAAAGCTGCGTACTGTGCTAGGCTCAAAATAATGTGAACATAGCCTTCTGACCCTTGAAAGACAATCCAGCATCTAACCTTATTGTGGGAAATAAGCAAGTTTGTGCCATGATATACCTACTGTCATAGTGTCATATGTCGAACTCTTACAATGAAATGCGGCATGTGTGTGCAATTAATTGTGTCCTGCCGAAGGCACTCAGAGAGCTAGAAAGATGTAAGTGCTAAACACAGTTGATAGAGAAGGAAATGGCAATGGAGAAAAGATTGAACAGCTAATCATTTAACCTCGAGGGAGAGGTCTACATTGTACAAAGTATACCTCAGTTGAAAGCACAAAATGAGGGAAACATAAGACATACATCTCAAGACATAAAGAAATGAATATCCACTTTAGGCTAACTTTCCGACACTGGAAAACTGTAAAATCAAAAATCTCCCTCTTTTAAGAAACAAGTGCGTATAAGGATATGCAACAGTCATGCCGATAGCAACATGACACAATGAATAATGGTGAAGCAGGAACAGGGAAACTCCTATAATGTAACGACGAAATATTGATCAAGCAGCTCCCTTCTGTTTCAGTGTGATCTTATCCCCAAGACTGAGGGCAATGCCTTGTGTTTTACTCCTAATTCTGATGTAACCGCTGAGCTTGCCATCTGATTGTTTCTCAACACTCACGTTCACCAAAGCATCTTCACCGAAGACACTTTTAGCGTACAAGTTTGCTGCAAGGAAACCACACTCTCCTTCCAAGGCCGATCTGATATCAAACAGAAAAACAGATCAATAAGTGGAGGCATACATCAATCATCTTGGCAAGGCGAGAAAATATCTAGTAACTAGTTGAAGCAAAATCATTAATATGTCTTAGAAAAAGCTGATAGTTGCATCACAGGACTTACGGTGCAGTAAGGCATTTCATGTTAGTCGACTTGATAATGTGATCTAGGAATTCCTTCTCATCTTGAATTACAGTGTTTACAGCAACCTGTAGGCAATGTCAGAGTTATAACGCTTGATCAGGGAAAATTAATTTAGATACTAAAATGAGTAAAAGGCATTCACATCCCAAATGAATATTATAGATCAGGGTTGATATAAAAGAGGAGATATTAGCCTTAAGAAAAAGGACACACTGCAGTAAGCATAGACCAACAAAACACTAGTGTAATACCCAGTAATTAAATGTCAATACATAATTAATCTTATCAATCATATAATTTGTAAAAGCCTGAAAACACCTAATGACTATGTTGCAAGAGGACAACAGTACTAGTACAAAAGCTATGCAAGTAATTTACAAAGATACCTCAGTTAGAAAATAAAAATAGCAATTAAGCAAGACAAAAACATGGCATAAATTGTCATAGCAGCCAAGATAGTTAAATACTTCGTGATAACTTTGTTCTAGAGGTCGAGTAAATGACACATGTGACTAAACTTGGGAGGAATCAGGTTTAGTTTCTGACTCTTATTAACAAGCAAAGAAAAGGCTAGTCTCAAACTGGCACATTCAATGTGTTCAAGAATCTTAAACTAAAGGGAAAATGTCAAAACTATGGAAAGGAGTCAAAACTGTAGAAATTACTTACCACTTTTCAATATTTGTTCAATGAGAAAAACTATTATATTGTATGTAGAATCATAAGCATTTTCAATATCTCCCAGTTATTCTATTGTTCTTGAAAGGACAACTAAGCTCAATAAAATAACATATCCACATATTTCGCCATTTTTACTTTTCCACTGTTTGCTCACCCAATAAACAAGCATGGTAAAATTGAGGAATCCACACATTTCTACAATTTAACTTAGTTCATCCAATTAATGTCAAGTTCACATACACAGCGATAACTGATTAAAGGACTTAGTTTAGTCCAACACCCAAACCAAGTGTAGTTACAGAAGAAATCAAAATTTATTAAACCAAACACCAAGGTTCTCATACCCAAAAAAAAACATATAAATAGAACTGAGAGCAGTGAAGCCTGTAGGATGTTCCTAAATTATGTGATCAAAGTTTTCCCCCACTTGGGGAGTAAAGGACAGAGGTTAATTCATCAATTGACACACAACATGGCAGCTAATTAATCAATTGACACGCAATGAGGAAAAGTTAGTCCCAGTGCAGTCAAGTGATAATCTGCTAGATATAAGAAGCAAACATTGTCATATAAAATACATGAATAAGAGCTTCCAAAAAAAAAAAAAAAAAAAAAAAACACATGGATAAGAGTAATTACAAACTATACAATTCAACCACTGTAGTTTTCAACAAAGATTCTCTTGAACAGACAAGTTGGAAACAAACCACCAGATAATGTCCAAAAAAACCAAATGGAATCTAACAAAGAGTAACCACAAGATGGCAACAGACCAAGCAGATGGAAGACAACATGACCTTTGAAATATAATCATACAAAACACAGAACAGACTGTATAAGCTCTTTTTCAGAACACGTTCAGAAAGCAAAATAACAACGCATTTCCTAGAAATAAAAAGTAATATTGAACATTGAAAATATAAATCATACCTTGTTTTCCCATTCAAACTCAGCCCACATAGATCTGAATGCAACATCAGCACAGGTTGCAGGAGAAATGTAATCCATAATGTCAATGTGGATGTCGTTGAGGACAACAACATTACGTTCAAGCACATTTGAAGTCTCATAGACAATATTTCCAAATATAACTCCTGTTTCAGTAGAGGAGACCTTAATGTTAGCCCTGATTTGTTTGCTTGACTCTGGCGCCAGAGTATAGTTCTGTGGACGCTCCACGAGTTTAAGGTCACCCATGGTTGCCAATTCCAAGCATAAGTTTTGCAGGGTTTCCTTTGTTCTATTGATAACTGTAACATCAAGGACAATGTCATAATGATGAACTGTAACATAGGCCTCAGCATAAACCGGGTCACTGAACCCTGTGAGTTGAAGAATGCGATTAAGTTTATTCGCATCATCATTTTCCTTGGTAAATTCTCCGGTTGCACGTTTCAAATCATCTTGAACCTCATCTTCCAATTCCAACTGGCTCATGCCCTGAGGAGAGGAAGTAACAAATATTAATGAATGCAAAGACATTTACCGTATGAAAAATCGTATACGAAGGCAAGATAATCTGTGATAATTATGGCAATTGGAAAAAGTTATTTGCATAAGGCAATCCTATGCGCTTTTTGAGCATAGTTCAGCTGCATTTAAAAACTTAAACTAGGTATACTTTGCCAAGAAAAATATTACTTAGATAACGTTTCACGAGAAATGAAAGACCTAGAAAATCTTGCAGCGTAAACAACCATTCTATATGATAAATATAGATGCCAGTTTTTAACAACAACAACAACAAAGCCTTAGTCCCAAAAAGATGCCAGTTTTAACAAATTAAAAAAAAATTAATAATAATTACAACAGTGAAGGTCTAATGCACCTTTCACGGGCCGGGATTTATCAAATTAATCTTCTTCCACACTAGCAAAATGGAAAGTTCAAGATAACAAACTCGGAAATTTAGACTAGAGAACAGCTTGAACTTTTTTATGTCTGCTAGCCCTATCACTATCAGTAATTGTATCAAATAAAAACTAACTTAAACTTGGAATAAAGATGGTAACAACAGCATATTTTAAAGAGTGAGCAGCCATTCTGTATGACAGTATGATAAATGCAGCCTATGCAGATTGAAAAAAAGTAACACAATTCATAAACCATTAAAAAATAAATCATATAGTTTTTATCTATTCCTATCTAATAAATTTGATAAACACGATTCTACCATCCACCCAACACCCATAAATAAATAGAAAAATCACACTAACCTTCCTGCTCTTCAAATGATAGAAATCAATGAGATCATCAGGTTGAGAGTGAGAAATCTGAGCCTTGGCTTTCCTCTCCTCAGATTCACGGAATTGCTTGTCAGCAAGCATATTAACAAAGCTTTCTTTGCAAGAGTGAAGCCAAATTTTTCTAGCTGCATCACCGGTGTTGCACAGAAGTCTGATGCAGAGAACTATCCTATCATAAGCATCATTGTCAATAGGGTGTGGGAGAACAGGTGATTGCCCAAGCTGGATCATGGACACCATATATAGTAAGGCATGTGTTATTGCTTTGTTCACTTCAACCTTGGATGGTTGAACCTCCTCCAACCTCAAAACAAGCTTTGTCAAAGTACAGGCAACAACAGCGCCAAGGAAAAAATCACCAGATAGCAACAGAGATCTCAGATTTCCTTGAGTAGCCAACGAACCTTGAACCAAGGTAGGGGGTGACATAGCAGTTTCTAGGGCAGCACTTTGAGTGGCATAAGTTCCGTCTGCAAGAACCACAGGCTTTCTAGAAGAGACTGTAATACTGCTGGCTAGTTGGTCCCTCTTAGGAGCATCCTGGCCCTCTCCTTCCTCAGTGGCAGTGTAAAATGGAAGTTCTCCAAGACATTGCTTAATGGTAGCGATTCCACTTTCAATTTCGGAGAGAGAAAGACAATACTCCCCAATAATCCACAGAGCACAAGAGCAAACTCTTGCGGCACGGATCTGATAAAAGGTATCCAGAAGCCTTGTTATGATGGAGACCCGCAATTTGGGATTGGTCTCAATGATCTCCCGCACAAAGACTACAACATCAATAGCTGAAGCAACATTTGTGTCTCCAAGGAAATCCATTAGCACATGGACAACTGTGCTAGCCACCTCTGGGAATTTCATAGCACATGTATGGATGGCTTGAACAAGCATTTGCCTATACTCTCCATTCTTCTCAAGATCAGCACTTTGAGTCTTCACCACTTCCTTCTTCAGCATGAGAACTACTTCATCAACATTCCTAGGAGTAATCAATTCAAGGGAAATATCTAAAGTCTTCCTCCTGATATCAAGATTAGGACTAGAAAGTGCACGAAGAATATCCATAATCATTTCAACCATGATTTCCTTATGAGAAGTCTTCAGCTCATTCAAACGATCAAGCACAATAAGCTTGACGTTGTTGTCACTTTGTGACTGCAGTAGCTTACAATAAGTATCAGCAGCGGCCCTAATAGCTGTAGGTGCTGATGATAGAGAAACTAGGGTACCAGCACATTCGTATATGACAGCTGTTGAAGGGGCAGTGAGCAAAGATATAATGATCTTTATGTACTTCCCCTTCTCATGCTTATTGGTCCGACAAACCTTTTTGATCAACTCCAAAACCACCATCTGAAGCTGCTCACCCCAATCCAAGATCCGCTCAATGTGGGTAAATAAGTAGCTAATTGCCCTCTCTTGGGCACATGTAAAGAGCATGAGGAATGCATTCCTCTTTGCTGATGGATCTTGCTCAGTGGAGAGCACCTTCTCAATGGTCTCTGGTGCATCTACCAAAAGCTGCTCTCCCTGTGGAAGCTTATAGATAGCCATGACAGCAAGTATAGCATTCCTCCTAACATATGGATGCCTATGTTCCAGATTTTGCAACACAGATGGGATCAATGGCTCAATGATCTCACTCTCATTCAAACGACACAAAAATCTAAGCGTAACACCTCGAAGATACTCGTTAGGGTGTTGCAAATTATTCCTTAGGTTTTGACAAATCAAAATCATCTCAGGGAGCACCTTCCCTTTAGCATCAGTCTTATCAATAATTTCCAAATAAAGCAGCAAAAGTTTCTGAATAGTGTGATCTTCTGAAGGTAAGACATACCGAACAATGGTGATGAATAATTGTGGGATCGTCTCACCGTTCAATAAAATCATGACAGCCTTCTTCATTGCATCTACCTTCGCCGGCACATCACTGCCTTCCAATGCCTCCCTGATCTCATTGGCTAATGCCGGTGTGCCCTTATCAAAGTGCACCAATAGCGTACAAGTTTTCTCCATGATTTCGATACCTCTTACTCAGATCTGATAAACGAAAAACAAAATTCAATAACAAATCTCACCAATCACAACAATTCACTCAATACCCCCAACAATCAACACATCATACACGCTACATTTCCCCTAATTCGATCCCACAAAACATATCATAACGAAAACTCAAACCCACAAACAGATTAACCCTAATAATCAAAAATTAACAAACAAGAACCCTAATCTGGATAACAAGCTCTTACCGACAAATTCACACTACATTTGAACTAGATCTAATAAAATTCAGCAAATCACAAACCTTAATTCAAAGGTTAAAACAAAATAATCGCAATTAATCAAAATCATCGATCTAAGAAATGAAATCAAAATGATCAGACATCAGATAAGAGGAGAGAGAAATTAACCTGATAATGTGCGATGAAAACAGATCAAACAACTCGATCGAAGAATGAAATGATGAAGGAATTAGTTTATAGCATCAAAATTGAGATGGTAAAGTGAATTCCATTTTTCGTTAAGATTTTCTGTGAATTTCAGAGTTTTTCGATTCACAGATCTAAAGGATAATTTTCCGAGAGTGGTCTCTCTTTAAGTGTGAGAGCTGTTGTGCGAAAAAGGAGTAATTGTGTAGTTATTGCTATCACCCCGAAGCATGCGCGGTGCACATGGTCATATAGTGTTTCTTTTGGCGAGACGAGGGTTACGACGAGGGGCTTCTAGGCAGAGCAGAGCAGGAGTCAGCAGAGCAAAGCAAAGCAGATTTTATTATTATTATTATTATTATTATTATTAAATCTCAAAAACAGACAAAGTCATACAACCTACAATAAATTAGTGCGAAGCCGAGATAAAATCTGGGCCCCCACTCCTCTATGTATAGCAAAGTCTACCCTAGTGAAGATATGAGCTGTAGCACGAGCCTCAATGTCTTGAGTCGTCGAGAACTTCTGAACCCGCTTTAGCAACGCAACAACCTCCTTCTCTAATTCCCCAAGTGAAGAAAAGGATAAGGGAATGAAACCATATGCAATTAGTCGACAATTAGCTTCATACTTCACCCGCTTCCGATGAGCTGCATCAGCCACAACCCGTCCAGGAACAAAGTCAGATACTCTTGTCTGTGTCAATGGAGAAGACCCTGTTAAGTCCACACATACATTGCGACCACGATATCAAGAATAAAGTAACACATCTGCAGGTCTGAGGGCCCCGTCTTTCTCTCCAGACAACCTTATGTCAACCTTCTTTCTTGCTGAAATCCCAGATTTGTAGCAGATATCAACAAGGGTATCCCGGACAACATTATGCCGATATTTAATACCCACAATACCAGCACACGACACCGCGTGATCACCGAAAATATCCCCAGTAAAAACCCAAGAACAAGCAGAGCACGGCGTCGAGATAGAGAACAATGGAACACCCATCCGGTAGAAAACACATATTGGTAGGTCATACAACCTACAATAAATTAGTGGGAAGCCGAGATACAATCTGGGCCCCCACTCCTCTAGCTATAGCAAAGCTTACCCTAGTGAAGATATGAGTTGCAGCACGAGCCTCAATGTCTTGCGTCGTCGAGCACCTCTAAACCCGTTTCAGCAACGCAACAGCCTCCTTCTCTAATTCCCCAAGTGAAGAAAAGGAGAAGGAAATGAAACCATATCCAATCAGCCGACAGCTAGCTTCATACTTCACCCGCTTCTGATGAGCCGCATCAGCCACAACCCGTCCATGGACAAAGTCAAATAGCCTTGTATGTGTCAAAGAAGAAGACCCTGTTAAATCCACACATACATTGCGACCACGATCCCAGGAATAAAGTAACACATCTGCAAGTCTGAAGACCCCGTCATTCCCTCCAAACAACCCTATGTCAACCCCTTTCTTGCTGAAATCCCAGATCTGTAGCAGACATCAACAAGGGCATCCCGAACAACATTATGCCGATGTTTAATACCTACAATACCAGCACACGACACAATAATAATAATGATAATGATAATGATAATGATAATGATAATGATAATGATAATGATAATGATAATAATAATAATAATAATAATAATAATAATAATAATAATCATCATTATTATTATTATTATTAAATATTAATTATTTATTATTATTATTATTATTATTAAATATTAATTATTTATTATTATTATTATTAGATATTAATTATTTATTATTATAATTATTATTATTAAATATTAATTAATTATTATTATTAAATATTAATTATTTATTATTATTTTATTATTATTATTAAAAATTAATAATTATTAATTTTAAATATTAGTTATTATCTTTAAAATATTAATTTTTATTCAAAAAAAATCAATTATTATTATTAATTATTATTATTACTATTTTTATTATTATTAAATATTAATTATTATTATTATTATTAGTATTATAATAATAGTAATAATTATTATTATTATTAAATATTAATTATATATCATTATTAAATATTAAATATTTATTATTATTAAATATTAATTATTTATTATTATTAAATATTAATAATTTATTATTATTATTATTAAATTTAAATATTTGATATTATATTTAAAATATTAATTTTTATTATAAAAAATCAATTATTATTAATATTATTTTTATTAATTATAATAATAATAATTACTGTTTTTATTACTATTATTATTATTAAATATTAATTATTATTATTATTATTATAATTATTAAATATTAATTATTTATTGTTATTATCAAATATTACTTATTATAATAATTCAATATTAATTATTATTTTTAAGCAGAGTAGGGCAGATTGAAGTAGAGCAGAGCAGGACTCAGCAGAGCAGAGCAGCTCTAAAGAACAGGGTCGAGGTCTATTTTATTTTGATCATACTATCTCAGGAATATATTATTTGCAACTTTTGCCAAAAACGGAAATTTCACATTAGATGCAACTTTTTTCATTCTTTCTCTTTTTAGTAAATATTTTTAAATGAAAATACTGTTTTAGATTAAGTATTCCCACCAAAATTAATTCAATCACCCAACTAGCTCAATAAAATCACCCAACTTTTAAAAAAAAAAGAATCTGGGCCAACATTTCCCCAAATTTTTCTAGGATTAAAACCCTTAATCGAGTTCTTCTTCTTCGTTCTTCCTGACTTCCATCTTCTCTACTGCACTTTCTCTCTCCTGTCATTGTTGTACGGCACCATCCTACCTTCACCTTCTCTCTCCTTTCTCTTGCAACTTAGTCTCGGAATATGCCGGATCTCAACCCACTCGATGCCGGTATTTTAGTGAGGATGAGCAAGAAATCGAGCTGCTTAACAAGTAAATCGACTTCATTAAGCGCGGCTCTCCGTTGGCTCGTCGTCGCTTCACTTCTAGTGAAATCGGAACACACCCCTGAAGTCAGCTTACGTGCTTATTTTGTGTTGGTGCTCATTCCATCAAACACTAGCCTACCAATTAGTCTTTTCCCATGTCTATCTAGAAGTGAACCTTATTCAAGGTGATTGTTTTCACACATAACACACACATACTTCTATATCGGTGGGCCACGATGGCTGATCGGATTCCAAGATATTATGCAATAACCATTTTGGAACAACATCTCTCACCCCAAGCATTTCATCATCTTCTATGTACTCTCGTGTTTTGTTTTGACCAAATATTTAAATATAATAATCTTTATAGGGTAATGCAAAGTACTAAATATAAAAAGTACGTACTTCTTAAATTAAACGAAATTGATATGTTATTTAGATTAGTAGTTATAAAATAAATTCTAGTACTATATGGCTATATCTCATTGGGATTTATCATATGTAACAAGCCATCAACACTTACAACACTAGTAAAATACTAATAAAATATTGGGAATTTAATTAACCTATCTATATCATTGTTCTTGCGGCTTTCTCAACACCCAAAAAAAAAAAAAAAAAAAGTGACACAAGAATCCCTGTCTCCCAATCAAATTAAGCAACCGCAGTTTGAGGATGTGGGAAAAGGCGGATGGGAAGGCCATGCTCCGGGATAGGCATGGGATATTGGGATTAACAATAACTTTCTCATCAGGAAGCACTTTTTCCCATTTAAACCTCTTGACAATGTGGTACATGAACACCAATATCTCTAGCCTTACATACTCCTTTCCTGGGTACATCCTTGGTCCCCCTGCGAAGGGTACGAATGCGTATGGTGCTGGCCCGGGCCCATTGAAACTCGATGGGTCGAATTTCTTTGGTTCTGGGAAGCATTTTGGGTTCAAATGTGTTGTATTTGCACCCCAATATAGCTGCAATTAAGTACATTTATATATGTTAGCTAATCTTTAGTTTATGGACTATGAGTTTAGTACAAAGGTCAAACTTGTGAAAGATGTGGAACATGCATGATTTAGTAGCTAATTGTAAAACCTTTGCTTTTAGTGAAAGTTTAAGTTATGACTCAATTACCTAGCCAAACTGACCTGACTTGATTGAACAGAACTCAAAATAAATGATTAGAAGTTATAGTGAAATTACCTTCCAACCCTTGGGAATTTCAAATCCGTTGTACATAAAGTCGGAAATGGCTTCTCTAAAACTACTTTGGAGTGGAGGAGCCAAACGCAAGTACGCAGCACTTCACATGCCACATTCCATGAGTATTTCATCTTTTGTATGTCCTCCCAATTTAGAAGTTCTCCTGGTTGTTTTGAATTTGCTATCTCCATTTGCTCTGCATCGTAAAATTTCCAACCACCATTGGATAATAATCAAATCATTAATCTTCTACAATATCCACTAAATTTTACGTTTGTTTATTTTTAAATATAGGATGCAACAACTTACTATATATGAAAATAACATACATTTGCTAGTTTAATATTTATTTTTCATCATTTAAAATTCTACGTTTGTTCTCCTGGTGGTGGCTCGTGCCGCGCCGTGCCGTGCCGGCACACCCCATCCCACGACACGGACATCCCACGTTCTTGGCGTGCCGGGCCGGGCCGGGCAGCGAGCCGCCCACTTTTTTTTTTTAATCGATATATTTAAATATTTTTTTAATTTATGTTTTACTATTATTATATTATTATTGCTCTTTATATTTCTCTTATTTTTATTATTTTAGTTCTTACTTATTTATTATTTTTATTATTAATATATTATAATTAATTTTATTTTTTAATTATTATACATTTTTATTATTATTTAGCAAAAAACAACAACACATATAATTAAAAAATTGACTAGTGCGATAACACAAGAATTGATGAATAACTTATTTTATTATACATCGGTACGGTAAATTGATAATACAATAATTGATAATGATAAAAATCGTACAATAATTGATGAATAACTTAACTTTATTGCTTATTTTATTATACGGGGTTCGATAATACAAATAATAGCTATAATTAATAGTACGTAATCTAATTATTCTTCTTGTTCGTCTTCGTCTTCTTCTTCTTGTTCAAGTTCATCGGCCAATTGAATTGATTGGGAACTGGTAGAACCCGACGTTCCTTCATCGTCGTCGTTTTGTGCATAAGTACGATCTTGGGATTGAGTTTCGGCATCCAACCAATCCTTGAAACAAACACACATTTCAAGTGTTTCGGGTTTTAGATTTGTTCTTCTATCGTCTAAAACCCTTCTTGACGCACTAAAAGCTCTTTCGGAGGTAACGGAGGAGACTTGGATAGCAAAAATATCACGAGCCATTGCCGCCAAAATTGGATGTTTCGTGCTTTGTGATTTCCACCAATTAAGGATGTCGAGGCCGTACTTCTCTTCGTCGTCCATGCCTTTCATGAAGTCGTAACTTAAGTACATTTGCAGCTCCGAAACATCGCTTTGTGTTCTCCTAGATGATGGTTCACTATCTGAAAACTTAGACATCATGTTAGCAGCTTGTGCAAATAAACCTTTGGCCCTTTTACTTAAATTTTTGGATGATTGAGAAGGAGCAAATCGATACACGGTTCCATATTTAGATTCATAAACTCTATATAAGGCAAAAAATTGATTGGTCACATTAGTTTTATAAGATTCAACATCGTCTTCAAATTTCATGCATTGAAAATGAATATCAATTAATAAAAATGTGCCATCATACTTTTGCCTTGGATCTAATATAGAAGCAAAAATATAAATCATAGGAAGAATAGTGTAATATTTACGCCATTTTTCCTCCATTTGATGGAAGATATCCATCATAATCGTGTTGTGATCGGTGTTCATCAAAAAGTTGTGCAAGTAAACATGCATTGCTAAGAAAAGAATGAGCACAAGGATTATAAACAGAAGAAAAACAATTTGTCATACTATAATAATTGTAAAAACTGCATATATTTTTCATAGTTAGACCAATTACATCTAATAAAGCAAATTGTGGAAATTTTTTATAATAAAAAATTGTTAATGGACCCTTGTACTCGATTGTCATACTCAACATTTCATAGGTGGAGTTCCACCTTTGATTTTAATACCCTTTATCCTTTGTTGCCTGCAAAAAGCTTTCCATTCCTGAAATCTCATGTTAGAGCTGTTAATAGACAAAATAGTATATCTAATTTTGTGATAAAATGGATCAATTGCTTGGGTTCCATCCTTCACACACAAGTTTAGAACATGACAAATGCATCTAATATGAAGTGCATCTCCAATAATATTACATCAGTTAATTGTGCTTTAACTAAATTTGCACTAAATGTCATAGAAGTTGCATTATCAAAAGTCATAGACATGATTTTGGACCCAAGATTATATGCATCAATAGCTTACATTAAATGATGAGAAATATTAAGATCGGTGTGGGGGTATTCAAGCATTTTAAAATGGATAATGTGTTTTTGTAATAACCAATCAGTATCCAACCAATGACAAGTCACACACAAATAGTGATATCCGGAACCACTATCTCATGCATCAGCGGTCGAAGAAACTCTACAAGTAAGATTACTCAATTCATCATATAACTTCAATTTATACTCTTGAAATGATTTCATGGCAGCCGAACGGACAGTTTCTCTAGAGATTTTTCTGTGTTGGGGTTGTAGTGCTCGGTTAATGTAATTGTTAAAGGAATCATATTCGGCAAAAATAAAGGGTTGTTCGGCATGTACTAACATTCTCCCAAGCTCATCCATATCTCTCTCATAATTATAAGTGAAGCCATGTGGATGGAATTGAGAAATTTTGGGTTGGGTTGGATCACTAGATGGTTCACCACATTTTTTTACATGTCTAGTAAGGTGTCCCGTCCCTCCCTTGGTTTCGGTCGAGTAAATTTTCTTACATGCCTTACACTTGGCTTTGGTTCCATCTCTACTTAATTGAAAATGTGCCTAAACATAACTCTTTTGGTTGGTAGCGGCTTGTTCCTCTTCGGTACACCATTCTAATGTGTTTGGAATTTGTGTGTTTGCCATTTGGATGGATTGTTCACTCGACCCGGCGGCATGTGTTTGGCTACCTTGACTAGTAGGATGAGAAAATTTATGTTGTGAGCCGTATAAATGAGGTGAAAATTGGTTTCGTTGAAATCCCGAACCAGACATAGTCCAAAGAGACATATTGTCAAATTGTTCGAATCCTCCCATGGTTTGGGGATGAAAGAAGGGGGTGGAAGTGTTCGGAATGGGCATGTTAGGGGAGGGCATTGAAGTGTTTGAATTTGGTAATTCCCTACTAGTACTAGTACGTTTTGACTTGGCTTTCCTAGAGGAGGAGGAAGGGTTCGGGTTTGATGCCATGATTAATAATAATAACAATAATAATAATAACAACAACAACAATAATAATAATACAAATAATAATAACAATAACAATAATAATAACAACAATAATAATAACAATAACAATAATAATAGTGACAAGAGCAATAACTATACTAATAATAAATTAATATATAGCAATAACAATAACAAATTAAAATAACGTTGAGTTAGATGTTACAACGACACTTTGATTGCTTTTCGCTAATTAATTTCCCGAACTTATAATTTTTTTTATTAATTTTTATAACTGAGAGAATTAGAGAATTAAAGATTATATGAGATTTTTTTTTTTTTTTTTTTTTGAGATGTAGAGATTATAAGAGAGTAGGAATTAGAGAATAAGAAATCTGAGAATAGATGAGGTGATGAATTGTGGAAAAAAAATGGAGGAAGAAGTGAAGTATTTATAGGAAAAATGATGAATTAGCCGTTAGAGTGGTTGTTGGAATATAGCCGTTAATATGGCTGTTACAATATAGCCGTTTATAGCTGTTGGAAGCTGCAGAAAGTAGCCGTTATGCACGGGCCGTGTCATGCCGGGCCATGCCTGGCGGACCGCGTGTTGTGCTCGCGGGCCGGCCTGCGGGCCAAACGACCGTGCCGCCCACCGTGCCCGTGCCGATTTATCAAAATTTTGTTCACGGCACGGCCCACTGCTGGGCCACCGTGCCGTGCCTATGGCGGGCTCGTGCCGAGCCGTGCTGCCACCGTGTCGTGCTCGTGCCTCCCCACCCATGCCTACCTCTAGCAATTGATGTGCTTTTGTGACGATTTGTTATCTAGTAGGCATGTAATGACTAATAATAATATTGGTGAAAATGTTCGATTAAATACATAATTTTTTTTAAAAAAAAATTAGCAAAAAAGTAGATTAAATTAAAAAAAATGTTCTTAACCCGTTGGGTTGACCCGAACCCAAAATTTTAGGCAAGGGTTGAACATTTCTTGGCGCGTAACCTCAAGTGACCCGATCCGAGATGACTCATGACCCGACCCTGATTGGTAGGTCTACATAGTAATAAAATTATATTATATTGTAAAGTATATTATTTCAACCGATTAGTGTATATATAATAAATGGATGTTATACGTTTTGAACTACTTCTTTTGCTCCAAAACATATTATGATATAAAAAATAAATGATAATTCTTGAGAATTACAATATAATTTTTTTTTTGAATAAAATTATAATTCAATATGTACATCTGAAATATTGGTATTTTATCGAAAATAAAACTCTAAACTAACAATTTTATCCTAAAATTCTATCCAAATTTGATTGAAAATAGAATTCCAAATTTTTTTTATCCTATGAAGTCTATCTAAATCTATCCAACGTGGCGCACACTTGGCAAAAAGTTAGAACACCAAGTATCACTGTCTCGTAGCCTGGTTAAAAGTTTAGCTTTATATATTAGTTATAAGATTGGACATTTGCTCAAGTATGTTGTCCGGTTTGTCTTTTAAAAAGAAATGAAAGGTAACTTGTGCTAAAAAGAGTTTGTAACAATCAGGGTCACAAGTGTACACTATAAATATCGGGGTTTTTTTTATTTATTTTTTTAATTTTTATAACTGTGATTAATTTTAAATTTTCAAAATGGTAGATGTAAATTACTTCATATTTAATATTGTAACATAAGTTCAACGACTCTTGATGAAAAATTGACTTGCAAATAATCCACCTAAAAAGCCATTGAAAAGTAGGTTTAGGTTTAAGATCAATTATTAGTTCCTAAAACAAAAAATTCAATTATTAGTAGTTAGCTAGTCATGTGGTTGATTTAGAAATTACCATTACTATTTTGACTCCAACAAAGTTTTTTTTTTTTTTTTTTTTTTTTTTTTTTGGACGGGGACTCCAACAAAGTTAATTACCAATGATTTGCAAAATATAAAGATACATTGTATAACGTATGAGTATATTAAGAAAGCAAAATGGAGTGCAACTCTATTGGTATTGAGAATATTCTCAATGTACCCCTCCGTCCCTTAATGATAGTCCCTTATTAGCAATTTTTACGAGAATTAATAAACATAAATAAGAAGTAGTAAAAGTACATTGGAAAGAGAAATTTACATTGGATATGTAAAAAAGTAGAGAGAGAAAGTAATAAAAGTATATGGAAAAACAAAATTTACATAGGAAATTTAAATTTGCACAAATATTGTTGCAAATTGGAGGGAATTTTGGTAAAAAAAAATTAATATTGATTGTACTTGAAAAAAGCAAATGAGACTATAATTTTGTGACTTAAAATTGGCTATAATGGACTATCAATAAGGGACGGAGGGAGTATGTTAAAAAATTAACTAACACAAATTGTATACTTCTCAGTAAAATTAAATAACACAAATTGTATACATCTTGGTAAATGCACAAATCAAGCATAAAAATCAGTTTAATCTAATTTTGATTGGTACAAAACCATAGAATTTGAAACCAAATTTTATATTAAAATGCTCCATACTTCTTATTATTTAAATATTGTGTTCTTTAAAAAAAAAAATATAAATATAGTGTTCTTCACCTATTATTAAAAAAAAATATACTAAGAACTTTAGAAAATTTTACATTTGAGTCTCATAAACTCTCACTAAAGAAAAAAGATAAGGAAAATCTTTCAAATGAGTTAATTTGATTGTCAGACCACAGGCAACTGAGGTGGAGAGCGATGTCATTAGTCCACCACCTTAACCCATATACGTAGTAATTGTAATTGTTTTTCTTAGGTTTTGACAGTACATAGAGGTACACCGTACACACTCACAAAGTCACAAAAGGGTCAAAGACTCAAAGGCAACACATAATTGAAACTTGTAAGTTGTACTTTATTGTATAAAGGCCCAAAGCTAAAATAATTTATTAGTTCATACATACTCTAAAATATTTCATAGAACAAAATTTTTTTTAATACAAAATGGCTAGAACATGTAGAATGTAAAAGAAATTAGCTGGATCAAAAAGTATATCATCAATATAATTAACTAAATTGAAAGTGGGATGCAGAGAGGTTTTGTACAAGTTATAACGTAACATCACAATAATTCTCTCTTAAAAACCTGTAAATACCTTTAACAATCTGCAAAAGAATTAGTGATGTGCTACCGCTACGTGTTCAAACGTTAAGGCTAGTTCAGAATTTAGCAGCGGAAAAACTAACTCAGTTATCAATAAGTTTCAAAACCAAAAATCAAAACCAAATTTAGTCTTACAAGTTGAAACCATTAAGGCCCTTATTCAAAACCTAATAAAAGTAATAAATAAATCAAACCAGAGTTAAATTAAATCCAAACTTATGAAACGAAATAAACTGTGGAAATCCAACACTCCACTCAAAATCCCACCACCTTGATGCAAGTTCTGATTATGTAAAAAAAACCCGTGATTAATCTGCTCCCCAATATTACAAGTGTAAAAATTGGATCATTACAGGGGCATTGAAGGGCGAAGGTCATGACCAAGAAAAAGACACAAAAAAGCATGCAATCAGCAATGCTGAGTACATACAAGCTACGAAATATATCAAAGAGTTCCTAGCATGTTATTAAAAATCAATCAGCACACACAATTTAATTATTGACTCTAACACATGTCTCAACTATTAACATTACTAAGACTTCACTAATTACTAACAATAATTCATTCATTTCATTCACTGATTGGATTAAGAAATAGACAAGGTTGTCTCCCCATGCTCCACTTTAGAACATCAATAAAAGAAAACCCCATGCCTCCTTTCGGAAACATCAATAAACATCCAATGGCAGACGGGCGCGACTCCGTGGCCATAACTAGTATGAGATCTCATCTAACTCTTTATAGTTTTAAAAAGCATTTGTAAACAAGAGACTCGTAGATCAGACGGCCTCTAGAAAGTACAAGGCTAATACCCCGTGAACCCCAATCCATCAATACTCTAAATGTGCACGAATCCAGAGTTTTATTGCTCATCCATCTTGCACTTTACGTGATTTACAAGTTTGGACTTGGTGATGACTCAATGCAAAGTAATTCAACCAATCAAACATTTATCATTCAAGCAATTCAAATTTCCAATTCAATTCTTGATTTATTAGTGACAAACAATATTTATTATTGAATCTTTTAACTACCTCGGTGTATAAACAACTTAAGTGCATAAGGCACCTCAAATCATTAACCTCGTCTCATAAGACTTTAATTCTCCCTTTACCCATTCCAATTCATAAACATGAACGAGTAATAAGATAATTCACTCCACATATTTATGTGCCTTAGCCTCTTAGCTCATCTGGCAAGTTATTGCATAAATAACACTAACAAGAACAATCAATACGCATTTCTCATACATGAATCAAACCAATCATCACGTTAATCATCAATCAAACTCACTACCAAACAATTTCACTCAATCTACAAGTTTCCTAACATGATTCTAAGTTTTCCAAGTCCTTAAACATGCTCCTAAAGTCAAGGTTTTCGTATCCTTGTACGTACCTTGAGTAAACGAGTTGATTGGCCACTTTAGAAACTAGAAATCACCTTCTACAAAGTCCTCTCCTAAACCAAACAACAATAGTCCAATCATACCCAAGCAATTAAATTTACAGCAATACTAACTTACTTTAAAAGCTTCAAAATTCAATTAAACAAATTTTTAAAACCTTCCCTTTAATTAAAATCAAAAGCTTATATATAGTTTTTTAAGTTTCCTTCATAAAAACCTTGAAATACATACTTATTCATGAAATTACAGCTAGTTTAGAGCTTTATAAAAATCTGAAACTTTATTTTACACATGAAAGCTTGAAATTACAGAAATCTTTATCACTACATACATTATATTGAAAGTTAGTAGACTTTAAACCCGAAAATTCCTCAATTCAATGTAATTAAAGACTCCAAAAACAATAACCAAGAATCTGAAAATTTATTCTTGCAATTAAACTTTAAAGTTCCAAACTTTATAATCATAAAATAACCACAACCTTTATTTAATGAAATTAGAGACTTGAAACACATGAAATCAATACAATTTAAACCCAAGATTAAAACTTTAATAATATGAAAATTTATTTTAAACATTAAACCTTCGTTAAAATAAAAAACTGCCCGAAAACCATATTTAAAGGCTGAATTTGGCCACGAGAGGGTGGTGTTCACTACTAAAGTAGTGAGTTTTGATTAAAACGTTGTTTACACACGAAAAACACTATTTTATTGTTAAAATCGGACGAGTTAGAATCTAAACGTGATTAAAAAAAAGTTAAGAACGGAGATCATAAGTTGATTACGGAAAACTGAAAATTTATTTTTATGCTTAATTAATCATTAAAAATTCAATAGGAACAAAAATGGTAAAGCTCATACCACAAAATGGCGGGTCTATAAATACCAAATGGAATTACCCATTCAAATCACAACAACTTCTTACCCAAACTCCCTTATTCATCCCATAAAACCATTACCAATCGTCTGAATGATCTGGTTCATAAAGCCCAAAATAAAGTTACCCAAGTCTTTTTTAAAACCCAATCTTGCTAAAGCTAATTTTGTGGCCCAATGTGGTAACCATGCCCTTCATTAATTCGCAAATTAAAATTTTGATAATTGTTTCAAAAAAAAAAAAATAAATAAATAAAAACAAAAGGTTTCAATTTGTTTAGGAAATTTTGTGTAGAACTACCCTAAAGATAGATTGTTTTGTGAAAAACTACCCGTTTTCAAAAATATTGTTTAGAACTACCCGTAAGATCGCAAAAGTTTATCTAGCACTATCCATTAACGGTTTCCGTCCAATTGAGCCGTTTGTGGGACGCACTCCTACGGTTTCCCACCCAAATAACTTCCCTCCTCAACTATCTCTCTCTTCCTTATACTTTCCCTCCATTTTCACTCCTCTTCTTTTACCTTCCACCATTCACCATCTTAAACTAACCTAAGTAAATCTCCAAATTCATCCCTTTTTTGGAAAATTAACAGGGCCTATAACCCTTTTCTTTGTTGTCCCTCTCTTTCCTCTTCATGTTTTTGCTGCTTTGGGTAATTCCATGTCAGAGGGTGAAATTGTCAATGGTTAAAGGAAAGGGCAAAGTAAATTAAATGCGAAAACAAGGATGAACGAGGTAAAATGTAGTAATTACTGTAAAATTCGTGGCCTTTAAATTATAAATTGTTGAACATGTGAAAAACCCTAATTTTTTAAGCAAAACCCTAATTCAATTCAAGCCATAAACCCTAGAAATTAGAATCCCCAAACTGAATTGAAGCCCTAATAAACCCTAAATTAAATCCCTAATTATGTTAATTGAAGTAAATTAAGAACCCTAAACCAACCAAATAGACCAAGAATTAAAACAATAGCTTAAAACATTACCTAATTTAGTGAGAAATTGTGTTAAATTTAGATTTTTGGATGAGTTTAGAGGGAAAGTAATGAATGAGGAGAAAATTGAGTAGGAAATCATAGGAGTGGGCCCCACAAACAGCTCAATTGGATGGAAACCGTTTGTGGGAAGTGCTAGACAAACATTTGCCATCTTATGGGTAGTTCTAAACAAAAAAAAAAGTTGTTCACAAATCAGCCTATCTTTAGGATAGTTTTACCCAAAATTTCCATTTGTGTATTGATTTCATTACCTCACTGGCTCCCTAAGCTAGCTAATTCCTTGATGATTTATTAGTATATCTTCACCTAACCACATTATGCCCCTCGATCTCCTCTTATTCTTCTTTTTTGCCAAGATGAACTTTCTTGTTTAATTGTTATCATAAGAATGAATATTGGTAATAACTAAATTTAGCCAATTTTTTGAAGAATTTTGATGTAAGCACCGTCACGAATTTGATCGAATTCTACATTCTCGAATTGGAAAATATTTCTTATTCAAAACCAATTTGGGTCCATGAATCCATCCATCCTTTCAAAGTGGAATATTAAGCTTATGATTGTGGCTCATGATTATGTTTATACTCTATCAATTATTAATGTTCTAGTTGCTGAGAGTCACAGTATGGAAACTAAATTAACATTGTGAAAGCTATGATTGCTTGCTTAGAACATCACAATAAACTTGAAAGTAGGATGCAGAGAGGTTTTGTACAAGTTATAATCATTATTTATGTATTAACAAATTACGTGAAATTATTTATAAATTTTAAAATTACGTGTAACTATGTAAAAATTGTATTATACATAGTTAAATTAACACGTACACATATAATCATGACGTAGATGCTGAAGGAGAAGAAAAAGAAGATGATGAGGATGAGGATGATGTGGTGGGAGTGGGGCGAGTAAAAATACGGTAGAGGTAAGGCTTAATCATTCCGTCGTAGATTATGTCTGCATGAGAGCATAATTTGGTCACGAGCTTCTTTGCGGCTAACATTACGATACCCATGGTTTTGCAGCAAGATTATATGGTGTAGGATAGCCATTATATATAGAGAGAGATAGCTTGTTGAGGAAGGTGGTACAAAAATGGAGGAAACTTGTTTAGGAAGGTGTCCGGATCATAAATGGAACCTCTAATGGTATTAGCGGTTCTATATATAGAACCTCTATTGGTATTAGCGGTTCTATACTGCCAAATTCCAAGCCTTAGAACCGGTCCTATGTGGACGGTATTGTGGGAAATGGTTTTTAATTAAACCGACTTATATAGGGAATTAATTTGTATTTTATCATTATTTATGGAAATCACTCGGATTAAATATAACAGGTTTTGATGAAGTGAAGGAATTATTTTTGCACCCACAAAATTATAGGAATTAAATTTTTATTTTCTTATAATTTTTTTCTTCAATTCTACATTTTAACTATTATTTTTAAGTTTTTTTTGGGAAGAAGATAAATATTGTTAAGAGGGGGAAATGAAGATGTGAGGCAAACTATATCAAAATGCGTCTCTATTTATAGATCTTGATAAGTTATGAATTTTGGTAATTTTTATTTTTATTTTATAATTTTTTAAAACCACGAAAATTGCATTAAGAAGAATTAAAGGGTATTTTGATTTTTACCACCTTCAAATAACGACTTTGTCGAATTTACCACCTCCAAAAAAAAAAACATTTACTTTACCACCTCATAAAAAAATTAAACATCAGTTTTACCACCAATCACCTCCAACTAACGGATTTCGTCCAAAAATCCGTTAGTGGGGCCTACCTTGCACACGTGTCGCCATATTATTGGTTAAGTTTTAAAAAAATAAATAAAAAAAACAAAATAAAAAATAAAAAATCCCCATCAAGCAACCGATGGTTGCTGCCACCGTCGGGACCCCCACCGCCGGACCGGCTACAACCAGCCCCACCACCTAACCGGTTACAACCAGCCCCCACCACCTAACCGCTACCAGCCACCGTCGGGACCCACAGCCACCACACCGATTTCGACCTCAAAACCCTAGCCACCACCGTCGGGACCCACAGCCACCACACCGATTTCGACCTCAAAACCCTAGCCACCACCTAACAGCTACGACCAACCCCACCACCTAACCGCTACCACCGCACCGCACACCACAGCCGCGCCGATTTCGACCCCCTTTCCACCAATTTTCGACCTCAAAACCCTAGTCAACACCTAATAGCTACGACCAACCCACCACCTAATCGCTACCACCGCACCGCACACCATAGCCGCACCGATTTCTACCCCTTTCCACCAATTTCCGACCTCAAAACCGTAGCCACCACCTAACAGCTACGACCAACCCCACCACCTAACCGCTACCACCGCACCGCACACCACAGCCGCGCCGATTTTGGCCCCCTTTCCACCAATTTCCGACCTCAAAACCCTAGTCAACACCTAATAGCTACGACCAACCCACCACCTAATCGCTACCACCGCACCGCACACCACAGCCGCACCGATTTCTACCCCTTTCCACCAATTTCCGACCTCAAAACCCTAGCCACCACCTAACAGCTACGACCAACCCCACCACCATCCAAACCCAGACCAGAAACAACCGCCACCCAGACGCGAAACCACCCCGACTCAAAACCACCACCACCCACCAGAAACCACGCCAGCCAGACGCGAAACCATCGCGACTCGAAACCACCACCACCCAGACGCGAAACCCACACGAAATTCCGACCAACCGAGGTAGTTGATTTCGTTGCTGGTTGGTTGACATGGAAGATCGGGGAAGATGAAGAAGAAACGTCAAAAATGTGGGCCCTACTAACGGATTCATGGACGGAATCTGGTAGTTGGTGGTAAAATCGATTTTTTGGAAATTTTGGTGGTGGTAAAGTAAATCTTTTTTTTTTGGAGGTGGTAAATTCAATTAAGTGGTTATTTGAAGGTGGTAAAAATCAAAATACCCAGAATTAAATTAACTTGGGTAAATGACAAGCCTGGCACTCGTGGCACAATCCTATTCGCCTGCGTGTCCTGCGCCTGTTAGTCAGCTTTGTTATATTTTTGCTTTCAACACACCAAAACGACGTCGTTTTGATTCTTAGGGAAGCCAAACGACGTCGTTTTGGCTGTCATTCAGCGAAAAGAAGGAATTTGCACTCCCACTTGCACGGGGCCCACAAGCAATTCTCCTTCATGATTCTCGTCGTTGGACGACGCTTCTCATGACTCTTCTTGCCATGACATTTTGGGTCTGAACTATTTTATCATTGTAGTCCAAATTTTCTTGTCTTGACAAGAATTTTTGGGTCATTTTACAATTGCTCTAAAGCTTTGGGTTAGTTTCGAACTTGTAACCTCTAACACGTAAAGATCATGCACTTATCATCTCAACCAACTTTTATTAGTGATTTAAAATTTATATAAAACTATATATATTCATTTCAACTAATAAGTAAATTAGAGGTCATATAATCAATATATTTTTCACAACATTAGAAGACAAGTTTGTATGACACATTTAACACGTGATACTCTCCTTGAACTCCTCATACAGCCTTATGTCCATGTGCAAATCTCAATAAAAATATACACACATATGTATACATGAGGTCCTGGAAATATGAACTTTGAGATGAAATGTGAGATCTTAACTGTCAATTCACAACAAAAAACATTGATTAATAAAAAAAAATTATGATAAAGTCTCATGGTTATCTCTATTATATAATGGAAGGGGGGAGATGGTGGCGGTGGAGTCCACATGAAAATATCACAATACCCTTACTAATCTTTCATTACTCTTTATTTACATGGGATAAATTTGACAATTATTAACGCTATCATTAATTAATTGCCAAATTAAAACAAGAAAACACAAGTCAAAATTAAAATAAAGAAAGTTTTGAACATTACAATTAAGTCTACCAATGAATTGAAGGATATTGCAATTATTTGCCATTTATTTTTTCTACTTTGTCGTTATACAACACTTTTTTTTTTCAGTATGACTTAATTATATATTTTTCGACATACAATTTTGTTAGAAAAAAAGTTGTGTAAACAAGTAGGTGGGAGCCCGGATATATCACCAGTCCAAGGCACGAAAACTACGATTTCTTATTAGTTTAATTTCGCCCCTCATAGGATCACCGGGTTAACACGAAACAACTAATGAGATACAATGGAGTAAACAATTTACTTTGATGATCTTCAAAGTAAATCAACAAAAGGAGTTTGTAATATGTTTGTGAACAACACTCCAACCAAGTATCTAAAAGTCTACTTAGCATATGAAACAAGTGACTTAATTTATAATCATTTCATAGGATACTCCAACAGCCATATTCTCATGAACGTTAACCCAAAATCAATTTGACTTTATTGTTATTTAATACACAATATTCCCATATCAATTGATTTCATTAGTGTTAATATGATTTAAATACTCATAACAAAGAATTAAACTGGTCATAACGGACATAATAAGCAACGGGCAAAAGATCAAGCAAAACCGCAAAGCAAATGTATCGGGACCGAAGTAGATCGCGCGGCGTGCTATACTTTGCGCGCGGCGCACTTATGAAATAAATGATTAGTGGAATCGCTTCATTCAGTATTTATAATAATGTGTTTTTAGTTAAGTAAGATTATTCAACTAAATTTTTCAACTTCTAAGTGGAGGAACTATAACATTTGTTTGTTAGGAAGGTTTTTGAGTGTAAAGTTGATGAATTTTAGTCTTTGTTATTTATCCAAAACTGTGCATGAGATGAGTTTATACCAATTGAAAACAAGTGGAAAAGCTTTCAAATTTATAGAGGGCGGTGTTGCATAAACTCTCTGGTTAGTTTATGCAACACCGCCCTCTATAAATGAGTCAATTAGAAGCATTAATTCAACGTTAAATTGTACTGATTTTAGTTAAATACCTTGTAGTTAGCAAACTTGTGCTTTAAAGTAGTTAGTAGGTCTAAACTTTACAGTCTACACCAAGCAGTCTGTCTCTATCCGTTCACGCAAATTTGTGTACGTATGCCCTATTCTAAGCTAATATCTAGATGGAAGCTTTGTGAATGGGGCACTTAAAGCCCATCAGTCCATGCAGTGTGATATAGGTACTTTATTTATTCATATAGAAGAATTAGAACATAAATTGCAAACCTTAAAAGCTACTAATATAATTAAGAATGAAGAATATGTTGGAGCTTTCAGAATGAATTTATGTTCATTTCTGGTATATTAATTAGCTATTTATTTCTCATGAATCACGAGGATGAATTTCTCATACCTTGTCGTAGATCATATGGAAAGAAAAGGAGAAGGTCATTGTTACATAGATGTTTAAGATACAGACTTGTAGACTAGATTTCTTGTTTTTTTTTTTTTTTTTTTTTTTTTTTTTTTTTTTTGACGGGGACTAGATTTCTTGTTTGAAGAAATGAAAACACTTCTCTAAATGTTGTGTCCAGTTGGCAAGTGATATTACACCAATTATTTCAATATATTTCATGACTGATCATCTATTGTATAAACACTTTTCTTCGCGTAATCTAGTGCTATAAGGTTTGTGTGATAGTGCTGTAATAAAAGTCCTTGACTAGTGAACGTTTGAGGATCACTTGGGGAAAACTTTTATTTTCACTCATGTCTTAGGATGGGCTTCAGACTTTCATACAATTGATAGTGCATTAGACGGATGAGATGCTTGCTTTGCTTGCACTAGGCTTTTGTATTAGTTTGTGTCAAATATGTAATGTGCACAATTTAATTTTGTTGTTTCAGAATAAATATGTTTACAAATTTCCTAATCATAAGGGATATGATTTGTTAGCTAATTTTTTTGTTCCTTTCATGTAGGCAGGTTATGCCATCGTAGGGATAGGAGCACCATGGATCTTTGAACCTCTTGAAGCCTGGATTTCACCACTTCTTTGCAGCTGCAATGTTATTCTTTTACTGATCACAGGTTCATCTTAGTAAACGTTTTTAATATACACTCACATAGGGCCATCTATATGTGATGTTGCACAGATTTGACTAGACTTGTTTATCTAATGGGTGTTTCTTGTAGATAGAATATTTCTTATGATTCTGTGGATTTTAGTAACTTTTCTTTCTTCTTTGAGACTTCCATAAGGTTTTTAATTAAGTGCATGTTGATTAAGTGAACGAGAGGGAAAATGTTGACTACTTGTCTCTGCAGTTCCTTACTTCCTTCCTAAGATGGACGCCTTATAGTGAAGCTGTTACAAAGGGCCAGCAGTAGTGCTTATTTTTTCCTCGTTCTCTTATAACTCTTCCAATTGTTCTAGATTATCTGTGTATACCGTATAGATTACTTTTAAAGGTTTAGCTATTTTTTTTAATTGATGGAAAAATTAGAATCCTTTATGCTGGATGTCAAGAGTCATACTCCCTCTGTTTTGTATTAGTTAAAACACTTTTTTTTTTGAAAATCATTTGACTTTATTGTTTTACTAATAGTATATGTAATTTTTTCCCCTATGGTTTCTAGTTAGATTTTTTGGATGTGCAATTTCAAAATGATCGACCCATAGAAGCGTAATCTCTGGATTTTAATCGCTTAATGAGGCCCCACTTTTGGGATTAAGGCCTATTATTAATTAAATGAGGCTATCATCAACAATTGTTAGGTTAGTTTGGTATTCTGAAGCAGTGGCTTATTTCTGAAGAATATTTCCTTACAATTGTTGATTAGATTCAGGTTTATTACTTCCTACAATTATTTGGAGGCATCATTACAGTAGCTTCTGTTTTCTATTTACTAGTTCTTGTAATTTTCTTGAAAGAGAACTCTCTTTGGTCTTCCCTGCTTATGAATCTTCTAGTTCATGGGCAGCTCTCATGAAGTAGATCCCGAGTAAGGATTTTCTTAAGAGAGAATAATCTTCTAGCAAGTTGTCGTAGATTTTGTCATCAGGAAAATGATTTTTGCTTCTGTCCTTGGCTTCTTTCACTTTGGTACCTATTATTACTACTGCTGTGATGAGGTGCAATGTTGTTTGGCAGAGAATAAGTTTGTAGCTTGGAAAAGGAGGTTGATGAACGGTTTGCTTCCTGAAGTTTGGAAGATGGTTCTGTAGAAATTTTGGTGTTACATTTGGAAAGAAAGAAACCAACAGAAGAATGAGTGTAAAGCTTGCTGTCGTCAAGATCCCAAGCTCCTTTGCTTATGGCTTCAGTCAAGTCTTAAGTTTTTTGTGGCACTTAACATTTCTTAACCCTCTTGGTGTCTTTCCTTATATGAGGTTAATGCTGGCATTCTGTTTTTTTTTTTTTTACTATACTGAGTTTTGAACACGCTTTGCCTAGTGATTACTATCTATGCCCCCCCCCCCCCCCACAACAAAATTTAAGCTTCATTATGACGGACTAAATCAAATGCTTGTCTGTCTGTTGATAACAGCTTTTATTATATTATGTAGGAATCTTTCAACAATATCCGGTGTACCAAGTAAAGAAGATACGATTGCAGGTAATTTTCTGGTTTGTTGGAGCTTTAGAAAGCAATATATAAACTGGTTAAGAGATTTGAGATCCTTGTTATTGCTACTATCTGTCAAGGAATGAACTTCTCATTTTCAACAGAGTTGATAGATTCTCTGATAGACTATAACTGAGTGTTGGATTAGTGATTAATTAAATGAGTCTCACCTCATCATCAGTTCTGTTAATTCTGAAGGGTCTAGTGGAACTCTTTGTGATTGTGGGATAGGCTATAAATGCCTCTTTGGACTTGGGCTGATCTCCCGCTTATCCCATCACTGGTAGGAATCTCCTGAATGATATTGGGTGATTATGTATTATGTGCCTCTCAAGAATGAATGGAGTGATATCACTTAGACTAATGTGTGAAACAGAAAATTTGCATTCTTTTGTAGATATTGTATTTTCCACTATGTACTCTTGATTTGACAATGTTTTACTGAAGGTATATGGTAATATTTTTGTAATGTGCTCTAATTCCATATCTTTAATATATAGGGTTACTACAAGCTTAGTCAACGACTAAAGCATATTGTTCGTTTGCCGTATGCTACGCTCTCTTATGGCAAGTGTATATTTATGCTTTTCTTTGTCTTATTTTTTGTAATGGTTCATTTTATTTTGTACTTCCTTCCATTGGCATGTTTTCTTTATTTATGTTCACAATCTTTCTTTTCTACATGTCTTTGATGAACACCATTTTGAAATTAGTGACCATCTATAAGAGGCTGTGTTAAGGATCTTACATAGATTAATAGTCCCCCATTCTTGCAAACTTAAGTGGATTATAATGTTGAAATGGCGAGAATGTTGGGAAAGCAAGTACACTAGTAGGAAGCAGCTTGTTAGCTGGGATTCCTCTTTGACTTGTTCTAAGTTTCAATCGTAGAAGCCTAGAAGAATTATGACTCGTTAATTTGTAATGGTGGAGACAATATTGAACTCAAAGAGAAGGGAGGTTCAATGGTAGCCTATTAGCAGGACTATCTCCAGAGTCAGATTCTTGCAGTGAAATTAAGAATTGTTCAATATACGATGTTGGTACATTTGTAGAAAAGACTTTGTCTTTCTTAAATATTGAATGGACTTGGAAGCTACCTGACAATTGATTTAGGGAGAATCTGTCTCCACAGTCCATTCATGTGTTAGATGTGGGCTTGCATGTTTATAGAAAATCAATCAGGCAAAGTTTGAAAATCAATGGACATCCTGTAGGTGATGACTTGTCGATAGCTATAGCGGAAAGGCTTGGAAATGTGACACTTGTTCGAAGGAGTCTGATAAGATAAGATGGAGTTGAACATAAGCTCATCCAGGGAGGGAAAGTGTAGACCCAAGTTGCAGTTTACTCTAGGAAGGTGATGGAATATGAACAATGTAAAGTCAACTATTATTTTTGATTGTTTAAAGGCTCTCCTCAATTGGGTCTAAGTAGTTGTTTCTTGCTGCCATGTTGGGTTTCTTCCTTTAATTCATTCATCATTGTTATCAAATATTTCTTCTTATAATAAAGTCTTTTTCTATATGAAGGCAAATACCAGGTTTCAGGCTATTCATTTTAGGTTATTATAGCTCCTTTTTATAAAATTTTATCTTTGTCAGATGAGCCGTGCAAGTATATGAGCAGTTTTTACTTTTAACTGTATATATATATACTTAAACATTCTATAGTTCTATAGTCATTTGCATTAGTAATGATTAAAAATGTTACAGTTCTCTTGTGCTTATACTAAAAAGACAGTAACCTTTGATTTAATTTCAAGCTAGCCTTTCTCGTTTCTTCGTGTATTTGTAGAATATTTTGCTAGTCACTGTTATACCCACAACTTGCATTGGGTCACCTTAACCTATCAATTTTCATTACTCATTGTCAATATATGCTGTCACAATGTTATAAATTACTGAATTAGACCTTCATAAGTATAACCATTTTGTTGTTTTCTAGAGGTCAATTAATGGATAAACAACGGCTGGCTGCCACCTTCAATATGACACCTAAAGTCTTTTTAGGACTTTATCTAGGAGTCTTTTTTACTCAGTCTAAATTCAATAATACTAGTTTCCAATTTCTTATTAAAAATGCTGATAATCAACTAAATTCTTAGTCTTCTAAGTTTATTTCTAAAGCTGGTAAGACTCTTCTTATCCAAAAGTCACCTTTCTGCTTTTCCCTCTTATGCCATGACTACAGCCAAGCTTCCTGTTTCTACTTGTAACTCGTTAGATTCTATCAATCGTAACTTCGTTAGGCGCCAAAATCCTAGCCTCCCTTAAGTTTCTATTTTTTTTTTTTTGTTTTTTTTTTGTTTTTTGACAATAGCGCCTCCCTTTAGTTTCGTGGGATAAAATTTGGACCCCTAAATCTCAGGATGGGTCTTGGTATCAGAAAAACAGCGGCGGTTAATACTAGACCTGGTAAATGGATCATTTGGGTCGGGTCTGGGTCGAGTCATTTTAAGTCAGCTAACATTCTGGTCGAGTATGGGCCGGGTCGGATTTCGGGTCAGGTCAGGCCAATTTCAGGTCAAGTATGTTCGGGTCATATTCGGGTTAGGTCAAAATGTGGTCGGGTCATGATCGGGTTGTTTCATTTGTGAATCAAGCTCAAATGAGTAATTTTATACGGAGTATATATTTTGTTATTGTTATGATAAAAACTATCAATTCAGTTTATGAGCTTAGCTACGGTTGAAGATGAACAATTGGAGTTACTTTTGGTACAAGACATTTTAAGTTCAATTATAAGGTAATTTCAGTTCGGGATATTTCGGGTATCAGGTCTGTTCAGGTCAGTTTTGGATATCGGGTCTGTTTGGGTCAAACACTTCAGGTCGAGTCAACTTCGGGTCGGGTCAGTTCGGGTGTCGGGTAAGGATCGGGTCAACTCCATTTTCGGGTCAAGTATGGGTCGAGTCAATTTCGGGTTTTGGGGGGTCAATGTTTTTGGGTAAATATTGAGTTATGGGTCGAAATATTCGGATCAGGTCATCGGGTCTGAGTTAGGATTGCCAGATCCCGTTAATACTGCCAAGTTCTTTCTGATCATAGTAACCTCTGAGTCCAACCTGTCCACGCTAAATATCTTTCGTCTAAGAGAGATCTCATTTTAGTAAAGACAAGTAGGTCCAATAATGATAGAAAGTGGATTGACAATCTACCACGATAGCAAGATGTACGCCTTCACTTACGCTTCTAATCCAAATCTAAACAGGTATATTGTCTTTTCCCTTCGATACAACTTTTTATAATACATCTTCAATTAATTTTATAACAAACCATTATATTTTAGTATTGCAGAACATTCACATGGAGTGGGCCCTCTGTTACACTATGCTGTTTTATAGGTTTTCTGTTTAATTTCTCAATCTATATTACGTAATTGTAACTTCAATTAGAATTAGTTTTTATTTTATTATATTAATTTGTTTATATTTTATGTTTAAATGGAGTTCAAAAATAAAAGGAAATGATCTGAGCTTGGCTTGGATCTACATATTCTTAATTTTGTTTTCCTGCAATAGGATGCATGCGAATATTACAGGTAGGTAAGCTTGTACATTCAACTTCTTCGAAAAAATAATTTTTTTGTAAGAAACAAGGATTTGGATCGTAAAAATAATGACAACTACAATAATAATATTCATAATAATCTATAATTCAAGACTTCAAGTTTTTAATCCTAGTGTACTGCTTTCATGCTTTGTTCCTTTAAAAAACAATAGTGGTAATATCATTTCTAATGCTCCGTAGTAAGCAATAAGAAGTTGTACCTTAACTTGCTACATTAAATATATCTAAGTTATACGACTCACGAGTAATAATTTTAATTAGATACAACATTACCCAATGAAAAGCTACAATAGCTCATAATATACAAGTAAATATTTATTTGATCTATATTCTTTTGCTGATAAAAAAATTACAAGTGTAGCTTGAATAAATATGCCCAATGGAAGCATGGTGCTTGTTGTAGCTCACCTGATGTTCCGTACACCTGGGTATACCTTCCTATAGGTACACCTAGAGGCATTTCTATAATTTCGTAGTGATTCTTCTATGTTACTGACGCGTGCTCAATAATCTCCCTTTTATACAATAAACAATTTTGCTCTCGTTACTATGTGTTCTTCATCATTTCTACCAAAATTTAGTAATTTTTACAAAAATTCACTCAATATTTTTACGAAACTTCGCACAAATAATTATTTTCTGTAAAGATTTATTTAACGATCTCATGATATTAAAGCCATAAATTATGAAGATTGAAACAAAAAAACCTTCAACAACCTTGGCATTAATGGTGAAATTGGTTTTATATTTTCAATAATGATCCAATTTAGACAACTGTTCATCAATCTTAACAACAATCTAATCTACCAGGTATTGATTTTTACATTCATTATTCGTTAATAATTTTTGAAAAAACAAAATTATTAAATTGATTTACATATCCAATGGCAGCAAAGTAAATTATGAGCGTATAAATTAATCTTGATTATTTAGCAAAATTCAAATGAGCAAATCCGTGAGATTATTTAAAGCGAATACGTGAAAGTTCGGATTATTTTTAGCAATTTTTCAAAAAAAAAAAACTGGTGTTATAGTTACACGTTAAATTGCAACATTGTACCTGAACAATAAGAATCAGTATACCAATATGCCAAAATTGCAGACAACAGAAACAAATTTGCCAAATTTGCAAATAGTGCAGTTGTAAGTATATAACTTGAAAGTACGTAGGTAGTATATTAGTTTTACAAATTCTTAAATGGACTTGGTTCACACAAATTTATTGTAGACAACTAACATCAGAGATACTATGATTGTTTTATTAATAAAAAAAAAAGTCACTACATTAAAATAAAGGTTATTATGTTGAAATAAAAGCGATTGTGACATTATAAAAGCTATAAGAGGTTAATTTTTTGGGATGTAAACAGAAATAACATTAAAGGTCACATAAGTTTTAATAAAGGTTACTATGTTAAAAAATAAGGATACTATGTTAAAATTACGGTCACTATGTTCCAAATAACATTAGTTTTGCGTGTATATAAATCTCAGGTCCACAATAATATTATTGTGGACCAGGTCCACGCAAGAATTTCTGATTTTCAGCTAATTGAATCACTATATAGAAATGTATAATTGTAGATTTATAGGCTCCTCTAAACTTTAGTGGCTTTGTCAATTAAAATGTTTTTAGGGGGCCAGTAAAAAATTTAAGCTTCGTACCATATCCCAATTTATTCCAAAAACTTGTTAAATGCTACTTCTCCATTTTTGTATGCATTTTTTCTAGCCACGGCACCCAATTTCTTTACAAAGAAAATACCAAACTTTCTCCCTAATAAATCCAAATTCTACAATAATTAAAATATAAATTATTGTAGAATTTATCAATAAAAGCACCAAATTAAATCAAGGGTTCCCAGATTTAATTTCAATTCAATTAGATTTCTATGTCAAATTGAATGAAATTTCTAATTGAATTGAAATTCATCACTTAACAAAAAAGAGCAGAAAGAAAAAAAAAATTATAGAAAAATATTTGTTAATTTGAGAGGAACAATATGAATTAAATACAAGAAGAAGTAAAATACCGAAGAATTTTTCTTACCACGTGCGAAAATAATTTGTAGGAGGTTATTAACTAGGGTTTATAGATGGACTATAAGATAGAGATAAAACTTGAATGCTATGAAAATTCGACGACATATGTAGTGGAGGCCGGAGGCGTTGGAGGCTAGATCATGGTTGAGGCTACATGTGGCACTAGCTAAGTCGTTACCCAGACGTAGCTGCTGTGATGTAAATGAAGGAATTGTGTTTTCGTCAAGTGCAACTACTAGATATATAATAGATCGAATTATGGTGATAATTAAGTTCGTTTCTTTAAGTCGTCGTTATATCATAACTAGAGGTAGTAACGATCTTTGGGCTAGTAAAATAGGCCAAAGCCTATTAGAACGGATCCTATAAAATCACACTGTGAGGCCATATTGATCATAAGAAGAATAAACCTCTCCCTCTAGTTGTGATAGCTAAAATGTACTATCACAACTAACAACTACCTCTACAGCTACATTTTTCCAAACACGCCTTATAAAAAGATGATATGCAGGGGATAAAACTACTCCCTCTATCACCTAGCATTAATTTGACGATAAAATGATTTTTTTTTTAATTTTTACTCTGTATACAATATTTATAACGTCGCCCTCATTTTACATACTAAAGCCCCCATTTTATAACTTAAAGTCTTAAATGGACAATTTTGCCCCCCTTCTCATTCTCACTCTTTTTCAACCATCCCTCTGAATTCTCCATTAAAAGTGGCTTATGAGCTTTCAATTTTTCATCCATTGAGCACATTATCATTCTAATTTATACAGTAATACACTATACATAATTCCCAAAGTATCATAACAATCAATATGACAAAATTAACACATAACAACGTAGGAGTATTCCCGCATTATATGATTGAAATTTGGCCCTCTAGAAAGTAGAAATCCTTAATTAACAAAAAATTAGGAGTTTAAAGTTTGTTCCAAATGTTGAAACTGGAAATTCTTGCTCCCATTGAACCATTTGTAAGAATTGACGGCATATCGAGAAGCTAGGTGGGGTGCGAACTAGGAATGGCAACGGATCGGATTCGGGTCGGATGCGGCTAAATCCGAATCCAATCCGTTTGGTAAACTAACCATGGACTCGGATTTCGAATCCGAAAATTCCGAATCCAACTTGTAATTTTCGAATCTGAATCCAGTACGCTTATTCGGACCTTCGAAATGATCCGAATATTTTTTATATTTTTTTTGTAATGTGTGATATTCCTATAATTGTTTGTATTGTCATACCGAGTAATCTATAATCAACATATTTAAATTATGAACTAAGTTACATAATAAAATTTTTCTATAAAACAAGCAAGCAATTTCGAGTTATTAAGTATATACTCATACTCAAAGTCGAATCCGACTCGGTCGGACTTTGCATAGGGTCCAAGTCCGATCCGCCTCCTATTCGGATTCGAATCTAATTTATCGGATTCGGGTTCGAACTAATTTCAAACGAATTTAGATCGGATTTTTTTCTTCGGATCAGATCGGATTCGAATCGAACTCAGATTAAATTGCCATCCCTGGTGCGAACTGTGAAGGAGTTTTTGATGGTGGCCGAAAAATGCCCAAAATTTTTGATACCCTAAGGGAAAACGCCTAGATATTTCGTAACTTGAAGGTGGAAACGAAAATCTAGGCGTTTCCACCCGCGAGTTACGATATATTTGGGCGTTTCTTAATTTTTTTTAATAAACAACTTCCGAAGCTCTGATGGTGGTGGTGGTGGTCCTGGTAGCTGTTGGTGTTAGTGGTGGTGGTTGATGAGGAGATAGTGATGGCAATGGGGTTATTGGTTGGTAGGGAGATGGTGGTGCTTCAATGGTGGAGTCCGTGGAGAAAGTCAGAATATGCTTCATTGAAGGAAAAAGCTCATAAGTCCACTTTAATGGAGGATGCTTCAATATAATGGATGAGAAAGCTCATAAGCTGCTTCAATGAGGAGAAAGCTCATAAGCCACTTTCAAGTTTCAATGGAGAATTAAGAGTTGCGATGAAAAAGTTAATAAATGTAGATCTAATCAAACGGCTTTGGTTAATACAACGATATATATCACCTAGTCCAACGACATTATTGATGTCGTTTTAGATTACTTACTAGTATTAATGTATTATATATATATACTTTAATTAAACAAAGGTAACAATAAATATAAATTTAAAATAAATAACTTTAATTATTCCAAAAAACACATTTCATCTACATTTTACATTAAAAATAAATAAGTTTAGGATTTACATTTTACATATGATCATAAATTATCCTAATAACAAAATTTAACCTAAAAAAACAATCCTAAAAACAAAAGGCAGCAACAATCTTGAAGCAGCAGCACAATACCCAAGAGCTGAAGAAATAGCAGCAGCAAGCAGGAACCAGCTCAGGTAACAACAAATCAGCAACTCAGCAGAAGCAGGCAACAATATAAGCAGAAGCAGTTTAGCAGGAACAACAACCAAAAGCAGATAAGCAGCTCACAAAACATCAGTTCAACCAACTTCAAATCTAATTTTTGTTTTTAAAAATTGCTCTGAGATTTACATTTATCGTATCATCACTGAGCAATGGTTGTTTTAACTTAAAACTTGAAAAATGCTGCCAGCAAGTACATATATATTGAAGTCTCAACATAAATGACAAGGGCAACGATGATTTAAGATAAATTAAAACAGCAAGCATAAGAAACAACAAGCATAAGAAACAGCAACGACAAAACTTATCATAAACACAAAAGGCAGCAACAATACTGAAGCAGCAACACAGCACCCAAGAGCAGAAGAAACAGCAGCAGCCTCAAGCTGGCAGGAGGCAGGAACCAGCTCAGGCAGCAACAGATCAGCAGCTTAGTAGAAGCAGGCAATAGAATAAGCAGAAGTAGCTCAACATGAATTGTAACCAGAAGCATGCTACAACAACTCATGCAGCATCATTTCATCCAAAATTAAGCGTCATTTTTTGTTTTAAAAATTGCTCTCAGATTTAAGTTTACAATTTCATCACCGAGCAGTGGGTGTTTTAACCTAAATCTTGAAAAATGCTACCAGCAAGTCTCAAAATAAATGACAAGGGCAACGATTTTTCAAGATAAAATAAAACAACCACAGTGAGGCAACAACAACAAGTACATATATAACAACAGCCACAGTGAGGCATGCATTAGCACATTAGCAAAAAAATCAGAACTTAAATGATTTAGCAAGCATGCATTAATATGAGTTCTACAAGTTGAAGTACCTTATCTACCAGGTGCTTTATATTCTTTGCCACAGAAATTACAACGAGCATATTCTACCTTTTCATTACCTACCGTCTTCAAAAAAATGTGTAATGCTTCCATATACCTGAGGTTCTTTGACGTTTATTACCATCAGTAGTGATAATGCTGGTATTATGAGCATCATCAATCGGGCCAGAGGGAGATTGAGAGCTCACACTCTCCATATTAGATGGCCTCTCACCCTCACTCCTCTGAAGGTCAAAATCATCATACTCATGACCATGACTACAACAGCATTTACAAAAAACAAATCAACAGTATACAATACATAGGGCAAAGCAACACAAATAGCATAACATAAAAACAATACTTTAAAAAAAACAGAATAAATTGAAATAAACAGAATAAAAAATAGAACTTAAAATCTTAATTACAGTCATTAAAAATCATTTTAAAATCGGAACTTAGAATATGTTTCGATTTGCTATTACGATTTCACACATTAGCAAAAAAATCAGAACTTAAACAACACTCCATTTGCTATTACGATTTCACACATTAGCAAAAAAACAAACCAAAATAAACCAGAAATTCAATAAAAATCGGAACTTAGAATATATTTCGAAACTTAGAATTAAAAGCAAGAGAAATATATCAAACTTAGGATAAATGAAAAAAAAATACCTTAACAGAAAAAACGTGAGCAAGTTAGTTACATATCTTAAAAAAAAAAAAAAAAAAAATCAGAAGTTAAATACAGATGACAGATCTTACATTCACAAACTGAAAATAAATTGCAAAAAAATAAGAGACTCAAAATTTTTTAAAACAGACAGACTCAAAATTAAGTTTCTAACAAAATAAAATTCTGATAAAAATCCTACAACACATTAGCAAAAAAAAAAAAAAAAAAAAAAACAGAAATTCAATAAAAACAAAACTTAGAATAAAAATCGAAACTTAGAATAAAAAAAATACCTTAGATAACCGTGAGTACAGAATAAATATGACAAATCTAAAAAAAAAAAAGAAGAAAATAAAAATTAGAACGTACAAAAATAAAAGCAGAAATTATAAATTGCAAAAGGATAAATGAACAAAAGAATGACAGTTTACAAAATGAATTTTCACAGTTCGCATAATGAAAATAAATTGAAAAAAAAACCTTAAATCAGGAAACGAAAAAATAGAACTTACAAAATAAAAAAATAAAAAAAAAATAAAAAAGATTGAAGGGGCGCCGTTTGCTGATCGCCGTTCAGATTTGTATGAGACAACGAGAGATTTAGAGGCAGTGGGAGAGAGAGATTCAGAGGCAGCGGGAGAGATGAGTGTAAAAGATTCAGAGGCAGAGGGAGAGATGAGTGTAAAAGATTTAGAGGCAGAGGGAGAGGGGCGCCTGTTTGAGTGGATTAGGGATTTATTGATTTAGGGTTACTTTGTTTTTTCTGAATGTTCATCCAGATCTAACGGTCCAGATGTTTTTTATTATTATTATTATTATTGTTATTATTATTAATGTTATTATAATTATTTATTAATATTATTATTATTATTATTATTACTATTACTACTACTACTACTACTACTAATACTACTACTACTATTACTACTACTACTACTAGTACTCCATCCTCATGGAGATTAAGGACCGGGTCTCTATTGACAAGCCGACTCCTATGAAAGGTTCCGCTAAAAATCGGAACAAAAACAAATACTACCATTACCATGAGGATATTGGCCACGACATCAACGAATGATATAGCCTCAAGCGGCTGTTGGACCGTCTGGCTGATAAAGGAGTCCTCAAGTCTTATATCTTGAGGTCCAAGGTTACCTTGCAGACTAACCCTGGACAGTCGTCCAAAAAGAAGCCCCACTCTGCTAATAGCTCGGATACGGATGAAACTCCGATCTATACAATAGCAAGCAGCTTCGCTGGAGGCGGCCCTACCATCCGGGGCAATAATCCAAAGCTGTTATCATCCCTTCTCTTATGCTTCTCAAGTTTGAGAGGGATGATGGAATAGTCGGCTCCCTATGGGGAGACCAGAAGATGGCCACGGAGAAGATGGCCACGGAGTGCTACCTCTCTATGTCAAACCCACTGTGGTCGCAGCCGGCCCCAGTGGAGAATTTACTGACCTTGACCAAGTCAAGGAAGTCGCGTCTGCTGCAACAGTAGCCGGCAAGAAGAGAAAGGCCAACCAAATGGTGGCCGAGAAAAAAGACAGGCAATAGCAATCACTGACCGGTCAAAGGCCGGATGAACTCCGTCCCCATTATTATTATTATTATTATCGAGAAAATTGCAGTATATAGTTTACCGTAATTGAGCTTTAAACGATTCTTACTTCGTTGTCACTTTTACAATTGTACTATATAATGGTTTCGTCACTTTCGTGACTTTCGTCCATTTAGCCTTTTAGGCTGTTTGAGTTAATAATCTAAATACAGCAACAAACTAATCCAACTATCTATATAATATAGTATGTAAGTTACGTAGTATTACTTATAAATTGTAAGAAATGCAAATGTTTCAAAATTGAAATTGATTCAATACGACATAGTTAATGTATATCAATATCTGACATCTCTATATGTATATATCGGTGAGTCTGTGACTGTATATGTAATAAACTAATAAGTAATAACTAATAAAGTAATAATAATTAACAAATAATAGAGACTAGAGAGTATGAGTAGATTAGGATTTAGTTTGGTAGGTAATACAGCAACAAACTAATCCAACAAACTATATAATGTAGTATGTAAGTTATTACTTATAAATTGTAAGAAATGCAAATGTTTTGAAATTGAAATTGATTCAATACGACATAGTTAATGTATATCAATATTTGACATCTCTATATGTATATATCTTTGAGTCTGTGACTGTATATGTAATAAACTAATAAGTAATAACTGATAAAATAATAATAATTAATAAATAATAGAGACTAAAGAGTATGAGTAGATTAGGGTTTAGTTTGATAGGTTTAGTTTTTAATGAAATCTAACCGTTGTTTTTCATGGGCATTCAATCTAATCGTTGTATATTTGTACATTAGTACTGCATAATGATTTCATCACCAATTTAGTAACTTTCGTCGATTTAGCCTATCAGGCTGTTTGAGTTAGTAATCTAAATAAAGTAACAAACTAATCCATTTAACCTCGTGTAACTTATAAATTATAAGAAATGCAAATGTTTGGAAATTGAAATTGATTCAATACGACATTGTTAATGTATATGTATATCATTATATGTGTATCTGTATATGTAACAAATAATAATATAAGGTACGAATGTACGATTGGTATCATACTATCATTGCCTCATTGAGTTATTGGTATGTACATACTACCTCCGTTTTTTTTATGTGCAACTTTGGCACAAGTTGCGGTTCACGAGGCAAAAAATTGAAGGGCAAAGATTAAGAAAATATAATGGTGATTAATATATTATAGGAGTATGTAATTAAGGTGGAGAGAGAATGTTTGGATAATTAACCAAACCACCCACTGCCACCACCAAGACCAGCCAACACCACCGTCGCCTTCACCAACACCATCGCCGGCTTCACCACCACCACTACCACCCCCACGAAACCACCACCACAACCAACCCCACGAAACCACCACCACCCTCACGTCTTTCCCTCCTTTTTCTGGCAGCCCCCTCCCTAACCAAAAAACCCAGAAATCTAATATTCCCCTCCACCACCAGCCCTAACCACCTCCAACACAGACCACCCCACCACCCAGACCCACCCCTAGACCACCCCACCACCCAAACCCACCTCTAACCCAGACCACCCCACCACCCAAACCTACCTCTAACCCAGACTACCCCACCAACAAGACCCACCTCTAACCCAGACCACCCCACCACCCACGCCACCAAGACCCACCCCTAACCCAGACTACCCCACCACCCACGCCACCAAGACCCACCCCTAACCCAGACCACCCCACCACCCACGCCACCAAGACCCAACCCTAACTCAGACCACCCCACCACCCACGCCACCAAGACCCAACCCTAACTCAGACCACCCCACCATCGTAGAAAACCCCTTAATCCTAACCCACCCACCACCCCTTAATCCTAACCCACCCCCTTAATCAAAACCCAGAAAATCAAAATTAAAACCCAGAAATACAAAATAAAACTCAGAAAATCGAAATCAAAATCCAGAAAATCGAAATCAAAACTCAGAAATTCGAAACTCAGAAAATCGAAAAAAAAAAACCCAGAAAATTCAAACATAAATCACCCCCTAAAAAAAACGAAATTCGATAACCAAGTTCCAAGCCCAAAGCAGATCCGGCTGAAAATTCGAAGAGAGAGACAGCAAATTCATCGGTGGTGGTGTTTAAGGGCCGTGGTCATGGGGAGCAGAAAGCCGGTGGGATGGAAGGTGGTTGTGAAGGAGGAGAGAGAATGGTGGTGGGAAGGGCGGTGGTCGTGACTCGTGAGGAAGGAGGGTGAAAGAGATGAAGAGATGAAGAGGGTGAAGGTGAAAGAGATGAAGAGGGTGAATGGGTGGTGGGTAGATTAGGAGATGAGTAAATGGGTGGGTAAAATTAGGTTAATGATTTTAGATTAGACAAAAAAGTTATTGTGATTAAAATAAGATAAGGGTAACATTAAGAAAATTAAAATTTTTAAGTATGAGTAAATATGTAATTTTCAGGGTTTTTGTTTACTAAAAATAGAAAGAAAATAGAAAGTTGCACATAATGTTAAGCGGACTAAAATGGCAAAAGTTGCACATAAAAAAAACGGAGGTAGTATAATCGATAAAAATATCTGATTATTAAAACTTAAAACACTTGTTGATTGATCTAATTGAATACTTGTACTTCCTTAATTATCGATTTATCGTATTCTAAGTATCAACTCATTAAATCATGGTCATGACGCGATCTTTAAAACAATCATGACCCAAACCGCTTATAAACCGAATTGACATTGACCGGGTAAAACCGTCCATGAACCGACCCGTTTCAAACCGATTCGATCATGACATAAACTGTTTACAAACTGAACTGGCATGATCCGAACCGTTTATAAACCGAACCGACATTGACCCGGGTAAAACCGCCCCTAACCCGGCCCATTTCAAACCGAACTGGCATGATCCGTACCGTTTATAAACCAAACCGACATTGACTCGGGTAAACCCGCCCCTAAACCGACCCGTTTCAAACCGAACCGGTATGCTCCGAACAGTTTATAAATCGATCCGACATCGACTCTAGTAAACCCGCCCCCTAAACGACCTGTATCAAACCGAACCGGCATGATCCGAACCGTTTATAAACCGATCCGCTTATGACCCAAACCGAATTTAAACCGTAAAGAAATAAACCGAAATCGAACCGACCCGTGACTAATCAAAACCGAAACGAACCGACCCGTCAGCTAAATAAAACTGTTTCAACCCGAATCGCTTCAAACCGAGGTCAAACCGAACCGCCTGACCGAAGTCCCACCCCTATGAGCATATAGCTCCAACTATTTATAAATTGCAAGCAAGTCCTTTTATACTACCATTGTGGATGCTCTTGAGTTAATCAGTCAGTATTACAGGGGTATTCGTATAAGGTATAGGGATTTCTTTGTTATACTCCCTCGGTCCCTTTTTTTTTGCCTGATTTGACTTTGTACGATTTTCAAGATGCTATCTTAAAACGTATATAATTTTATTTCCTTACACGATAAAATTATAAAAACATGATATTAATAAAATATATAATGAGACGAACCTAAAAGATCCCACATGACTCCATTATGAATATCTTATAAATTAGATGGCAATGGGGCAAAAATAATAGGATGGAAGTAGTAGCTGTTATAATCGTGGATTTTATATAAGAGTAGATCTGACGGTTGAAAATTATATGCGGGACATTAATCGATTATATTGTCCACGACGTCCAGTCGTCCTCCTATGCTTTAATTGTTTTGAAGCTGTTCACTTATAGTCTTATACGCTGCACCTAGAGGTGTCCACCGTGCGAGTCGTGCGAGCTGGGTTAGGGTTAGGTGGGTCGCGGGTTGGGGTTTCATGACACACGGCACGACACACGTAGGGTAGGGTGGGCCGGGTCGTGGGTTGGGTCGGAGAAGTTGGACACACCAGGGTTAGGTTCGTGGGTTAGACGAGTCGTGGGTGGGTCGAGCTGGGTTTGTGGGTTAGACGGATCGTGGGTGGGTCGAGCTGGGTTTGTGGGTTAGACGGGTCATGGGTGGGTCGAGCTAGGTTCGTGGGTTAGACGGGTCAAGGTGGGTTAGTGAGTTAGGGTGGGTCGAAGGGTGGGTTAGTGGGTTAGGGTCTGGTGGGTTTGTGGGTTAGGGTCGGGTGGGTTAGTGGGTTAGGGTCGGGTGGGTTTGTGGGTTAGGTGGGTTAGGGTCGGGTGGGTTTGTGGGTTAGGGTCGGGTGGGTTCGTGGGTTAGGGTCGGGTGGGTTGTGTGGTGTTTTAATTTTTACAAAATTAACAATTTGATGGCTTGCTCTTAATTAAGATGCCTACGTATCCTTATATTATAAAATAAGGAATCAAAGCCAGCGTAGTTCTTATAATGTACTTCTTTTGAAATTTGGGGGGGGGGGGGGCTTGGACCTATCTTTAGAAAACTAAAATTTAATTTTGCAATTAAATTGTAATTTTCGAAAAATAAGTTGCCTACGTATCCCGAAAGAATCAAAGCCCACGTAGTTCTTAGCGTACCTGATTTAGACTTTTCTAGCCACCCATGTTTGTTGCATCATCATCCCCGGAAGCTGCATCATCCGTTGACGACTCCAATATCATCACAGGATCATCTTCATCGTCTTCGTCTTCCTTTAAACCTTGAGTTCTTCTTTCAGCTTGATCCCAATCTTTCTTACAAACACAAATTTGAATGCTTTCCGGAGTTAAGCGAGATCTTTTTTCATCTAACACTCTTCTACCTGCACTAAAAGCAGACTCGGAAGCAACAGATGAAGCGGGAACTGCAAGTATATCTTTTGCAATTCTCGCCAATATAGGAAAACTTTTTTTATGTTCTTGCCACCATTTTATAATTTGAAAGTTGTTGTTGGTCTCATGTTGATATGACAAATAATCATTAATAGCAAGTGTTGAAGAAGATGATGATGAGAATGATGTAGATGCTTTGTGTTTTTTTTTCATAACTTTATCAAGAAAACCAAATCTAGAATCGGAAGTGCTAGTAGTAGTTGGTGTTGCCAAATCAAAACCATAAATAGATGCATAATGATCATAAAGGTCTCCCAAAACAGATTTGCATTTGTTAATATATTCACTAACATCATAATCGATACTTAAACTTGTATAATAAAATTCTAAAAGATTTTCCAAACCTTCAGCTTTGACACCGGGGTCAAGAATAGCAGCAATTCCATAAATGATTGGAAATTCACTAAAATAAGTATGCCACTTACGTTTCATGCTATCAAGAACGGGACGAAGTCCATCAATCTTCATATGCTCTTCGATGGTGTGAACAACTTTAACACACTCAATTATGACTAAATGAACGTTAGGCTCATAAATATAAGAGAAAATATGAGTTGCACTATCAAAAGCATTTAAAACATCACGAACAAAAGAAGCATTAGTCCAATGACTTTCGGTTATTAACTCAGTAGGATCAACACGAGTCTCATTGTAAAGTTGGGTCAAAATATCACGATACTTTATAGCATCACTCAACAACTTGAAAGTAGAATTCCAACGGGTAGGGGTATCAATAGACCATTGTCTTTTCTTAAGACCTCTCTCTTTACACATAGCTATGTACTTTCTTCTAACTGACTGAGTAATCCTAATCCATTTTATAACTGTTCTAATTGGGTTTAGCAATGGTTGCAACTCAGCGAGACCCTCTTGAACAGACAAATTCAAAATATGAGCACAACATCTAACATGCAAGAGACTACCACCCAACAACAAATTCAACTCGGAGTCATTTTTCAAATAGTCAATACACTTTGTGTTTGCAGTTGCATTATCAAGAGACAAAGAAAAAACTTTATTATTCAAGTGAAATTCTTTTAAACAATCCAAAATACGAACTTTGATGTTAAAACCGGTATGCCTTTCTTCCATAGCTTGAAAACATAGTATACGTTTTTGAATAAACCAATCATCATCCACCCAATGAGCAGTAATGCAAAGAAAAGGTTCGCCAAAACTAGAAGTCCATGTATCACTTGTAAAACTAACACGACCATCAAAAGTACGAAATAATTCAATCAAACCACTCCTATACTTATAATAAGAAGTTTGTGTATAACGTCTTAGGGTATTTCGGGGGACACGAGTAAATGCAGGTTGTAATGCAACTTTATTAAAATGCTCAACGTTTGCCTTTTCACCGTAACTAAAAGGGTATTCATTAGCAATAACTAAAGTACTCATTTCATCAATCATTCTATCTTTATTATAAATGAAAGGTGTACCTCCGCCGGGTTGGTTCATGTATCCACCCAATTGTGTTTGGACGCCACCCCCCGAAGGACGGGGGCCATTTTCGAACAAGTCGTGTTTATTTTGCAAATGCCGACTCAAGGTTCCGGTTCCATCTCCCGTTTTCCAATTATATGACTTGACATTTGCACCTAGCGCCTTGCAAACTAGGCATGTACACGTGAACCTCTTTGGTTGACCAGGTTGCCATCCCGGGGGTGTGACCTCAACTCGTTCAAAATGTTTCCACACCCAAGAAAAATGTGCTCGACCTCTACTTTCACCGCCACCACCTTTCATAAATCAAATTATTAAAATTAATTTTTAAATGCTATTCATGAAAATAAGCTTTTAAATTTTTAATATTTTAATTATACTTATTTAAACGCATTTTTCATGGTAATTAACTAATTGTAAATCATAGAAAATTGGAAACTAAACTAACTTTATAATCATTAATAATAGTTTTTTTAAATATTCATAACAATAAAAATTTAATTAAAAATTACCTTGAGATGAAGGTTGAGATGTTGGTTGCGATGGAGGTGGCATAGTTGAACTTGATGATTGGTGGGACTCGTGGGAGAAATGTTGTGGTGGAGACGTTTGAATATTTTGCCTATCTCCTAAACCATAATCTCCATATTCATTGACAAATTGGTTTAAATTTTCCGTATTAATTTCATACAAAAAATTTGCACCACCACTCCTTTGGCTACCACTTCGACCACCACTTTGACTCCTTCCCATTCCTCCTCTTGAGCTCATTTTTTTTTTGTATGATTACTAATTATAATATGGAGAAGAACTTTTTTTTTTTTAGAATCTTAAGAATACTAATAATAATATTAAGGAGATTTTTTTTAACAAAAATATAACTCTATATAACACTTGAGAATTTGAGAACAATAAGAATTTTTAAGTAAGAGAGAAAGAAAGCTTGAATTTGTGTGGAAATTTAAGTGAAATGGAATTGGTATTTATAGGAAAAATAGAATGGATGATCATACACTTAAAAAACTAGCCGTTAAATACAAAAAACTAGCCGTTAGATACAAAAAACTAGCCGTTTTTTTTTTAAAATGGATGTTAGGCCGTGCGGGCCGTGCGGGTCGTGCGAATTGTGCGGGCTGTGCGGGCCGTGCGGGTTGTGCGGGCCGTGCGGGTTGTGCCGGCCGTGCGGGTTGGGTGGGTCATGCGTGCAGGTTGGGTGGGTCATGCGTGCGGGTTAGGTGGGTTGGCTCGTGCGGGTTGGGTGGGTCATTCGTGCGGGTGGGCCGTGCGGGCTGGGTTGTGCCAGGTGGGTCGGGTTAGGTGGGTTCACGGGCTAGGTGTGTCGAATTAAATGAGTCAAAACGGGTTGTGCGATTTGGGTCGAATCAAACGGGTTAAACTGAGCTGGGTTGAAATGGGTTGTGTCGAAAATTTTGGACCCACGACACAACCCGGATTAAATCCGAGCTGTGCCGGGCTGTGCCGGATTGAAACCGGGTCGGACCCACGTGACCCACCAGCCGTGCGAGTTAGGGTGGGCTGGGTCCAACCCGGCCCACTGGCCACCTCTAGCTGCACCTCTCTGTCTCTCCCTTCCTCCTCCATTGAAGCCTACTCTGAGCACTCCATTGAAGCAGCTTTTGAGATTTCCTTCCTCCATTGAAGAAGCTCCTGAGGTAAGATGTTATTCTCTATTTTTTCAATCATTTAGTATATCAATTTCACAATCTAGGGTTTTGTTTTACGCTATTGTTAGTTTTATTGTCAGTTCAACCAATTTAGGGTTCTTCCAAGGTGAATTATTGAACTATTGATCATAATAAGTCATGAAAAATTATTACGAGCGATTTTGTTGCTAAAATTTTACTATAGTGATATTCTTAAGCGAGAAGAATATATGTGATTTTTCGAGCCTAATTTGACTATTAAGTCAAATTTGGTTGCTAAAGTGTTGCATTATTCGTGTTTGATCGAGTTCACAAGCTGAGCTGAGAAATGCTTGGGTATTGAGGCTCATTGAGCTCGAGCCGAGTCTACTCGAATTCGGGTTTGGCTCGAAGGTTTAGCACCCCCTAACCCCTCTTAAGAAGTTGATGATTAGCAAGTCCCCAATACCATTGATTCAATTTGATTGATTATACAGCCTAATTGCAAGTTTTTGTTTATAATTATCTAATGCTATTATGGATTAATGAAAGTGGGCTAACCTATATTTTCACCCCAAGTTTAATTAATGTTAGGCTTAGAATATATTTTTGACACTGAAGTTGTGTGATTGGTTGAGGTAGATAGAAGGAGAAAATGAAGCCAGTGGTGGGGGCGGTGGTCTCAAACAAGATGCAGAAATCGGTAGTGGTGGCAGTTGACCGTCTTTTCCATCATAAGCTCTTCAATCGGTATGTTAAAAGAACTAGCAAATTCATGGCCCATGATGAGCAAAACGAGTGCAACATTGGTGACCGGGTGATTCGCTTATCTCATACAAGTGTTGTCTTACAGCATTGTTTGTTCTCTTAAACTTGTGCTTATTTATTAGTTATGCTTTGTTTAAGGTGCATTTAGGATTAAGAGATTAAGACTAGAAGGGTTTCTTCCCCGTTGCTTTTTTGGGTCCTCTTTTGTTATGTTGTAATACTGTCTTTTAAACTTACTTGTGGATCCTGCTTGTTATGCAGTGAAAACACTCTTTGTGCTTTTTTCCCCATAACTCCTGCAGCCTTGTATGGCCCTTGCAATGTGTAAGGGTCAATATGTTGTTCAGATTGAATTTTGCATTAATTGGGTTTCAAACATGTCTTATTGAACATAATCTACCTTTGTCGTGATTGTGCTTTATATTAATTGGGGTTCAAGCATTTTCTTATTGATCATAATCTATCTTAGTCGTGAATAGTCAGCTTATCTTCCAAATGAGTATTGGTAACTCAAAGATCTATAAACCATGGAAGTTTTTCTCTTGGACATTATCTTCTTTTAATCTGTTAGTATGAAATTCTGATGATTTATGAGTACCTATGCAAGGTTATATTTGTAACTGCCTTTGTGTGTGTTAAATAACAAGCTGGACATTTGAAATTTCCTGGTGAAACTATTGTGATTTGTGAATTGGAATTAGGATGTTGATAGTTTTGTAATAAAAAACACTTTTCATCTATAATTTGCTGAAATAATGAATAGAGTTTGCAAAGCAGTCTTTCTGCTTGTCTAGATTGGCCTCTAATGTTAGGCTCAGCTAGACCTCCCAAGAGTCATTGTCAACAGCAGAATCATTACAGGGTGTTGTTTTTAGCTGGGTCTGGAAATGCTTGGAATGGCCGTTTCTTTATTTCCTTTATGACTGGCAAGGTGAAATCCTTTTGTTCTACTATGATTATGCTTTTTTATGTACTTCTTATGTTTTCTTTTGATGTACCTTGTTTCTAGGAGAGGTGAGTGAGTGAGTGTAGGGGAAAGGTGAAAAATTTAGGGAGGAAGGTGAGATGGTGGGTGTAAGAAAAAGGTGGAAAAGGTTAGAGAGAAGATGTAGAACGGTGTAAATAATGTGGAATTGGGGTAAGATGGTAAAATTTATTTGCCAATAAGAAGAATATATTTTAAAGTAGGTACATCAAGTTAAAACACCTCAAAATAGAAAGTGGGTGCATTAATATAATTCAGGGGGAGTATGCTACAAGTATATCCTCAGCCAACTTTTTCTTTTTTCTCCTATTGAAGCTTCTTATTTCATCTTAAAATGAAACCTTTTTAAGGCATTGTATGGTACTTATGATCTATTGTCATAATATCTGAAACTTACTATGATGAGCATAATTGTATTTTTCAAGTTAATAGCATGCCTTTGAAATCATAGATGCTCTATTGTAATTCCCCGTTCTCATCTAAAACTGCCTTTTCTTCCCCTTTTACCATACTGCATTGGTTGGGGTACTGTGCATTGATACTCTATTTGAAATTGTCTTGACGTGTAGGTTCGACTGGATCCCTCAAGGCCGCTCAGTAAGCGAAAAAATTGGACTGTAGCTGAGATTTTGAAGAAAGCACGGATATATACACCACCACCATCAGCAGGCAAATTTCCTCAATCAAACAGCAATACTGAAGCTTCCTCAATTCCTTCTGCATAAATCTTTTCAACCTTGTTTGTTTGGATCAGTGGTCTTGAGAGCATTTCTAGGCAATAGGGCTGTACTTGGAAGTCACAAAGAAGCAGATTGTGCTCTCTATATTTTTATTCCTTAGAGAAGTGCCTTTAATTCTTTCAGCAGCAGACTAGGTTTTTCAGTCTTTGATCCAATTTTAGTAGTTCAACCTTGCCTATTATCTTTTGTGCTTTTAATGAATTTGTTTTGAGCTCACAAGTGCGATTTTCCGAATCTCTCTAGATATGAACAGAGCAACAACTATGTTGTATCAGAATAAATAATTAAGTTATCCTTAGATAAGGATTTGATTGTTTGTTTAGCTGGTAAGACAGAGCCAACTGCATAATCAAAGTCCTTATGCAGTCCCTTGTTTTATGATTATTAAAATTTCCTTAAATCATTTATATTAATAATTTCATTCTATTACGGCTCCCTCTATCCCTTTTTTATTATTTACATGTGGTATCATGCAATTGTATTAACGAATGGTTATAGTAGTTACATATATTTTATTAAAAAATTATAGATTTTGCTTTTATGATTACTTGATTAAATTAGATCCTTCGAGATGCAACAGAAGTATTGGATGAATAGAAATATAAGAACATTGATTTTTTTTTTATGGAAAAGTAGAGATGAAATTGGAATATTTGTACTTTATAAGAGAAAACGTTAAGAATGAAGGGGAACACCTTATACCGAATACATAAAGAATAAAAAGGAATGGAGGGGGTAATATATTTATATGTAGTGTATGATACTAAGTTGTTGATGGTAGCCTAGCATGTACTGAATTTGTGAATGACTTGAGAGGTGTAGTATAAGTGGGAGTTTCGGCGCAAGTAAAATACCTTTACTTTTAATGTTATTTTACTTTGTGAGTCGGGCAGTGGGACAATGCCCCTCCTTTTAGACCTAAGGTTCACTTTGCGGGTTGATATTGTTAGAGGGCATTATTAGGTTGGGGGGAGTTTTGGCTCCAGTGAATATTTAATTAAATCTCATTTGGGGTAAAACCATGTTTGATTCTAATTTTCAATATGAATACTGATTAGGGGATTTTGCTCCCACCAATCGGAATGCGCCACGTGGGCCAATCAGGTCCTGCCAAGTGCCCCCCAATTGGACCTCTTAGGGCTTGCCACGTGGCACACGCTTATTCGTCCACCCTGGACTTATTATGTCATGACACGTGGCATACTCCATGCCTAATGGAGAAGCCGGTCGCCTAGGCCCAACTTCCGAGGGAAGCCCAATCAGCCCAAGGTTAACCTAAACCTAGATTGGCGCGTTTCTCGAGGTTATAAATACCTCCCTTAATCCTCATTAAGGGAGGGAACGCAGATTACACACATTAAACACTCTCACCTAGAGAGACCCAATCACTTTAATTTCCGCATTAATTACTCCTTAATCAAGTACTAACTTGACCGTCGGAGGCGGATCTCCAATCATCCGGAGTATTCGTTTGTTTTGCAGGTACAGGCGTCCGGTTCCAGTCTCGGAATTGTAACTCTTCCGCAGGACATCAGAAAACCCCGAAACATTTTGGCGCCGTCTGCGGGGAGAGTACTTCTGAGATGGCACCCACGTTTGTACCGGCTCCTGAAGAGAGACGTCCCCTGGACGATCCTCTAGTTTAGTCGGACCACGATACTGAGAATGAATTTGAAGTTGAAGCTCACACAGCTTCAGACGGGACCCTAAGGGCCCGACGTACCCGTCATACCGAAAGGAGGGAACGGGAACGTCTTCAAACTGGAAGCGAGCCAGCAGGCGCACCGCCTGTTCGGCAGCAGCCGACTGATGGGTCTGCTCCCATCACAAGGAACGAACTCATGACCTTCATGAGGGACTTCAAGGGAGAAATTCAAGAGTTGATCAACAAGAAGCCGCCTGCTCTGGACAAGGAGCAGTCGGCTAAGAAACCCTCCACTTCACGGAAGAGGAAGTCAGTTCAAGGGCGAGAGGCGACCCCTCATCCTAAATCTAGGAAGTGGGAGCCACCTGCCCTTGATTTCACAAAATACCGTTTTTCTACTCCAGGAAATAGGAAACATGTTCGTCATATTCAGGCGGACGGGTCGAGGAAAACATACACAGACGCTCGGCTACTGCTAGAGCAGAAGAAGAGTGACCGATTGTCAAAGTCGGCCTCTACTTCAAACTTCCAAGACAGTCTGCGAAATACCTCGATGAGGCATACTCAGTCGTATCATGAGAGTCAGTCAGGCGGCACCTCCCGTCAGTCCGGCTTTCATAGCGACCAGGCGGTACCAAACTTACCGTTTGTACCGCAACAACATTATTTTTTACAGCCACCTCCGTTTGGTGGACATGCAGCAAAAAATGTCCAACCTATGGACTGGCAGCTACGGTTGCTTAGACTTGGTGAACAGCCGTCGGCCTTCTCCAAGGAAATTACTGAAGCCGCTTAGCCGGCCAAAGTGAAAAATGTATTAGTAGGCGCCTATGACGGCACTACTAACCCAGAAGACCATCTGATGGCATTCACCAACCTGATGTCCCTTCAAGGGTTGGATGATCCCACTTGGTGCAAGTGTTTCCCAGCGACTCTCAAAGGAATCGCACAACAATGGTTCGGTAACCCGCCGACTGGTTGTGTAAATAACTTCAAGACGCTTGCTTACTTATTCACCTCCAACTTCGCCATGAACATCCCTGCGAAGAAGACGACCCTTGATTTAGGAACAATTCAGCAGGGCGAGAAGGAGGGGCTTCGTTCTTACATCAGGCGATTTAACCTGATGAGAATACAGATTCAAGGGTTAGCGGATGAAGTAGCCTATACTGACTTTTTCAGAGGTCTCAAAGACGGGTCGACCTTCAAATTTGATTTGGTCCGAAAGAGGGTGGCGACTCTTCAAGAGGCCTTGATTGAAGCGGAAGCCTATATACAGGCGACTAATCTTTGTAGTACGGTAAAACAGTCAGACGGGAAAAGGTTCGACAAAAGAGAAGGACGACAGAAGCAGTCGTCAAACAAAGACGAGAAGAGAAAAGAGGTCTGGGCAACTGATTCCTCTAAACGGCCGTCCCAGAAGAAGAAAAAAGAATTCAAACCATACTCCCCAAAGTATGTGTTTAACAAGGATAGCCAATTTATCCTAAAGGAAATCAAGGGACGGATCTCAATTGAGAAGCCGGTCCCCATGAAGGGTTCTGCAAACAATCGGAACCAAGAAAAATTCTGTGATTATCATGAAGATGTTGGTCATCACACCAATGAATGCATCACTCTCATGCGGTATCTGGACCGCCTGGCTGAGCAAGGTGACCTTAACACTTATGTCAAGAAATCTACGGGGAACACTTCCTCGAAAAAGCAGTCGACCAAAAAGAATCAGCAGGCCGACAGCTCCGATACAGATGATGCAGTCGTCTACACCATTGCAGGCGGCTTCTCAGGAGGCGGCCCCACTATTAGGGGCAACAAAGACAATATCAGACGGTTAGATGTAAATTCCGTTCACCAAGAACGGCCCTCCAAATATTCATTTCCTGAGATTGTCATCACTGAAGAAGATCTAGGAGGGGTAAGAGGGCCGCATGACGACCCTATCGTTATTGAATGTAAAGTGGCCAACCAGAGAGTTGGCCGAATCCTCATAGATACCGGAAGCTCCTCAGATCTCATCAGTAGCAAATGTCTGTCGAAACTAAAATATCAGACTGATTGCATACATCCGGCATCCCACCCTTTAGTAGGGTTTGGAGGAGGAGTCGTCCACCCAGTGGGACGAGTGGATTTACCCATCCGCCTGGGCGAAAAAGGGGAAGGACGACACATGGTAGTCCGGTTCCTGGTAGTAGAAGAACTCTCGGCCTACAACATGATTCTGGGACGACCAACCCTAAATAATTCCAAGGCTGTTATAATCCCATCTCTTATGTTGCTCAAGTTTGAGAGGGATAATGGAACATTCGGGTCCCTAAGGGGAGATCAGAGGATGGCCCGAGAGTGCTATCTCTCGGATGTCAAGCCCACTGTTATGGCCACTATGTCGAGCGGTGGAAAAATAGACCCTGACAATGTCAAGGAGAGTGCGCCTGTTCAAGAAGCAGGCGACAAGAAGAGAAAGGCATCCCAGACAGGGGCCGCAAGAAAAGACAGAAAATAGCAATCATTGGCAGAGGAGCAGTCGGATGAAATCCGCCCTCAGCCATCTGGTGAGCATACGGACCTGATCTTAGATGACTCGCGTTCTGACAGAACAATCAAGGTTGGGACGACTGCTCTAAGGGACTTGGGTGACGACTTTCACAAACTATTGAAAGAATACAAGGACATCTTTGCATTCGAAGTCCATGAAATGCCAGACATTAGTCCTGATCTGGCGGTACATAAACTGGCCGTGGATCCGAAAAAGAAGCCGGTACGGCAGAAGAAGCGGAACCATGGCGAAGAAAGAAGTCAGGCGGCAGCCGCCAAAGTTAAAAAATTACTTGATGCAGGGTTCCTTCGGCAATGTTACTTCCCAGACTGGGTTGCAAATGTGGTGCTTGTTAAAAAGCCGAATGGCACCTGGCGAATGTGTGTAGACTACACAGACTTAAACAAGGCGTGCCCCAAAGACAGTTACCCTCTGCCTAAAATTGATAACCTGGTCGACTCAACAGCCGGCCATGCTTTGATGAGCTTTATGGACGCCTACTCTGATTTCCATCAAATTCCTTTATGGAAGAAAGATCAGGAGAAGACGGCCTTCGTCACTGATCAGGGGTTATACTGTTACACGGTCATGCCGTTTGGTCTTAAGAATGCCCAGGCCACTTTCCAGCGAATGATAAACACTGTGTTCTTTGATCAGATTGGGAGAAATGTCGAGGCATATATTGATGATATGATTGTCAAGTCTAAACTTCAGAGAGATCATCTGTCGGACCTCCGAGAAACTTTCGCCACACTCAGGTGACACCATGTCATGCTCAATCCCAGGAAATGTTTCTTTGGAGTTGAGTCTGGGAAATTTCTCGGATTCCTTATCAATCAGAGAGGAATAAAGGCGAACCCTGAGAAGGTGCAGGCGGTCATCGACATGCAGTCGCCTCGTACCATCCGAGAGGTTCAGAAGTTAACAGGTTGTCTGGCGGCCTTGGGAAGATTTCTAAGCCGATCAGGCGACAAATGCCTATACTTTTTCTAGGCAATTAAGAAAAAGGCAAGGTTTGAATGGGGGCCGGATGCTGAGGCGGCCTTCCAGAAATTGAAAGTTCACTTGCATTCCTTGTCGAGGCTGGTCAGCCCTTTGCCCAAAGAAGTACTCTACATGTACCTGGCCATCTCTGATCATGCGTTAAGCGCTGTTCTCCTTGCTGAAAGAGACGGTTGTCAGCTCCCGGTCTACTTTGTCAGTCACGTACTGAAAAATGCCGAGTTGAGGTATCCCTTAGTGGAGAAATTTGTTCTTGCACTCTTCATGGCTGTTAAAAAATTGAAGCCCTACTTTTTGGCACATGCAGTCGTCGTGTATACAGACCAACCTATCAAGCGGCCACTGACCATCATGGAGTCGTCAGGCCGAATGATCAAATGGGCCATAGAAATACAGAGCCTCGAAGTTACCTTCGAGCCTAGAAAAGCAGTGAAGGGGCAAGCCTTTGCTGACTTTATTGTTGAGATGACTCGTCCTCCTGACTCTCAAATTCCAGACCAAGTCTGGAAGGTATATGTGGATGGAAGCTCTACTTCAAATGGTTGTGGAGCAGGCGTCATATGTCAGTCGCCAGAGGGCGACAGGTACGAGTATGCTCTATGCTTCAGTTTTCAGGCCTCAAACAATGAGGCAGAATATGAAGCTTTACTAGCCGGTATCCGCATGTGCAAGGCGGCAGGGGAAAGAAAAATAGACGCCTGTTCTGATTCACAATTGATAGTGAGTCAGTACAATGGTGAATACGAAGCAACCCATCCGGCCATGATCAAGTATTTACAGGCGGTCCGACAAGCAGTCGGCTCCCTTGAGGATTTCCATCTGACCCAAGTGCCGAGATCAGAAAACAACCAGGCGGATGCACTTTCAAAATTAGCATCATCCGCCTCCTGAGATACTCCTCGAACTGTTTTTTGGGAAGTAATGGAGAAGAGAAGCATTGAGGAAGACCCTATTGGAATCTTAGACAGAAGCTCAACCTGGATGGATCCAATCAGGGCATATCTGACAAATGGTACCCTGCCGGATGATCATCAACAGGCGGCAGCACTGAAAAAACGAGCAACCAGTTTTGAAATAATAAAGGGAGAACTTCACAAAAGGGGGTACCTTCAACCCTTCTTAAAGTGTGTTACTCCAGAAAAGGGGCGAGAGATACTAGATGATCTTCACTCTGGTTACTGTGCTTCCCATATAGGCGGTAGGACGCTTGCTCAATGGGCAAGACGGCAGGGCTACTTTTGGCCTACTTTAGAAGCAGATGCGATGGAGATGGTGAAAAAAATGTGACAAGTGCCAAAGGTTTGGCAAACTAATTCACCGTCCGGCTACTGACCTCACTACCATTCATAGCCCACTACCGTTTGCTAAGTGGGGCATGGATATTCTGGGTCCATATACGCCTGCTACAGGCGGAAGGAGGTACATACTTGTTGCCGTCGACTACTTCACTAAATGGGTAGAGGCGGAGGCTGTAAAGGGAATCAAGACGAAGGATGTAGTTTCATTCATTTGGAAAAATGTCATCACTCAGTTCGGGGTTCCCATGTCTATGGTTTTTGATAATGGTCCCCAATTTGAGATGCCTGTTCTCAAAAGCTGGTTGGGTGACCAAGGAATTGCACACTACTTTGCATCTGTCGGCCGTCCACAAGCAAACGGCCAGGTAGAAGCCTTTAATAAAATCATCTCAGACGGTCTCAAGAAAAAGATTGAACGAGCAGGCGGCCTATGGGCGGATGAATTACCACATGTTCTCTAGGCCATTAGGACGACTGAAAAAGGGGCGACTGGAGAAACTCCATTCCTCCTAACTTATGGTGCGGAAGCTGTTCTTCCAATAGAACACTACGAGCCGACTCTTCGAGTAATGCTATATGACGAAGAGGCAAACTGGGAAGCCATGCGCCTGGCATTAGACTCACTTCCTGAAAGGAGGGGCAATGCTGTCTTGCGCCATGAAATTTACCGCCTGAGAATGACTAGATCATACAACAAAAAAGTACACAGGCGTCCACTCAAAGTGGGGGACTTTGTACTTAGAAAAATGGAAGTAGTTGGAAGGGCTAATGAGTCTGGCAAACTAACTCCCAACTGGGAAGGACCCTATCGAATCTGTGAAGAGGTCAGGGACGGTACCTACCGTCTGGAAACACCAGACGGCCAACCGTTGCCTCGAACTTGGAATGTAGATAATCTTAAGAAATATTTCTTTTGAATGATATAAATAGTCAAGGGCTACTTAATAAAAGTTTGCATACTTGATATTCAATTTTGTACTAAGAGGGGCACGCCTACTAACAAACAGTCGGCTGCTCTCCATACTCAGTTTTCATTTTTACTTAAGAGGGGCATGCCTACTGACAAACAGTCATTTTTACTCTCCATTGAGTATTTCACATTATCATCAGAGGGGCATGCCGTCTGTACCTTTACAGTCGGCTACTCTCCATTGAGTATTTTACTCTATCTTCAGAGGGGCATGCCGCCTGTACCTTTACAGTCGGCTACTCTCCATTGAATATTTTACTCTATCACCATAGGGGCATGCCGTCTGGACATACAGTCGATTCCAAGACAGACGACCACCCTCCTATACTTAGCTAAAAATGATGGTGGCCTGGCCGACCCTGTGCCTAAATAGGCAGCTGCCCTCCTCTTACTTAACATCTGCGTCCACCAAAGGACTAACCAAGGCCACAGGCCGATTGATTAGACCAGGCGCCAAGCCAACTGATCCAATATTCAAAACTAATACGACCTGTCCCAACATCATAGCAGGCGTCCGGCGGCATCCCTCCGGATGAAATTCGTCGCAGAGAGCAGCTCCCTTTTGGGTGGAACATTGCTCTATAAACTAATTACACGGCACCTATACGACTGTCCCCAAGGGCAACCACGTAGCCGTTTTTGAGACAAGGATAACTCTATCACTAACCAAACCAGTGGTAGCAGTTGACATCTGAGTCAGATGACCGCCTGTATTACTTGGGATAAATGCAGGGGGTACCTCTTGAGTTAATAGCCAACAAACATTGGCGAATCAAAAGGTTCAGCCGGCCTCCGCCGCCTGGTACCTTTACTACTCAAGCAGGAGTGACGGCGACTGAGTAACACCAAAGTTAACTCATAGTCACTCTCTCAAACTTAGTATGGAGCCTAAAAGGTATGAGTCGTCCGCCTATTTTTAGCAAACAGGGGCTCTCAACCACTACTCCTGCTAGGTTAACAACCTATGAGTTAAAAGCCAACAAACATTGGCGAATAAAGGGGAACAACCGGTACCCACCGCTTGATACCTCTACTACTCAGTTACTTGGCGACTAGGTAACAATCATGTTTACTTGGTCACTCCTTAAAAATTTAGTATGAAACTAAAAACGTGTTCATACAGCACCTGTTCACACTAGATTAAATATGGCGGGGAACAGTCGGCCTAGACGGCCTAAAGTCTCTAGCCTTAAAACATGACAAGTAGGAAACCACTTTCCTACTTGGTTAATTTTACAAATGACAGGACCGCCTGCCTAAAGGGGATCCAGTCTTTAAAATGGTTCGAATACCGATTGGATAAATGGCCGACTGATCGTCTAGCCTAGAAACAGACAACCAGTCATCCAGGGGCATAGGCGGCGTGACTAACTATCCGTACCTGTCTGCAACTATCGGCCATGTAAAACAGTCGGTATAGTGTACAATTGGATATCAGAATATTCAATACTTAAACAAATTTGAAGCAAAACAAAAATATTCATTAAAAGGAAGCCGGTCATTAAAGACCGGCAAAATATTCAGATCCCCGGCCCCCTGGCCGGGTAAATACAAACAAACGGACGCAGGCCGGGGAAAGAAGACATAAAGCTTATGAAGGGGGCAGATCTTCAATATTAGCAGCTGCCGCCTGGTCAGCACTCTTTTTGCTGGACTCGGCTTCAGCTGCATCCTTCTTCGATGCATTACCCCCAAGCGGCACAAGCGCCACTACCGGCTGCTCCTCCTCCTCCAACGCCTCTTCCTCAGCAGCCGCCAGGATCTCTTGATTATATCTATCAGAGCACTGGCGGTACGTTTTTTCCCAGGAGGCAAAGTCGGCATTGGGGAAGAGACGGCCCCAAGTCATGCGCTGGATTTGAGCAGAGTCTTCCATCATCTCCCGGACCAGCTCTTTCTTTTCTTGCTCGGCCTTTTCCGAGAGCTCTTGAGTAAGACTCTTCTCCTGGGTCACCAGGCGTTCCTTTACGCTCGCCAAGGATTTCTCCAAGGTTTCGTATGAGGACATCTTTTGGCGAAGAGGTCTCAGCTCGGTCTTGAGGTTGTTGATGGTCGCCTCCAGCTCGCTATTCCTCTTCTGGGCCGCCTCTAACTGAGCCCGGATAGCGGTGGTAGCCTGCGCCTGATAATAAAGAATATCAATTGTCAGAACTTTATTTTGGGCAATTTGAAACATTGCCTTATCACAGTCAGAGGCGGCCATAGCTTTTGCAGCCTTTACCTCTTTGTTCTTCCGGTCAAGCGGCTTGCGAAGGCCGTTCACTCGGATCAGGGCCTAAGTAAAAGGGAACAGGCGTCAGTTTTCAAACAAAAAACAGGCGTCCTGGAATTAAAATAACCAAAAATATGCTAAGTATACCTCAGCAAGGACCCCTGCAATCCCGTCTAGTTCAAGGGTGCCGACACCCCTGACCGCCTCCCTTTCAGCTGGAGGTACGGCCTTGATCATAGACTTGGCCACTTCGACCAAGTCAGGCTCCTGAGGGCCGGCTGCATCAAGCATAAACAAACGGATTAGACCTAGTAAAGGAGAGAGCAAGTCTAAAATTTACAAGGACAATTTCATACTTCTAGGTGGCCCAGCTGGAGTTTTAGAAGAAGTGGCCGGCTGTTTCTCAGCCGCCGCATGTTTCCTGGCAGAACCAAGAGAGCTCGCAACAGTCGTCCTCCGGGCCTTGGGGTCCGGCTGTTGGGAAGAAGAAGCTCTTGGAGCGCCCGTCTAAAAAAGAAGAAAAGAGTCAGTATATGCATAAACACAACTCCAAAAAGAGGGTGAAAGGTTCGAAGCCCACCAAGGGTGCCCCCTTGTTGGGGGAGTCGGTTGAAGACTGTTGCATGATGGAGGCCCGCAACATGGTTTCCGCAGTCTTGGAGGCGGTAATTTTTCTCATGGCGTCCGCTGCAAAAACAAATAGCAAAGTTAATAAAAGTCATAACAAGAAATGCACGGAACAACAGAGTATTCGACAGGCCGGCTACCTCTTGAGCACCGACTGCTGAGGCCACAGGCGGCCAAAAAGTACTCGTCGTAGAGCCATTTGAATCTCGGGACGCAGTGCAGGGGTACTTGCTCTCGTACCCCTGAAGTAGAGTTCACCTTCGACTCTACTTTGAAGAGTCCTTTATCTAGGATCTCTTTCTTAGCCTTGGGGGGAACAGGCGGCATGCTGCGGCCGCCTGCAAGAAGGGGCAGATTCCTGTTCCACCTGTTGAAGCGCTTGTTCAGCTCTGTGTCTGAACTCTCAATGATAAGGAAGGTGCTCCGCCAGTCCTTCCATTTGTTTGCTTTACCTCTCGTCATGAGGTAGCCCCTGTGGCTCGTCAATTGATACCAGCCGGTACCGCCTGCCTTAGGGGTCCGGCTGAGGTAGTTCATGTGGGCGAAAGCCTCGAAGCTCGGCTCCACCCCGTGCAGTTCGCACCCGGCCACATAGCCGAGTACGTTGACCCAGGAGTTCGGGGCTAACTGCCATAACCCCAGCTCATACCCATCCAAGATCCGTTGAACAGCCGGATGTAGTGGGAAGCGCAACCCAGCCTTGATGGCCGCCTCGTAGCAGCCAAAGCAGGCGCCATCATAACTGGTACCAGCCGGCCAGACGACTGTGTCTTCTGGATCCGGCACGAACACTAAAAAGCCGGGGCCCATTGTGTGGTTTGCGATAAAGCTCCCCACTTTCTCTTGCATGGCCGTGATCCGGCCCCGAGGTACCGTGCAGTAGTAGGGGGTATTTTGCTCTCGGTGAGAGGCGGATGGCTCCGCCCAATCGTCCCCCTTCTCAACTGCGTGAGAAAGCCTCGCCTCTTGTAGGCGACTGTTTTTCTCTTCTGTGTCCAGAGAAGCATGGCTAGAAGAGCTAGACTCGGATTCGTCCTCTGACGAGTCCGAAGAGGACGACTCCTCCCCTCTCCCGGAGGGGCCCGCCTCCTCTCCTTTCAAAGGAGCAGGAGAGAATGTAGAATTGTCAACTGTAAAATGGGAAGGGGTCACTTTGACTCCTCCCTCAGAACTGCCGGCTTTCAAGCCGCTTTGTTTCACTTCCACATCTGGCGCCTGGTCAGATGTTTCACTAATCGGCACCCTGTGGGAGGAGCCGTCTGAGTTTGAGATCCTGGCAGTCTTTTTTGTTCTGGCCATCATGCTCTGCATAGACACAGATACAGTCGGACTTTGTATAAAGGGCAAAGATGGGTCCAGAAAAGGGCAGGCGACACTCCTAGTCCTAGATTCAGCCGTCCCCGATGACCGGCTGATCACTAACCTAGGTCGTGTCGTGTGCTTCCGTGGTGCCATTTCAAAAAAGAATAAAGTAAAGAGAAAATTAAGAGTAAGAGAACCGACGGTTACCTGAACGAGTGACGATTGATGAAGTTCTGAAAATCCTTTGCAGTCGGCTTGTCAGAGCAGGCGGTAGGCAGAAAGGGTCCAAAATGTCAGAGCAAGTTCAGGGGTCCGAATGTTCTCTCACAAAGTTTTCAAGTGTGAAAATGACCGAAGTCAACACTCCTTTATATAGGCAAAGTGAGAAGGCGAAGGGTCATTTCCAGAATTCAAAATTTTGGCGGGAGAATCTCTCGGCCTCTCGCCGAGTGACACCTGTAGCAGGCCGTCGCCTGTTACAGGGCGACACCTGTCACAGGTAACACGTGACCAGTCACGTGCCACCTGTGAGGGGCAAATGATTAGTGGATTTTGCTCCCACCAATCGGAATGCGCCACGTGGGCCAATCAGGTCCTGCCAAGTGTCCCCCAGTTGGACCTCTCAGGGCTTGCCACGTGGCACACGCTTATTCGTCCACCCTGGACTTATTATGTCATGACACGTGGCATACTCCATGCCTAATGGAGAAGCCGGTCACCTAGGCCCAACTTCCGAGGGAAGCCCAATCAGCCCAAGGTTAACCTAAACCTAGATTGGCACGTTTCCCGAGGTTATAAATACCTCCCTTAATCCTCATTAAGGGAGGGAACGCAGATTACACACATTAAACACTCTCACCTAGAGAGACCAAATCACTTTAATTTCCGCATTAATTACTCCTTAATCAAGTACTAACTTGACCGTCGGAGGCGGATCTCCAATCATCCGGAGTATCCGTTTGTTTTGCAGGTACAGGCGTCCGGTTCCAGTCTCGGAATTGTAACTCTCCCGCAGGACATCAGAAAACCCCGAAACAAATACAAATCGTGAAAGTGTAACATAATGATCCTTTAGACATGTTGAATTTAAGCTAGAGGTGCTAGAGAAGTTATTATAGGGATAACTAGTTGGCTTGTGGGAACCAAGCGTTCATAGTGACGTTGCCTTTTGATCTTTGACATTGGCTCTTCCTATTATTTTGAAGTATAATTCGCTTTGATTCATTCCTCCCTAGACCCCAATTCCCAAAAACACCTATATTTAGCTACATGATTGTGCCTTTAGTGCTAAAAAAAAAGTACTTTGTACTAAGTTTAACGGAGGGCTAAGGTAATGGGTTGCTATTGCCGCTACCCTAGGTCATGCCCATGTCCACGTCCACGACAAGGCCTAGGTGTTGCTATCGCCGCCCAAACCAAGGCTTACCAGGGCACAAGGGTTGCCCAAGTCAAGGCAAATCATGTGCAAGGGTCGTGTTCAAGAGGCATGTCCACATGTGCACAAGACATGTGCATGAGGACAAAGCATAAAAACACCTCATTTCTAAACAAGACTTATTTTTGGTACTTGAAGGTAACATCTTGGCTTACCTTAGGGCCAAGGCAAGGGAAGATAAGGCCAAGTCAATGCCAAACAACATAAGACAATGTATCTTAAGACATGAGAACGATGGGTGGGCTAAGGCATAAATTAGATGATTTCAACCACCAAGTAGGCTTCCCAAGGCCTTTTGGGAACTGTCATAAGCACCTTAATGTGTAACATTATTAGATCCATAAATAATCTCTAAAAGTCAAATTTGAAGGCTATCACGAAATTGGCCCATGTTAGACTTGGTGTTGAAAACTCAAGTGATGGTAGGAGATGCATTTTGGGTCATATAATGTTGTTTGAAACCAAATATGCCCACCAGTCGGTCACATTGAGGCTCTTGGTGGCTTTGGGTTAACGAAGGGCGACGTATATGTGATTGGCTAAATTGATAATTTAAAAGCAAAGTAGATGGTTTCAAACACCCAAATGGCCTCCCAATGTCTCATGGGGTTTGTGGGAAACTTTCGACCTCTTTCATTTTCAGGCAATGAAAAGTAAAAAAATTTCTAAAATTGAAGACTATAATCCACGCTTTCAAATCAATTTTGGGATTTTTTTTCTTTTCAAAATTAAAGTAATTGTGGGGGGGCATCCCTCAGGTCATAAAAGTTGCTTTGGAAGCATAAATGGCCTACCAATAGGTTTAGAATGAGTTTGGTTCAATTATATAACTATTTTGGAATTATGTTGTTGTGTTGATAGTCAAGAGCTATAAGGGGGCGTTTGGTTCACGGAATATAGGTATGAGGTATGGGTTTAGAATGACTAAAACTCATACCATATGTTTGGTTGTCAAAAGTATGAATTTTAAACCCATACCTCAAACCCATGAGGTATGGCGTTTAGAAACCTTGGGGGGAGGTATGTTTGGCCCATTTCATTCCCTTATGTATCAAATAAAAGGAGAGAATAGTGAGAGATTCTTTTTCGGAATTGAACCAAACACATGGTATTAAGTATCGAGTTCTAACCCGATACCACCTTAATCCCATTCCTAATTCCAAACTCATACCACTCTGCGAACCAAACGCCCCCTAAGAGATAGTTTCAATCACGAACTTAACATCTAAGTTGTCGGAATCCTAGGGTTATTAAACCCAAATTTACCCATTCGTTACTTACCATTGTGTTTTTGCTGCATGCATGGGTTGGTTATATTATACCGAATTGGTGTTTGTTACACACCACCATTACAATTGTTGACTTTGGCTTTACAATTGTTCATAATGAAGCCTTTTATTGATGATATCAAACTTAGGATAAATGAAAAAAACATACCTTAACAGAAAAAACGTGAGAAAGTTAGTCACAGATCTACAAAAAAAAAAAAAAAAAAAAAAAAATCAGAAGTTAAATACAGATGACAGATCTTACATTCACAAACTGAAAATAAATTGCAAAAAAATAAGAGACTCAAAATTTTTTTAAAACAAACAGACTCAAAATTAAGTTTCTAACAAAATAAAATTCCGATAAATCAGGATCGGACTTACAAAATAAAATAAAGAGATTGAAGGGGCACCGTTCGCCGTTTGTCGTTCACCGTTCAGATTTGTATGAGACAATGAGAGATTCAGAGGCAGAGGGAGAGAGAGATTAAGAGGCAACGGGAGTGATGAGTGTAAAAGATTCAGATGAAAAGGGAGAGAGAGAGAGAGAGAGAGAGATTCAGAGGCAGAAGGAGAGGGGCGCCGTTTGAGTGGATTAGGGATTTACTGATTTAGGGTTACTTTGTTTTTTCTAGGTTTAGGTTTTATTTGTTTCCTTAGATCTAACCGTCCATGTTTCAATCTCAGCATCTCACCGTTCATTTCCTTTTTTTTTTTTTTTTTTGTGGTAGTAACAAAGCATCCAGAATGTTGATCTAAATCTAACGGTCCAGATTTTTTTTGTTTTTTTCGAGGTCATTTGGACAGTTTTTTTTTTAAATATATAATTATTAATTATTTATTATTATTATTATTATTATTATTATTATTATTATTATTATTATTATTATTTTGAGGGAACATTATTATTATTATAATTATTATTATTACTACTACTACTACTATTATTATTACTATTACTACTACTAGTACTACTACTACTCCTAGTACTACTACTACTACTATTATTATTATTATCGAGAAAATTGCAGTTTATAGTTTACCGTAATTGAGCTTTAAACGATCCTTACTTCGTTGTCATTTTTACAATTGTACTATATAATGGTTTCGTCACTTTCGTGACTTTCGTCCATTTAGCCTTTTAGGCTGTTTGGGTTAATAATATAAATACAGCAACAAACTAATCCAACAAACTATCTATATAATGTAGTATGTAAGTTACGTAGTATTACTTATAAATTGTAAGAAACGCAAATGTTTCAAAATTGAAATTGATTCAATACGACATAGTTAATGTATATCAATATATGACATCTCTATATGTATATATCTGTGAGTCTGTGACTGTATAAGTAATAAACTAATAAGTAATAACTAATAAAGTTATAATAATTAATAAATAATAGGGACTAGAGAGTATGAGTAGACTAGGGTTTAGTTTGGTAGGTAATACAACAACAAACTAATCCAACAAACTATATAATGTAGTATGTAAGTTATTACTTATAAATTGTAAGAAATGCAAATGTTTCAAAATTAAAATTGGTTCAATACGACATAGTTAATGTATATCAATATCTGACATCTCTATATGTATGTATATATTTGTGAGTCTGTGACTGTATATGTAATAAACTAATAAGTAATAACTAATAAAGTAATAATAATTAATAAATAATAGAGACTAAAGAGTATGAGTAGATTAGGGTTTAGTTTGGTAGGTTTAGTTTTTAATGAAATCTAACCGTTGTTTTTCATGGGCATTCAATCTAATCGTTGTATATTTGTACATTAGTACTGCATAATGATTTCATCACCACTTTAGTGACTTTTGTCCATTTAGCCTATCAGGCTGCTTGAGTTAATAATCTAAATAAAGTAACAAACTAATCCATTTAACCTCGTATAACTTATTTATTATAAGAAATGCAAATGTTTGGAAATTGAAATTGATTCAATACGACATTGTTAATGTATATGTATATCATTATATGTGTATCTGTATATGTAACAAATAATAATATAAGGTACGAATGTACGATTGGTATCATACTATCATTGCCTCATTGAGTCATTGGTATGTACGTATAATCGATAAACATATCTGATCATTAAAACTTAAAACACTTGTTGATCGATCTAATTGAATACTTGTAATTCTTAATTATCGATTTATCGTATTCTAAGTATCAACTCATTAAACCATGGTCATGACGCGATCTTTAAAACAATCATGACCCAAACCGCTTATAAACTGAATTAACATTGACCGGGTAAAACCGTCCATGAACCGACCCGTTTCAAATCGATCCAATCATGACACAAACCGTTTATAAACTGAATCGACATTGACCCGGGTAAACCCGCCCCTAAACTGGCCCATTTCAAACCGAACTGACATGATTCGTACCGTTTATAAATCGAACCGACATTGACCTGGGTAAACCCGCCCCTACACCGACCCGTTTCAAACCAAACCGGCATGATCCGAACCGTTTATAAACCGACCCGCTTATGACCCTAACCGAATTTAAACCGTAAAGAAATAAACCGATACCAAACCGACCCGTGACTAATCAAAACCGAACCGAATCGACCCGTCAGCTAAATAAAACCGTTTCAACCTGAACCTTTTCAAACCGAAACCGACTCAAACCGAGGTCAAACTGAACCGCCTGACCGAAGTCCCACCCCTAGTTATCTTCATGTGAAAGTTTTTATGTTCAGCCTTCAATTCATTTGTGACATTGTCTTTGATCCTCTAATAATACTTATCATACCTTTAAATTTTCCAATTAAAAGGCTAAGTATGTTACAAAATTCATTTGGTATCTACTACGTTATGCAGACATGCGGTAGCCTTTATTTATTTTCTTCTAAGTGTCTAGGTAGCGAGGACAAGTATGCTTGATGATTCTGCTTGATTTAGGGTTTGTTCTGATTTACTGAACTGAACTGAACTGAATATTTTATGAGAGAAGGAAATTAGGAACTGAAATGAAGTGAACTGAACTGAACTAAAAATAAGTTGAAGAGAATAGGCCCTTAGGCTTGTCACAATATCGATAAAAAAAAATTAAAGAAAAAGGTTTAATTGTTAATTATAAATACTACAGAGTAGTATATAACCTATAAATCATAATTAAAATTTTCATACATATTTTATATAAAAGTTCGTCGAATTAAAATTGATTTGTTGTACAAAAGTTAAATGTACATCACTTTCGTACTCCATTGACGTATTATTGTAATATGCAACTTCAAAAGCATAGAGACAAGTTAGGATAAATAAAACAATATTTCGCTGATGAAATCACGGAATCATAAAATTGCTTTAAAATCTATTAAGCTCTAAATGAGGGTATTATTAGTCATTTAATCTTATTATACGGAGTACTTAAGTAAAATACTTCGTAACGTTTAACACATGCATACAATTTTGAGCAGTATATTTACTTGTCTCTGATGTCAGGGAAGCAGAATAAAATGGGCTAAAGTGTTACGCCTTATGCTGCATAAAGTACAATTTAAAGGACATTTAAGCTCAAGAAGAGAAAAAAAATACAGTATCACACCCCAAAAAAGAAAAGGAAAATACAAAAGAAAAAACAAAATTAAAAAAGGAAAAAGATTACCCTTTATTTACCAAAAGTAAAGCAGTAAAAAACAGAAAATGGTGTACTTGAAATCTTGATTTTTACACAATCGATGTCAATGATTTCCATGAAATTCCGTGAAGGTTAATTTTTTTTTTTTTTTGTTTGCAATCCACATTCATGATTACGACTTTTTAACCCAATCTAAATGCACTAATAATCCCACTTATTGTAGTTTCTTAATTAGTATTTGCATAAACATACCTTAATTAGGTTTGCGAGAGAGACTTGGACTATGATATCTAATACTCAGGAGATTTAGCGAACATCATTAAATACACTTGCTCGTATAAGGTTTTAAAACATTTACAATTGTAACCACAATTTATGTCAAAACCCCACCAAAAAAAATTTAGGACCCTATTTGCAGAATTGTAGGTAAAGTTAAAATTTGTGAGATAAAAGTAAAGCAAAAAAATATAACCCGAGTATATAATAGAGATTTAAATTTGGTTAGAATCGGCGACAAAGGCGCCAGGATATAGTCATAGACTAACAGTATTGTATGTTTACAATTTACAAATAACGTGAGCAGTAGATTAAATAAACAAACAAACAAAACAAGTTGTTGTATATATTGTTGAGGTGTCGGTGGTGGTCTTTCTTCAAAGTCTTACTTCACTCACTCTTTTGCTCATCCTTCTTCTTCTGCTCCCACCTCACCTGCTCTACTCTACTTAACTCAACTTCTTCCCTACCATTTCCTCTCTCCTCATTTTCATCATTCATTTCAATTTCAAAGCAACCAATTAATCCATTCATTAACACATTGAATTCCAATGTTTTTCTGCTGAAATTTTGCATAAAGTTGCAATCTTTATTTCTGGGTTTTGTTGGGTTTTTTTGTTGTTTGATTTTTACAGATTTAGAAAATGCAGAGATCTGAGAGAGATTATCCAAGAAATAAAAAGAAGGAATCATCAAATTGTCTTTTTGGGTTTGGAAATTGGATCTCAAGTATTATGGTGGATCCAAGACAGATTCTTGCTGGGTTTCTTACTGTCACCATGTTTGTTATGCTTGCTCATATGATCAGAAGAGACCATTTTCATTCCAATTCTCAGGTGGGTTTTTCAAATTTTAATTTAATTGTGATTTTTACTTGATGGATTTTTCTAATTATCCTTTAATAGTGTCAGATTTCTGTTCTATAGACATGATTCAATCCCACATCTTGGGTACCACCCGAGACTTAAACCAACTAAGCTAGTAGACATCTATACATTGTATGCTAATAATGAGTAGAGTTTTTAAGCCTAATGTACTAGTTTAATTTGGTTTTTGGTAGATTAATAGAATTATTGAGATCTTTTATATTTGCACTTTTTTATATTATAAAGGTGAGGATGTCATCACCTTCAAAAACCCAATTTGAAGGATCCAAGTATGCAGAACAATCTGCTGTTGAAGTTGATAGCAGTGGTCTATGGAAGGAAGATGCTCCTGAGCTTAAACCTTGTTGGGCCCAACCAAGTTTGGGTATTAATTTCTGAACTCTGCAACCTTCAAAAATTTATGAATTTGATTTAATTTTTGGATCTCAGAAAAATGGAATTATGATGTCATAATATTAATTTCTTCTTTTTTTTCTTAGAAGGAGACCAATCTGAGGGATATGTTACTTTCTCCTTGACAGATGGTCCAGAATACCATGTCTCACAGGTGACTAACCAGATTCCACCTCCTTTTATTTATTTTCAAAGTTCTTGAAATTGCAATTAATGATGTCATAAAGCTCTTGTTGAAATTGCAATTAATTTTGCCCTTAAATTGGTAGGTGATTTATGTATTTAATTATTGTATACTATAATCTCTATTCTCTAAATTATGTTTTAGTTTGGATGTTGACTGATCAATAATTTTGATCAATCTCATTACTTTCTTCTTGCAGTATGGAATATAATAGAATTATAAAAAGAAGAGTTTCCTTGCTTGAGAGTTAAATGTCTTGTCATGTACATGAATTTGTCCTAGAATCTTGTTGGGGTAGCTCAATTAATCTTAAGTTTGGTAGCTTTTGCTGCCATCTGAAGTTTTGGGAAAATCACCATCAATACACATTGGTGAAAAAGCGATTTTTTTTTTTCCAGTCGAAATCAGCTAATTAAACCTTGGAATGTCAATTTGTCACTTAGGCCTATGGTCTCTATCATCTTTCTATTTATTCTTGGTTTAAAACTTGTAAATTCCCAACACCACCAAGTCACTAACTGTAGCAGAATTCTGCTGGGTAATCGTTATTACCCTTACTGTTGTTCGTGTCTCTGAACTGTGTTACAAAACTTGTAGATTTATGCTGTCATGCACACTCGTTAGAATCGGAACTGCTCCTGATTGTGTTTAGTAGGATATCTAGGTCCAGAATATCCCACTACTCTTTAAACGTAGCTTTCTACTTATTATAAGCCTATGATGTGCTTCTGTTACCAGCCTTGTAATCGGAATTTGCCACAGTGGTGTAGCATTAAGATTTTTGAGTGTTGGATCACTCATATTGACATAATGACATGCCTGAAGAATCACATGATTGCAGCCAGAAACCTGTATTTAGGTTGTTAGTTGGTTTAATTGGAAACATGCAAGATTTCCATGCTTCTCTTCAGTTTCACGTGTCAGTTGAGGTTTTGTGAGTTGATATGTAATTAGAGTAGGGCAAAGTCTGCCAACATACATTCACCATTTCAGACATTATTATGTTGCATAAATCACGATGATTGATTGGGTCTCATGCAGTAAAATTTCCTTTGACACAGATTGCTGATGCAGTGGTAGTGGCAAGAAACCTTGGTGCAACTCTTGTGGTTCCTGATATTAGGGGAAGCAAGTTGGGGGACAAGAGGTTGGTGATCAGATCTTGTAACATAACTCGTTTTGTGCAGTTATATTCTTTCATGCCGTTGACGATATCAATGTCATACAGGCTCTTCCTTTCCATTGTGCTGCATTTTTTTGTTCTGTTTTCCATTTCATTATACTCTGTAGTACCTTGGAAACCAGAAATGTGGAATTGAGGTATGCAGTATTTTATCATTGCACAAAGAAAAGGAGGAAAAAACATTGAAATGAATAGCTTTCGAAGTGGCAAATTGCACTTTTCGGCTGTGTATTATTCCTCATGCACGATTAATTTAATACGGGAAAAGTATGGAAATCTAGCAGAAGTGTAGCCTTTTTTATATTTATGTACAGTAATTGACTTTTCAACCATTCCAATTGCAGGGATTTTGATGACGTCTATGATTCTCAGAAATTTACAACTAGCTTGGAGGGGGTGGTCAGGGTAGTGAAGCAACCTCCTTCAATATCAACAAAAAAACTTGCTGTTGTGAAGGTTCCTAATCGTGTTACCAAAGAACACATTGCCGAAAATATTGAACCAGTGTTCAAAGAAAAGGGCAACATCAGGCTAGCTACTTATTTTCCATCAGTAAATATGAAAAAAGATAAAACAAAAACTGAAATTGATGCTGCTGCATGCATGGCAATGTTTGGGACTTTAGAGTTGCAACCAGAAGTTCGTGGTGTCGTGGACTCAATGATGGAGCGATTGAGAACATTGAGTCGAAAGTCAGACGGCCACTTTCTGGCTGTGGATTTGAGGGTTGATGTGTTAGAAAAGAAGGGCTGCAAGGATAAAAGTGGTTCTGCAACAAAAAGTTGTTTTAATGCCGGTGAAATTGCTACGTTTTTAAGAAAAATCGGTTTTGGTAAGGATACCACAATCTATTTGACACAATCAAGATGGGACAGCAGTCTGGACGCACTAAAGGAGCTCTTTCCCAGAACTTACACAAAGGTAACTTCTTGGTATTCTCTTATTTTTGGCAATATTAACTTATTAAGTACAACGGCCCTGTAGTACGTAACCAACATTTCCAACTGAAACCACTAAATCAAGACCTCTCATCAATGCATATCAAAACATAGTACTCCGTACTATTCTTCGCAATGCGAACAATGTAGGTAGTATGCAAATTTGATCTAACTAGCATTTACCGTTGCCAATTGTTGCAGGAAGGAATAATGCCTATGGATAAAAAGGACCAATTCCTTAATCCAGAAGCCCCAACACTAGAAGAAGTTATCGATTACTACATCTGTTCCGAAAGCGATGTTTTTGTACCAGCCATTTCTGGCCTATTCTATGCCAATGTTGCCGGGAAGAGGATCTCTTCTGGCAAAACACAAATTCTCGTTCCAGCCGATATACCTGGTTCTTCTGCTTCCCCGGATAACTACCTTTCTCATTATGTCACCAAGCAGAACCACTTGGCTTATTCATGTTTCTGCTGATAGTTTTTCAGAACCAGAGACAAAAAATAGTGGCCATACCTTTCGTAACAGTGTTCAGAATTCTGATAAAACAGGTGAGTCAAACCATTTTGATTAGTCAATGGTTGAGTGATTTTTCATACTTAAATTCAGGATAACCTCAGGAAAACTCGAGGTTATGTGATCTTTAGAGATACAGCTTGTAATATATTTATTTAAGTTGTATTGTAGTGATTTGTAAACAGTGTGATTTCAACATGTTAGTTTGATTCAGTTTGTGGCTTTATGACATGCCAACTTTTTTGTGCCCTTGCTAAGTCAAAATTAAAACTTTTGTAAGAAAAGAATAACACCAATTCTTGAATTATATCAATCAAAATTCAAACAAAAAGAAACTATACCAGTCAAATAGTAATATACTGCCATCTTTGCATTTACACTTTGCTCAGTTGTCTGTTGTTTTTACAGATAATATCAGTAACATCAGCACAAATGTTGCTAGACTTGTTGTAGGAATGGGAGTTTGAGTTATGCTCGTACTTGCCTTCCTCCTAAAACAATTGGTTGCAAGAATGTCACTTGGCTTTCTGTAGTGAGGGATCGTTGCTCACTGCAGGAAAGCAGATGGTAGAAGCTTAGATTGAAATATTTTGGCCCCTTGATTCTTACTGTAAGTTACCAAAAATAGTCATAATTTTTCACGCATTACGTGCAGTTCTAAATCGTTGGAATGGCTTCCTTAATATTTTGGACAAGGGCGTCTTTGGAACTGGTATGAATTTTCCAATAACAGCCAGAGGCCAGCTGAAAAAAATTAAGAGAAAGAATTAGATATTCAGAACCTCATTGCTTAATTGCATGACTGCAACCTTTCAAGAGACGTGTTTATCTGTTGATACTTGTAGTTCAACAAACTGTTAAGCAATTAGCTAGGCTCTTAGTGAGCGAAAAGGTACCAACCTGAAGAGGCCGATGGCAACTGAAAGAAGCCACAGTTTCCAGTTCAGTCTAACAGTTGTTGTGAACTTCCCAAGGAATTCTATGATAACTATCTGTTAAAGGTGGAAGGTAGCTTATTAGAATCAGGACTAGTGAAACTAAGATGGACATGGCAAGGAGGTACAAAAATCGAAAATTAATTTAGTGACTACAACAGCAGCAGAACCACCTACCTGAAGCACAAGTGTAACTCCAATAATCCCCATGAACAGGTGATTGCTAGTTATACCCTTGAAGACATTCAATTCATCTGGCTTACGAGCATTGAATTCGTTAAACAACTGCAGCATGAAAAGGAGATTAGGATCCAAGTTTACATCTGAATAGATTGGAGAAGTAAGAAAAGATCTACTAATACGAAATTTACAGCTTACTTGACAGAGAACAAATGCATTGAAAATCAATGTATTCTTCAACTTATTCTGATGCTCAAGATTGCCTTCTTTTAACAAAGAAAAATTGCTGCTACCAAAGTTGAAAGCAAGGAGAATAGCAACTTGATATAGCGCCTGCAAGACCAAAGCAAGGTTGTGATAACCTTGGTATCACGCGTTTTTCTTAAAAATTACTAGGAGCTTAAGATGGAGAGATATTTACCTGTACAATTAGATTCCTCCACATGACGTTCGTAACCAGAGGCTCCCTAAACAAAGAAAGGATGTCATAATCACCATAGATCAACTTTACGATAGTGCAGAATAAAGGATATCAAAGACAAAAATACAATTATTTTTCAAGAATCAATCTGAGTCTAAATTCATAATAAACCTTCTGCCAACTGGAGCTCTGCGCATGAGCTGGTTAGTTGGTGGCTCGGTGGCTAGTGCAAGTGCTCCCAAAGTATCCATGATGAGATTTACCCACAAAAGCTGCATCAACAGCATAAAACATTTTAGAGAGATAATAGGGATTTGTACAAGAGAAAGGAGAGCAAGAGACACTACCTGCACAGCATTAAGAGGAATACTGCCCGAGGAAACAGCAGCGACAACATTAATAATAAGTGCTGCAACATTTACTGTGAGCTGGAACTGTATAAATTTTTGAATATTTGCATACACAGAACGTCCCCAACGTACAACCTGCATTCATATAAATCTTCAGTTGCTTACTCTACCAGTAGGTTCTTTTCTTGAAAGACTACATGAAAAGCTTAGCAATACATGTTACACTACCTTAACAACTGATGAAAAATTATCGTCCAAGATAATGATGTCAGAGCTTTCTTTAGCGACTTCTGTTCCAGAAATGCCCATGGAAAGACCAATATCTGCCTAAAGTACGAGTAACATCAACTAACCATGGCAGAATTTTTGAGACTGAATGGCTTAAAAATGACTATAAGTAAAATCATAAAAATATTTGCTTAATATATACTTCACCACATAGAAAATGAACTAACATCAATTTCAAGCTAAAAAAGAAATCAGCCTTCCTGATAAGACTTTACACAGTAATGAGAGAACAGGATCAGCTATATAAATATCACAAATTGAAATAAACTACTTTGAACTGCTTCATTAAGTTGTACACTATAGTTGATGTGTTAAAATAATTGATACGTATTTTCAGCAAAGTATCGGTAGTACAACTGTACAACAGTTGATGAATTATAAACTTATCCTCACAACTTCACAAGTAACATTTTGTTATAATAAGTGTAATGAAATCTTAGTTTCATATTTTAACTTGTAACTTATAGAACTGGAATGACGTTCTTTCAACTAAGGAGATTCACGCAGATTATATCATTCCAACTTTCCATCTAAGCTGCCATAATAAAAACCACTTATCAAATCTGTAGGACAACGTTGATTATAGGAATACATAAAAAAACCAGAGTGAAACCGTCATACACATCTGAGTATTTACTTTGGTGAATTCGTAAGATGTTCAATCCAATATGAGATCACAGCAGCGAGGATGGTTTCAACAAAAGAAGCAAGCAACAAACATCATCTTTTCCCATAGGGTATAAGGAATCCTTTAAGCAAGCTCATATTTTGTTACATTAATAAAACCCAAGTCCTCTTTAAATAGAGCCTGTGTATGAAATATAAGCAAAGAGAACTATTTACTTGAAGCCCAGGAAAATACCTCATTTAGAGCAGGGGCATCATTGGTGCCATCTCCTGTGACAGCTACAACATCACCTCCCTTGCGTAAAGCCCGCACAAGCAATAGTTTGTCATTTGGAGATGATCTTCCCATCACCTGTATACAAGAAAGAAAAAGGCTTAGAATATTGAGAAGGAAGAGATTAGTCATAAATAAGATAAAAAGTTCATGCCAATCAGACATACTGTTATTTTTTTGGCAACTTCCTCTTGTTCTTTTTCTGAAAGGGCACGGAATGCTCTCCCTTCAATGACAATGGGTTCTGTAGCATCAGCACCTGGAGGAAGAATCCCACACTCTGTAGCAATTGCTTTTGCGGTTTGAATGTTATCCCCAGTTACCATGCGGACCTGTTGTTGCAATTCAACTTAATTAAGTGCTGAATCTAAAAGTAGTAGTGAATCTTTAAGTTGTTTTCTTAGTAGAGAGCATCGTGCAAATCTTTCTGCCTGTTTTAGCTACCCCGTTGGGGTTGCTGAAGAAGAATTATTAACAGATGGTTTCCCCAACTTTGGCAGGACTTTACAACGCATTAAAAAGCTTCCCATCTCATTTTCTCTCTTGAAAAAAGTCAAGTGAGTTGATTTTGTTGATCACTCACAATATCTTATCATTCATTTAAGCTAACAATATAGCTTACAAATTAAAATTGCATAGAGTATTGTACCTTCACACCAGCAGCTGTGCAGAGTCTCACTGCTTCATCAACACCAGGCCGACAAGGATCCTACACAAGAAAATTAGACAGTAACATTAAGGAAATTCGGAGTTTAAAATTTATGAAATCATAGGCTCTTTCAATTGAGATTCATAATAAAATGCAAGAAAGAGTTTCTATCCTCTAAGAATATCACACTATCCATTCACCCCTCAACAAATACTGTATGTTCACGTATAGCAAGAAAATGGAAATCTTCTCAGTCACAGTCTTGCTCCTTCAGCCATTCAGCAGTATGACAGTCAGTTTAACTATAACATCAGATGTTTAACAATCGCATAACTGATAAAGACACTGAAACCTTTGCCCATGAACTAGTAAAGAGTCAATGAAATACATCCTCATCTCTACAATTTATAAGAACTTTAAGCTACTTATGAAGAAAATATATACACATTACATTCAAATTTCTCCCAGGTGTTTCCCTTTCTAAATCTTAGATCAGCTATTGCTTCCATTCTAACATTACTTAAACGCAATCACAATGCTTTTAATCTTACATTAAACATACTTCGTCTGACATTCAGTGTTATAAAGGTAGATCAGGTCAGAGTCTTATAGTGTGAAACAGATGATAGCGTTATATTATATTAAACGCAGATTACATCAGTCTAAGAACAGATGGTAGCATTATATAGATTATTTGCCACTTTCTACTATTCGAAGGCATACAATTGTGAGTGAAGAAATCAATTTTAGAAATAGCTCTTTCTTAGCATATAATTTTGTCTGCACCAGAGTACTTCATTCATATCTATACCTTTATGCCAACAATTGCTACCAAAATCAGGTCATCCTCTGGTAGAGTCCATTGTTCTAGCTCCTCCTCATTGGTATTTGGAACATCATTTCTGTCATAGGGTCTATAGGCAAGGGCGACACATCGCAAACTTTTTGCTGCCATATCATCAATGATTCCTTTAAAGAATGACTGCGGAAAAAATTTACACTGTAAGTATCCAGAGATGAATAGTAATATTAACAGCTGATTTTAAAGAGGATCTATACTTAGCATCAATATTCAATTACACGGTTTTACACAACTCAATCCAAGAGAACTCTTCACACAATCTTTAAAAACAAAATTATCTTCAGCTAAATAAGCTACATAAGAGTAGTTATTACCATTTCATTTTTAATCGGTTTCACAGAGCCATTCTCGTCAAAAAATTGTGTGCATGAAGAAAGAACCATCTCAGCTGCCCCTTTCCAGTGAATATGAACATCAGAGTTGGACTGCAACAATATTAGAAGTTTGAAACTTAAAACAGCATAAGAACATTAATTAGATAATACGTATTGTAGTAAATACTTCGGATTCTTATAAGGGAGATCATACACATAAAGCAATGTGTACTTTTAACTTAGAAGATAGCAAGGTCAGTAACACACACATCATATCTATCCAATAATGTAAATTTATGACAGGGAAATGCAGGGAGGCAAGTACCAGCTGCAATGCAACTCCACCACGCTTTTTCTCTGAATTGAATGGGCAAACATGGAGAATAATGGCTTCTGATCTCACAGCATCAAACTTCATACCCATCTTTGAACATATGACAAATTTACAAGGATAAGTATATATAATATAAGGGAATAAACGTGTTTTGGAAATAAACTACTGATTCTTAAAATATATTAAGGATATACCTCTACTCCCCAGGACAAAATAGCCTTTTCTGTAGGAGATCCAGAAACTTCTACATTGCCACCCTCCTGTGGAAGAGATTAATAGAAGCTAACATCATTTTAGATATCAAATGGAAGAGGAAAAACTATAGAATACCAATGAGTGAATTCCTTTCTGTAAAGAAGAGCACTTATTAAAGTAACAGAATTCCATTACTTGAATACGAACTTGTCAAAAACAAGAAAAAAAAAAAGTATTAGAAAATAACATCATACCTTAGGAACAAAAACACTACCAGTGGTATTAACTGCAACACCTTCGATTACAAGAGTGGAGAGCTCCTTCATCTGGGAAGCATCATTTGGTGGATTCAACTTCTTTTTACCAGCATAGGCTTCCACTACAGTCATCTATAAGAAAATAAATCAGCGAACGATTTAAACAATTACAGAAGGCTTTCTCCACATGTTCCCCTCTTTGTTGATTTATAAAGAACTTAACTTAGCTTCTTCTCAACCCATTGCAATAGAAAACAGTAAAAAACTAAAAACCAATGATTATGTATGAAGCTACAGAAATATAAACCAATACTCACCTGATTTAATGTAAGTGTTCCAGTTTTATCACTGCAAATAGTAGTTGCAGAACCCATAGTTTCACAAGCTGAAAGCCTTCGTACCTGTAAAAACAAATAAATAAAAGGATATTAATGTTATACAGTGATAAAATGAACCTGAAAATTCTATAGAAAAATCAAATAAGGCTCATTGAAATGGCAATAAAACAAAATGGCTACTCAAGACTTCTACACATACACTAGTTTATCAATACTTCACAATGAAATTTTGAATAACCGTGAGGCTTAGGAGAGATAGATTATAAATTATAGCTTAATAAATCCTTATAGTTATAGCAAATAATGACTAAGTCTGCATCCTCCAGTTATGTTCTATTAATTGGTAGTCAAATAGCACGATCAACAAAAACCTTTTCAAATATCAAAGCAGTGAAATGTTAAGATTGCAAAATTTTGACATAATACAGATATCAATACATATCAATCCGATATCATGCAGATACATACAGCACAAATAGTATCTTAAATAGTTAACAAAACAACATGAACTGAAAGTGCGATTCTATTTCCACGTTTAAGCACATTTCTGGGAGGATGTACATTACAAGTATATTCCCAAATTAAAGATGCAGAAAAAGGAAAGCAAAAAAAAAAAAAAAAAAAAAAAAAAAAAAAAAAAAAAAAAAACATACTAGGGCTTTATCTGCCATCATTTTGCGCATCGAGTAAGCTAGGCTGTCAGGAAAAATAACAAAAATAAATACTGAGACACCAAAAACAACACAAAAATTACCCAGATGGGAAAAAGAAAAACAACACTCTTACGTTAAAGTAACAGCTAAGGGGAGTCCTTCAGGTACTGCAACAACCACAATCGTGACCTGAAATGTGCGATGGTCAAGAACATGAACCACTATATAAGGTTTACATCAGAAGAATTAATCATACCGCAATGGTGAAAATCTCAATCACTCCATCAACTGCTTCACTAAAGCTTGTTTTACCCCCAACAAATTGTACTTTACCATCAGGACCTTTGGTGTGGCCAGTAAAATATCTGCAAGAATATCCTTAAAGTTACAGCTCCCACTGGACGATGTTCCACTAGTCAGTAAAATAAATGACGCATATAATACTTACCGTAGCACCAGAATGACCAGGACGGCTACAGCAACAGAAAGCCCAACTATGCCTATAAAAGTTGCCACCCCATTTAATCGCACCTAATTAACATATGTGTTATTAAAAGCCCAACTCTTCTGAAAACAATCTAGAGGCAAAAGGAAACGAAAAAAAAACCTGCAAAGGAGTTTCTTCACCGGTGTCTTCAGAGATACTTGCCATCAGCAATCCCCATTCGGTATTAATTCCAACACCAGTAATCTAAAACCAGAAAAAGTAGCTAATGCTCAAACAAATGCAATACAGCATAGAATAAAACATACCAAATATTAAGACTCAAATGAATACTGAATGAATACAAAAAAAGCTCATACCAGCATATTTCCAAAGCCATCTGCCACTTTACAACCGGCTAAAAGAAAGGGTGACTTTTTGTCTTTATGAACCTGTGAAAAGAGGCATACATCTTGAAAAATATCAATTTAGCAATACCAAAATTAATTTCAAAGTAGCCTAACCAGCTTACAATCTTGCTTTCTCCAGTCATGCTGGATTCATCAATCGCCAAGGAGTGACCAGATATGAAGACTCCATCAGCAGGGACCTGGGTTTACAAAATAAGAAGTTCAAGTTAGTATTCTCGGGTCATGCTAGATTCAGCAAGTGAACAGAAAACGTAACTATGTGCACCTGGTCTCCAATTTTAAGAGGCACAACATCACCAACAACAATGTCAAATATAGAGATCTTTTCCCTTCTGCCACCTCTAATCACCTGCATTGACAATATTGTGCAATTAGATATGTGCAAAAATATATCTAAACCCAATAGATTTGTATAAGGAATAAGCAAGATAAAGTGTGCCGTATGTTTTGTTAAAGATCACACACCTCTAGCTGAATATTCCTTTTCTCTGCGTTCAAATTTTTAAACTGAAGAGATTGTCGATAATCACTGATGGCTGTTGATAAATCAAATTAAGTTTGATGAAAAAAAGGAAGTTACTCATATCATATATTTAAAGCAGAAGAGATAATAATTTCAAGTTTACGACAAGAAAATGCCAAAAAAAAAAAAAAAAGTTTACGACCAGAAAATTGGAACTGTGCAGGCAATGACTAAACATAATGTATAGTAATGAACGAAACAAGCAAGCCTGAAACCAGTGATACGCACAGACATATCTAAATAGCTGTCAGAACAGTATACATATCCATCTCCCCTCTCCTTCCCCTCCCTCCTACCTTCCCCACTTGCAAGTTTCCAAAGAATAAACTAGTTATTACACCAAATGAATTTCAAAAATGATCTTAGAAAAGAAACTCAAGTCTCAGACGTCAGACCTAACCAGTTATTTCAATCTAAAACCTTTGTTTTTGAACATTGTAAACTTTTTTGCACCCAACAACAGTTAGGTGCTTTTTTAACAAGAATGACTTGATTTTAGAGTAAGCTTCAACATCAACTACACTAAATCAAAGCCATGAAATCTCAAACCCAGCTCCAGTCTCTCTTTGCCATTATGTCTCATCTACCAGCTAACAACAAAAATAAAAAGGTTTAGTGGCAATATTCATACCAGTAACAAATATGACAAGCAACACTGCAAAAACAATGCTTCCTCCATCATACCATCCTTCCTTAAGACCCTGCATTTAGAAACTAGAGTCAAAATTTCAGCCTTGGAGAGGAGATTAATACAAGGGGAAAGCAGTAGATTACTTAATAAGTCAATGACTGTCGGGAGGTCAATAACACATATTTCCCTAGAGAAACAGAAGTAGGATTCTTTTGTACAAGAAAAAATTCCAAGAGAGCTATTTATGTTCAAAGACCCTTACAGAAATCCAGTAATACAAGCTCACCTCAGTTTTAATCCCTAATGCTAGTGACACAACTGCAGCTATGATTAAGATAATAAGGGTCAAATCTTGCCAAGATTCCCACAGAAAAGACTGCAAAAACAAGGAATTTATCAAATCAGAATAATTTCTGATAAAAATGAAAAATGCTTTGGAGGTGTTTTCATAAAGTAGACAAACTGATTACCCAGAAACCCTTTCCCTTTTTGGTAGGGTATGTATTTGATCCAAATGAGTTCTTTCGCTTTACAATATCATCCACCTCCCCTGAGACTCCTGTTTCTAAGTTTGTACTAAGCTTATCTTCCAGCCCTTTAACCTGAAAGTCACAATGTTGTAAAGTCAGTAGACAATTATCATTGCATGAAGGGTAGAAGTAGAGATAATATTACTTACTCCTCCATAATCATCCAGAGCTGAAATTTTATTATCCCTGACCATTGTAGAAAGTTGTTCAAGTCCAATTCCATAATCACCCGTTGATATTGGAGGTGACAATGAAGGGTCTAGCACTAAATACATATCATGAAAAGAACATAATAAGCAACTGTCACAGGAATCAAACTTTAAGTGTAGGCTGTGTAACACAGGATCAAGGGATTACCAATATCTCGTTGCCCAGCCAATTTGAAAAGCATTGCTGCCTGATGAACCACCAAAAGAAACAACAAAAGTAAGAAATATATCACATTAAAACAACAACAATAAAACAAGTACATCAATCTCGGAAAAAAGTCTGGTAATACTTACTCTCACAACTTGCGCATGGGCTCTTATCATTCTTCTCCTTTGCTCTTTCTCTTCATCCTTCTTTAGATCCAAGGTGTAGCGAAATCGACGGGAGGCATTTAGCACAAGTGCTGCTTGCTGCAATGGGGGAAATGTATCAGAAACTTTAAGTTCCAAACACCCTCATTATCTATTGTGACACCGTAACACAAGGCAGAAACCCAATAAAAAGAAGTTTGTGTTATGAATAACAACACGATCAAATAAATATGTTCATTCAAAGGAATATAAGCTAGTAGCAATTGCCAAAAATCAAAAATCATGTCACTGGAATCCCTATTCCAACATGGTTGATATTACCCTAAAAGCTCTTGGAAAACATTGTTGGAAAATCTCCACTACACTACGTCTGTTGCTACAACTTGATCTTATCTCAAGCCTTTAATAATTATCATTACTATACTAATATCATGTCAAAAAAAATAATCCCTGCTTACCTCTTAAAGGACATACTGAGGAAATATAATCATCACTAAAAGAACATTAGACTCTCAGAGTGATGAATGGAATATTATCATACCAAGCCACAAACAAATGTAGTGTAGTAGTAACAGAAAAAAAAACAAAAATACCAAGTAACAGATTAATGTCAGAAATCTGAAAATCTTGAAATCTATAGAATACATGTGTTTAAGCAGAATCCACTCTAGCTAAAAACCAAATCGAGGGTTCACTAGCCAAAAAGCTCTGCAGGTATTTGGAAGATAATTGTATGAAATAAACAAAGCCATCTTGATACAAGGGATGTTTTTAATAAAGTAGAAAAGATTATTTACAACGGCATTTGTTAGATGATCCCGAAATTAGCAATTCACTTTAAGGAAATCAACATCCAAGTTAAGTATATTTACTGAATTTCAGTTCTCATGCTCCAGTAGACCACATTACACTTCCATCTACCAAATAGATACTCCTCACTAGAAACAAGTCCAATAATATAAGTTTTTGTTATATACTGCCATCCTCAAGCACAAACTCCACTTCTCCAACCCAAAAATAATATTGCTGAGGAAACGGGAGCCAGGGAAGAACCTTTTATAAGAATCTGTTTCTACCATTGTTAACCAGATGTATCTTTTCATGACCCATGCATCAACTGCAACACCAGAAATATCTCCCTCTATGATTGCAAAGCATCATATATATGTTGATAGAATATGCAAAGCCGAAATGTGGAACTCTCATCACATGCAAAAACCCCAGATTCTTACAAAAATATTTGTACACGATGTATCATCTTCATGGCAACCTAGGTACCTTTTCATATAAGCAACTTCTCCAAATATTTTGATTGTTAGGAATAAATATTACATTTGAACCTCTTAAGGCATCCAGCAAATTTCTGTGTACAGCAATTGAGAGGAAGTACCACTCTCTGTCGGGTATGTATTTCATCATACATACTATCGTATTGCGGTTAAAAATGCCAACCTTTTTTTTTTTTTTTTTTTGGGGGGGGGGGGTTAATTTCATTGTATTGTAAGATACAACTTAAATACTTAGTACAAATAGTACCCCTGAATGGTCTAGTAGTAAAAGTAAAACCTTCCCACAGTGCTGTAAAAACCTCCAATGATATGTTTTTTTTTTTTTTTTTTTGACATTTTTCACTCTCCTCTCTTTTCTGGCCACATCTTTTTTTCCTGATCTTCTCACCTTTTTCTTTCTCTTTTTCCTTGAGGTATAGATTGGCCCTCCCGTACCACGTAGGTGCCTATCCAGCCTCGTATGGTTGTCTCTTGAAAACAATAGGCGAACCCTGTGGTTGTGGTTACTCGGCTACAATGATTGTCTTCAAAGAAACAACATGTTCTAAATACTACAAGAATTTTTAACAAATCATCCTTGTCGTCGATCATTGTCTTGTTTGTTGGAGTCTTTTACACCTTCAACACTACCTTCCTTAATTCATATAACCATCACAATCACCACAAAATTGATTGAACCCCACCATGAACAAAATCACATGGGCATCCTCTCCTAGTGAATAGTCTAAATACAATCCAATCATCACTCTTTACATATAATATCCATTTAAATTACATTATAATCAAACGCACAATAACACAAACACATAAACAAATAAGATCATGTTACATGGTACAAGGGTAACAACATATAAACAATTTCTTTTTAAACACCAAATAAAAAATAAATAAATAAAGCATACCCTCCAACGCCTAAGGGATTCAGGTGGTGCATTCTTAGTATTGGCAATATCAAAAGGGTCATCAAAATACTCGTCCTCGTCCTCCACCTCCTTCTCGACCGCCTCGTATTCATGTTCATTGTCATAAGCAACACCCGCCTCAACATCAACACTTCCCGGCGGCAACATCTCCTTGTTATCGGTTGGCTCGAGGCCACCCGCCATGATAAATAGCCCTTGTTTTTCCTCAAACTATTTCTTTATTTGTCACTAAACAAAATAAAATCATAAAAAACCCCCAAAAAAAATTAAGGAGCCTTCTCAAGGAGAGATGGCACCCGCCCTATAATTTTTTGGGGGTAAACAAATTAGTTCAGAGCCAGTGCCGCCACCCCCTACTCAACCCAAAAACAACCAAACAAAAATACAAACCCCAAAAAAAATTTGAAAAAAAAAAATCCCAAAAATAATTATTGGATGAATATTAACCAACAATAAAATCGGATCATTCGGAAAAAAAACCAAAAAAATCCCAGATAAGAGAAACGTGTAAAATGGCTGAAGGAGAGAAAATACAGGAGAAATAACACACGTTTTAAATTGCATATTAAAAGTAATTAATTCTATTAATAGTAACAGTTTTACTTAATTAAAAACGCTGAATTTAGATTCATTGTATTCATAATTTAAAATTTATTAGTGGGTATTTTGTTAAAGAAACTTACCGCAAACACAGCAAAAATTATGCCGCCAATCTCTCTGGTTTTTCTTCGGTGTTCCTTTCTGAAAGTACATTTTTTGATGATTATTTGAATTAGTTGGTTAAGTTAGTGGTGATGAATGCGATGACGATTGTGGATGAATCTGCTACACTACACAGAAAGTGGGGAATAAGTAGTTGAATATAAGTAGAGTCGATTTTTGTAACTTTCGTAGAAATTTCCCGCCTTTTAAAAGTTATTACTCTTATACAGTAGAGTACAGTACTAGAACCCGTGGTACACACGATTAGAAAAATTCAGATGTATACCTCCGTTTTCTAATGTTCTTAACACTACGATAAAGAAGGGAGAAAGTGGGGTAAGAGAGAATAACGTAGTAAAAGTGGTTTGTAAAACATGGAATAAAGTACTTTGACAAAAACAAAATTTATAAAGAACATTATGAAAAGGAGTGTATGAATGAATAATTAGATTGGAATAATATAAACCTTACATTTTCCACATTTTCTATGAAAAGCCTTAAATGTACTATCTAAGCTTTTTTGAGTGCATGATACGTCGAAGCTCATTTATGTTTTCCAAGGACTAAGATTGTAACTTGAATTTAATTGAATCGAATTAAACTGAATTATAGAAGAGAAAATTGAGTACTAGACTAGTGAGTCACTGAATGAGTGGCCTACTCATAACAATAACGAGTCACGAGCTCTTATCTATTGACCATATATTCCATGGCCAGATTGAAGTCTGCTCACACCTAACTCACATTATTGTCCTTCAAACTTTCCAATTTCAAATATAGAGTGATTGATCATTTGATCTCCATTGTCGCATGCTTTTCATCAATTTCACTCCAATCCACCGTCTTTGATGGTGTGTAAAAAGGATTCCTGGTTGCGGCGGTTTGAAAAGAAAATTACGAGCTAGAGTAAACCATCCAAAATCATTAAGCTTTCAAGTCATAATGTGAGCAGACCTAAAAGCATCTATTATAGACTTTTAGCTCACACTGTTCAACGGAGAACAAAAGCAAGACAATGATAAAAAATGGCGCCTTTCGGCATAAAATTCTCCAATTAATCATATAATTTTCATAATACTTCCAGATTTCATTGAACCACAGGACCACAAAATTAAGCTTGTATTCTTCCTATTGCTCTTCATTCAAGGCCACAGTCACGGGTATTAAGTATTAATCAGCGTGAACTATCAAACAAACTACTTTTAAAACAATCAATCCACATATCTCCGTGCATTATGTACACAAGTCAAGACTCAGCAAAATTCTGGGTAATTACAAATCAGACAGTGGCCAAAACTCAACAATCATTAGATGAAAGTACTGAATATATCAAGAAGGTGGGATGATAGGGTTATGAGCCTCAATGTCAACATGCTGAATTCCTGGAACAAGCTTCTGGATCTCTGATTCCAGCCTATCTACTTCACTTCCAAGAGCAGTCACAACTTCCTCGCCTGTCATTTACAATAATTAAGCTTCTCTAAGTGATGAAATAGTTCTACATAAATTTACCCTTAGACATGCATGTTACCCTCTTTGACTGCACATGCTCATTTCAGAAAGACTTAGTCCACAATTACATACCATAGTTCGACATAACCTTGAGCAATTCAGTGTCATCTTCTCCATTTGCAGCATCCCGGAACTGCACAGTAAGAAACTCTCAACTAAGTATACAGACAAGGAGTTTCCCCCACAAAAACAAGGGTGGCATATACAGATGTTTCACTTAATTAGCAAACACTGTACACAAACTATGTTACTTTGACTTGGCATTTTTGGTACCAAACCTGTGTCAGTACAATACAGCAAAGACAAGGGTATGGAATCCATACCCGACAATTGATCTAACAACTGAACAATTCATGTGACTTAAATCCACAGGTAAGACAAACGAAGGGGCCAAGAAGAGAGGCTTTAGGAGAGTGCAATCAACATAAAGGAATAGATTTGCCATTCAAGGAGCAACGTAGAGGTCCTAGATTAAAATGGTAAATATATGCGTGGATCTAACACGTTTTTGAGTTGAGTCCAAGTGGAGTTACTTATTGGGCTTTGGATTTTAGGGCCCTTGATATTCTAATGATTTTAGTTTCATGTCTTGATATTAGATATGGATTATTATTGTTAGAGGCTGTATTCAAGAAGTTAGAATCTCGTATCCTGCATCCATTCCAAAACTAGAAGTGTACCCATAATTCTAAATTCGAGTCTTGCCAAGTTAGATATGTACACGTATGCAACACCTATAACTGAGTTTATCGTAGGTCATGCACCAAAAAGTGAACATACTAGGAGAAATAATCTATTAATAAAAAAAAAAGTATAAAAAATGGATGATAGGCTTATAGAAAATTACCTGTCTAGCCCATGGTTCACGCCCAGCACGATTAATGTAATTTTGCACCAGCACGACACCATTGAAATCTGTTGCATGGACACCTTTCAGGGTTAATTCACTTTAATATAGCTACATTTAGTCACGTATGAAACATTAAGGGGTATATAAAAGATTAGTCATATAAATCCAATAATTTTAACATAGATCCTTGAGCACATAATTGATAAAGCATCATATGCTTAATTAAAACATTACAGTTTCTCATTTTGTATGCACTGAAGATATTCGCAGAAAGTGCTGGACAAAATATTCATGGTTATGATAACTTCCTGAACCCATTCGTTGTCCAAAATACATTAAAAACTATATTGGCTGACACCTGACTAGAGTATGTTCATGTTATTAACCACAAAGGTAGCAAAATTGACAAGGCAATAAAAAATAACTGCCTCCATCCCCAAAAAAAAAGAGAAGGAAAGAAAAATAATAAAGTATCTACTGCCGTTCCTGGTGAGCAATTGAGCATGGTATCCACTAAATGCACATATCATGCAGCATAACTGTAAAAATTAAAGAAAGGAAAGTGAGAAGATTCACCAATTTCTGCCTTAAATCTGAAGAACCCAGGTCCAATCACCTCACTTTTGCAGTCATAAATTGCATCTACAACCTTTCAAAGATTTAAGGACAAGCAGTGAGAAAGGAGATGCTTTATAACCATAGTGTAACTGATTAAGTTAAGCAGTGATTCAAATGAAAGTGTGGCACCCAAAGAAGACATACTGGGTCATTTTTCAAAAACTCCAAGACCTTTTGCATATCCTGGTCATCAATTGCCCTTCCAATCAAAGCATGACGATTTCTTTGGATCAAGAAAATGGCAACCTGCGATTATTCCACAAACAAATACCCATTAATTATGAAGGAAAGAAACAAACTCTAGTATTCATAAGCCACAAGTTGCTACATTAACTACTTCAAAACAATAATTTAATAAAACATTTGGTATCAGACGAGTTCTATATTTTTCTCCTTTCCTCAAATTTTGATTTCAATTCCATTAAACATCATTTAGAGCCCAGTATTACTCCTGCCACAGGCAAGGTTGGGAGGTTCTCATGTACACAATGTAACTCCTAGTAGTCATAGATTTAGAGAGGCTGTTTTCCAAGGACCACACTCCATTCCATTGATTAACTAAAAGTCTAATATGCAAACATTAGAAAGAAAGAGCTCCCAAGTTCCAACAATTAAAGACTTCGACCTAATCTTTTTGGTGCCTCTTGTGGTATACAATACATTGTGATGACTTAAAGATACTGTTGCAGATGCTCAGTATGAACTTTTTTCTACCACGTTTTTCTCTCCAATACGAGATAGTTCATAGTTGTATGACTTGTATACGAGTATGAGTTGGAGTGTCCTTGACTCATGTCAACCAAAATATGCCAAAAAACTGCTATGTATAAATAAGATGGTTTTCAAGTTCATCATGTGAGTTTTGCAAGTTGAATAGGAAAGAAATGTTACTGCTTTCTATTTTAACGTTGTAATTAATTTGGTTGGAGATGGATGATAACACCTTTCAAGATTGGGTATCTGCTCCGGTTCCTATGTGGGAAGTTGTATATAATATATAGCTTCTCTGTGGCTCAGGCTCGTGGTGCTGTTTCCGGCTTAAATATTGTGGTCTACAGACCCACTCTTTCACACTTGTAAATCGAGATCAATTGGCTCTTTCACACTTTTCTGTCAGTTGTCGAGTATGGCAGTGGCACATAGGAAAGATACAGTGTTTTAAGCTTTATTTTTATGCATTTAAAAGGCTTGGATATTTATGTAGTTCACCTAATTACCTAAAGATGTGTAATTTCGATAACAGCAACCATCAAAAAGGAATGGAGGTAGTATTACTTTTACCACATAACATTCATAATACTCCGTAACAAATGTTATTATGTAAAGTATATTTAGATTGGTCTATATAAAATTTTCAATGGATCAAGTTTTGATAATTTTTCATTATTGATAATTAATATTGATTGTTAATGTTGTGCATAGGCAAACGAGAAAGCCAAAGTTTAATGTCACTCCTAGGGGGCTAGGGCTGCATACATCAAAAATGATAATAATACCATACCACGCCAGAAGAAACAAAACATCAATGGCTATAAGCACTCTAAGCAAAGCGCCAAAGCCACATCTAGAAAGTTGTTGAGAGGTTTTACTCACCATTCCAAGCAAATTACCAACAACTATTGAACCAATGGGGTCATAGATTGGATTCCCAGTGGCATTCACAGCCATTAGGGAAGCGCCTGCAATAGCTAGGCCAGTTACTGCAGCACCATCCTGCGAATTCAAAGTTAATGAATAAGGGACACAATGAGGGGTATATCAGAGAACACAGCCCACCACAGAAAGCCCTCCTTCAGGCAAGAAAGACAAACAATAGGAATAAATTGCATCCCCAAAACAAAAGAGAAAAAAAAAGTCAGTGAAGCCTATAATGTGCTTGAAGACATAAAGCATGTACCATGAGTGAGAGTGAGTGGATAAGTGTGTGTTACAAGTGATTCACATGAGTGCGTGAGCATGAGGAAAAATAATACTCCAAGGCTTAAGCAGAACAATCAGTATTATGGGATTATAGGTCAATGCAACCAATCAATTTATGGAAAGCATATAATGATAGCAGATCAGTTACAGTATCAGACTACAGAGGTAGCACAAACCCTTTTGAAATCAAATTCCAATATGCTCAATTAAGAATACAGTTTGTCATCAATAACAGGAAACAAAGTCAGATAAGATGGAACCCCCCATACAATGAAAAATAAGACAAGAGTCCCATACCTATGAACATAACAAAAGAAAGAATTTCTCTTCTCTATAGGGTGTGAATTCACAAGTCTATATGAGAGAGAGAAGGCAGAAAGGAGGGGGGGGGGGGGGGAGAGGAACCCAGATATCTCATTTAAGGAAGTAAAATAAAAATTTCCCAAGCCACGGGCCTTTTCAGCAAATCAAATTTCATCAGACCCCAATTCTATTTGTTAGGTTTTACTTTTAATATTTAATAATACTATCCCTAAGTATTGACGAAAGTGCCAGAAATAAAAACAAGACACATTCTAAATCAAATGCATATTTCATTAACAATCTAACATCTAGCTAACTTAAAAACCTAGGAAGCATAGATATATGGAGTAATAGTATACATTATATCCAAAAAGTATTACACTTTAACCATAATACATAGATTAGTGCACATGTACCTAAATTTTCGTCTATAATGCAACAGTAACAACGACTTACCTCTGTCATGACTGCAACAGAAGTTGGATCATGTCCACGCCAAATGTAGTCTCTAAGCTTCATTCCCTCAGCAGCTGCCCCTTTCCTTACAGCATGTATTGCAACAACCAGAGAAGCACCTGAACAACTGCTGATGTGTTAGAAAAACAAATCAAACAAGCAATCAAATAATGACCAGCAATCTTTATTGAAAATGACTGTACCTTCAATAATAAAGGAGCCACCTATAACAAGGGCTGCATATTTAATGTGTTCTGGGGGCTGGAAAGATTATCAAAACAGAATTTAGAGTAGTTGCAGACAAATCATCATAGTGCAGTGATATTTTTTAATAATTTGTAAATACCTGCGAATCCCACAAGTGTTGAAATCCATGTATTATTGTTGCACCCGAGCCAAGGCAGAATATGCCAACAGCAGAAATCAAGGACCAGACAAATCTCTCCTTTGAGTAACCGTAGCTATGCAACACAAAGCAATGGAACTCATATCAGCCTATCAGGTATGTGCCCATCACCCACTAACACAATTTTTATTTTTCATTTTATTCTAACACTTTTTTTATATATACAATTAATATTAAACACAGCCTATTTTGATTATTTCATCTAAGTAAATCCAACATAAACTAACATGAAAGCATCAGTTCTTGAACTTTTTTTCTCCCAGTAGCTGACACTTGTCTATTAAACCGCAAATCAGTGAGTTTCTATGGAATATAATGGAGCACAAAATCAATGAAGTCACTTTCTATGAAAAACTTACGGATGAAGAGCGTCTGGACCACGCCTTGAACTACTCAACCCATATGCAAGAAGCGCCTACAATGTGAAGATGAATTAGTCTCTCTGCATGCAATAATCGATGGATAGAGTCAATCTCAATGCACCAATACTTTCAATAAACAACATTCACATGATATTACGGGGGGAAAAAATAGAGTAACAGGTTTACCTGATTTGCAAAATCCGCAACAGAGTGTATAACTTCAGCCAGCATAACATGGCTAGAAGTCGTCATCCAGACCCCAAATTTGAGAGAAAATACAAGAAAATTGCACCATAATGCAGTTGTGACAGCTCGCTGACTAAAGAAATAACAGAAAGGTAATCAATAAATGAAGACATTCAAATATATATATATCAAAGTATCTCCAAGTCATAAGCTATCATCATGAGCAATCATTATGTGTGAATGAATGCATGTAATATTGTACAATTGTTAAGTACATCATTAATTATATCTTATGCCTAATCATAGCCCTATTACTTGCAGCACCACTAAGCAGTAAGCACATGTGAGTCAATTTCATAACTTTATCGTATATAGCTAAGGGCATATATCTGTACATAGCTACTATGACACAAAACCCCTATCAGAGCATCAATTTATTGAGTTTATTCCAAGAACCTAACACACTAGACACGATCAAGCAACCTATCACTGTAATCACCCAAATACATGAATAAGTTTGGTACAATATACACTCTTGTTTTCATCAAATATCAACCTTTATAGAATCTATTCAATTTAATAACTGTTCTCACTAAAGAAACCAATAAGCAAATCCAGCTTATAAAAAGTGTAACGGTTTCTTTTTTCTTTTCTTTTTTTTTTAGGGAACCATTTTCCAATTAATTGATGGTGAAGAATTTTAAAAAAATAACCACAACCAAATAGATTATATGTGAGGATACAATATAATTACAATATTACTAGTATAAAAAAAACAAGGCTCCAGCTTTTTTAAAAAGCCATATGTAAATAATAGATTAATAAACCCACTATACTAACACAAAAAACAGATAATTTTATCAATAACTCATGAGCCAATATTACAAATTAATTCAAGAAAAAACATATAAATAAGAAAATTAATAAAATTAAATTAAATTACCTGTGTTGATCAGTTACTTCAATCCTTTTAACTTCTTTAGCTCTAGTAAAAAAATCTGCACCCCAATACAAAGACAAATTGAACAAAATTAACAACAAACCACCCAATAACTCAAAATCAAACATTAAAAGACATTTTTAAACCAAAAAAATGCTGAAAAGTAAGAGAAAAAGGGAAGAAACAATTACTGCGATGAAAAGAAAGCTGATGATGACTAAAATCAATCGGAATTTGGGAAAAGGGAGAAACCCTTTTGGAGGAGGGATTAGACAACAAAAACCCTTGTAAGAAATTGGTAGAAATATTAGTATTAGGAATTCTTCGAAACCCTTGTTCAACACCCGATTTCGCAGGAGTTGACGAAGAATTGGAATCGTCGCAACAACAAAAGATTGGAGAGAGAGAATGCGGCGGAGTTAGCGACGGAGGTCGGAGGGGTGGGCGAGGGAGGAGAGAGAAAAAGCGCCGCCGCTGCATTTTCTCTATTATTGGTGCTGCTACTGCTACTGCTACTGCTACTGCTACTGTTGCTGCATTATCTTCAGGAAAATGGAGGAGAGAGAAAATGGAGAAGAAGAGATTGAAGATTGAAAAGTAGAAGTTGGCGGTTAGACTAAGAATCAAGCAAGCATTTTTTCAATGAAATGAAGCATTATTCTTACTTCCCTCCAACCTCTGTCACAATGTCACATTACACTCTTGCATTTTGTTATGTGCAGATAGACAATAACAACAATGTCAACGAGATTTGATTTAATAATCACGTGGTAATTCGTGGTCTAAAAATGTGTAAGATAGTTTATTCCATGAAAATTTACTCCATAAGTCTATACAATATGTTAGAAAGGATTTTGTTTGATGTATTTTAATTAAGGCCTAGTTCGGCAAAATGTAGTATATGTGTTAACTGTGACTTTTTTTTTACGAAATTAGTACTTTGAATTAGTCAAATCACTAAAAAAAAGCTACCTAAAAGCTATTGTCGAATACGCCTAAATCGATAAAGTTTAGCTTAGGTTGTTTAAACAAAAAAAAAAGCTGTAATGCGCGAGTTGATGAATCCAATACGGAGTAATAAGGATCAAAGATTATTCAAACTAATTTCAAATCCGATAATAAAAAGTTATAGTTATGAACAATTTGGTTGATTTTGGGTCTATGCATATCTTCTCTTTTTATTTTTTTTTTATTTTTTTTTAGTGCAAACCATAGATATCTATTGTTGATGAATAGTTAGGAGGAAGTACTATTGAAGTTTTGTCATGCATTTACAAATGCATAACAAATATAAAAATATTAAAAAGTACATGGAAGAGAGAGAAAGGAGGAGAGAGATAGGTAGGTAAGACCACTTTTAAATGTACCACTGCAAACTTATATAATATCATTGCCTATTTAGTGATACTATTTCTATACATAGTTGGTACTACTGAATGCATATATAGTATAACTACATGCATACATTGTACCGCTGAATATTCAATAGTACTATTTGATGGTAGTATTGATCACCCGATGGTACTACTCTAAATTCAGAATATGCATTTATATATAATTACACCCTTGCCCCTTGTCTGCATTTCTCTATGCATAACAAAACTCCATTAGGACAAGCTCGAATAGTTAGTTGATTTTGGGTCAAGTCAAGTTTTAAAGATAAATAAAATATTATATTTTTTAAAACAATTGTTAAAATATCATACTTTTAAAAATAATAGTTAGTTGATTCTCGCATTCTCGTGTGCAAAGCATGTGAATAGTTAAATGCATAAATGTGAAAAGGTCCACCTAGAATTAAGTACACAAATAATGCATAATACGAAGTAGATGCTTAGTCGGGTTTGGGTCAGAGAGTTTAAGTTGGGTACTCCGTAAATCCGTAATCATTAGTTCGTTACATGTCAATCTTGCTAGGATTAGCCAAGGCAAAGGGCTCGAGAGCAACAAATGACATTAGTTACAATTTATTTACCTAAATCAAAATGTGCAGATTTTTAACTATGCAATGTCACTATATTCTCATGATCTGGGAGTCCAAACAGACCGAATGTCATGATCACAAAACACAAACTTTATATCTACACAGAATAATCACAATATTCATAGAAGAAAATGACATAGAACATAACCTTTCATAGAACAAATTGTTTCAGCATTATGGAAGAGATCTAACCATCGCAAGAAGGAAATTCAGAATCATGGAATCTCACATCAATCTTCAAAGCAGGTATTAAGGCACATAAGAGTATAAGATATGCCAATGTCTAAAGATAATCAGGTAAAAATTAGTGTCTTAGAAGTTAAAAGCCGTATTTCATTGTACATCTCAGAGAAAAAAATTATTCTGAAAATTCCTACATTCATAGGGTGTATGCTTAACGACTAAAACTAGATAATTGTATTCCTTAAGGGATGCAACTATTGTTGGAAATTGAAAAACCTATAACACATCTAAGGGCATCTTTAAGGGTGAACTATTTAATTGTTCACAATGAATAAACAAATAAAGTGGTGGCTTAATGGCAAACCTTTAATGGTTCATGTTGAGTGGTCATGGGTTCGATTGCAGGAGCAAGCATTTCCATGAATTAATTCGCTGTGGGCCCCACCAATATTTTGGACTGGTATTATAGCAAAACGACGTCGTTTTGCTGTTTCATGGTGCAAAACGACGTCGTTTTGCTGTTGAAGCTCAGAAAAAAAAATAGAAATCAGCGGCTGGGAGCGCGCCACTTGGCCCAGCCGCTGCTTGACACGTGTGCACTGTTTTAAATATATCCGTTGTAATTTTGCAACGGATATATTTTACAAAATACAAATCAAAAAAAAAAAAAAATTACCAACGACTCTATTTTTTTCCCCTCTATAAATAGACACCCATATTGATATATTTTTTTCAACTTTCAAAATTCATTTTTTTCTACTATATTTTTCTCTTCAAAAATCCCCTCTATAATTACCAATATTATTATTATTTATACCAATATTAATATTATTATTGTTATTATTATTTTTAATTATTATCATTAATATTATTATTAATATTATTATTATTATTGTTTTTATTATTATCGTTATTATTATTATTATTATTTTTATTATTATCGTTATTATTATTATTATCGTTATTATTATTATTATTATTATTATTATTATTATTATTATCGTTGTTATTATTATTATTATTATCATCGTTGTTATTATTATTATTATTATTATTATTATTATTATTATCTTACTGATGGGTATTATCTTACTGATGGAATCTACCCTAGATGGGCTTCTTTTGTGAAATCCATTACGAGTCCACAAACTCATAAGGATCGTTTATTCGCAAAACACCAGGAAGCTGCAAGAAAAGACGTTGAACGTGCATTTGGGGTCCTTCAAGCTCGTTTTGCCATTATTAAAAAGCTGTCTTTGGCGTGGGATACCGACATACTCCACGATATCATGCTCGCCTGCATCATAATACATAATATGATCGTTGAAGATGAACGAGAGACGTATCAAAATAACGTTAATACCAATGAGTTTATGAATGCTGGAGGGAACGCTAATGAGGACACTACCGAGTACCGTACTGATCGTATTGTGGATATCGGCTTATACTTGTCTCGTAGAACAGAGATTGAGGATCAACAGACTCATTTGCAGCTAAAAAACGACTTGGTCGAACATATATGGAATAAATTTGGTAACAACGAAAACTTAGGCAACTAGGTTTACAACAAATGGTTATCCCTAAGGACATCTTACAAAACGATGTGTAGTTGTGTTTTTTTTTTTAAATAAAATGTACTAGATTATAGTTGTAGAACTGTAATCACGATTTGTACCTCCTTTTTTTATGTTAATTAAAATTAGCTGCGTTGTTTAAAAAATATTAATCACAAGAATTAATTTTTTAAAAAGCTGATAAAAAAACGCGATAATTTCTTAATTAGTAATCACGATTAAAATATTAAATACGTCAATTAATTACATTGACATCGGTTAATAAATTATAATTATGAAATAAAAAGATTATATTTACAAAAATAAAATAAGGTGGGGTAGGGAGTATTGATGATGAACCATTGTTTAGTGTTTATTGTTAAGAGTGAATATTGTAAATGGTTTGTTGGGTTGATGTGGATGAAAGAGAAATGGTGATAGTGACCCATGAACCATTTTTTTTTTGTTCACCAATAATGGTGCTCTAACAACTGCAGGGGATAGAAAAAATTAAATTACAGCCATGGCAGCATCGCTTAATGCCTCGTGAAGCATGACAATGAACAGCAAAGAAGTTACACTTGTTCTATTTTACACATCTATACGATGTAAAATGAAGCCAATCCAGAACATTAATACATCTATTGGCTATGGCACCAACGCCGCCTAGTCAGTTTGAAACCCTGAACGTTGAGCCCTGGGCCATCTAATGTACCGGAGCCTCAAATCAAAACACAGTTGAAACAGGTAATTGATCTCTGAACAACATCTACTCTCGGAGTTTTGACTACCTCAAAATTGTCCATAGGTCAATTTCGACCTTCCTTCCTAGCACGTTGTCGAATAACAGGTCTGTACTGTTTCTCCCCACTATCATTCCGTGTCACGATTTTTAACGGATGAGCCTCAGTATTAAAGACCCATTGATCTAGGGGAATGACAGTTGGGGGTGAAAAGAGAAGATACAAATATTTTAGGGTTTCTGCCAGGAAGAAGCTTTGCATCATATTGTCTTTAACACCACTATTTACCTGAAAAAAGTTTAGGCATATTACTCGGCAAAATTTTCACTCAAAGATAAAACAATATGAATTTAACATCAACCCTCAGCATTAAGAAAACTATTTCAAACACCTTCAAACTAGAGGGTGCCCCAGCTGATCTTTTTGATAAACATGGGTTGTTCATCAAATGACGAACTTGTAAATAAATGACCAAAAATTTGCACGATCAGCGGTTCAACCATGAACAGTGCACATTTTTGGCTGTTTATTTACAAGTTTGCCATCTTGATAAACATGGGTTGTTTATCAAGATGATTAACTTGTAATATGGAATCTGGAAGGAGTTTAGAGTTTTAGAAGCTTACATCCTTGAGCCCCACATAGCCTGACTCTACGCGAGAGTTCTTCTCAAAAGCTTGAAATATGTTCCAGCCCCATTCTTGATATGTCTTATTTCCAGTGAGACGCCATAAATAGAAAAGTGATTCTACCGTTTCTGGTCTCAAAATGTTCCATGATGTGCCCACAGACATGTCCTACATTGTATGTACATCCAAAGTACATTAAACAAGAGAAGTATTCTGGCTTTCAAGTAAAGGTCACTAAGAAGAAGACTCACCTGCCCAGAGTGAAAGAAATAATTCTCCCCTGCTAATTTAGTAGGTGTCGACTGGTAGAAATTATAGCAAGTCCATGCCAGCTACAAAACCAAAAAACAAATCAGGTACCCTATTCTTATTTTTTATTTTGAGAGGGCTGGTGCATCAAATGTACACCAAAAGTGGAAATAAATGTACTTCCTACAAATCAGAATAGGTGCATCAAATGCCGAATTCAGATGTTTCTGAATAAGCGCATCACTTCCATAAAAGGTAACCCCCTACTATAGTTTATTATTTCTCACACTTACCCCACTTCTCTTTTTTTTTTTTGACAGCATACCCCACTTTTCATTATATTACATATTTCTCTCTTCCATGATCTCAATACATACTTGCACTGTCACTTTATTAGAAAAGTTCACTCACTAACATATATTCACTTTCTTATGATAAATAAATCACTTACAGCTTGCGCAATATAATATCCATAAAATTAACACTCTTATAACTATGTGCCTAACCAAGTGATGCACTTAGTTAAAAACAAAGGGAGTACTTCAAAAACTTTCATAATAGAGTTACATACCCTGATTACAAAAGGATCAACAAGAAGACTGTTCATAAACTTGGCCATTTATTGGCCCACATAGTATGATGGGAATTTCAAACTCATATACTCTCACTTAAATATACATTGAGAGTTTATTTGGCATCAATGAAATTTCCATCAACAAAGGAAAGCATCATAATTTCTCTATTTTCAGGCTTGTCAAGAAGCATCATCATAATGAATGGTAAAGCTGATATGATATGGTGCGCAAAGAAACCACATCAAATCAATCTCACCATCAACTTCTATATCAGTGTTACTGCAAAAAAAACGTAAAATATACAAAGTCCTTCATATATTACTGAATGACTTTCAAAGGTCCTATTATTACGTAATGAATGAAGGGACAATTTCGTAATTACCTAGCGTCACCAAAGTTGTAGTGATGCAAATTTTTTAACACTCCATAACTTATCGGCACATAGCATGCTTACATGAAACTAAAAAGATATTACACCTAAAAGTAGTTTGAGAAAGTTGAACCATGCATTGTGTCAAACATAATGTCAAATACCTCCTTAGCAAGTGACATGAATTTCTCTGAATCTCCTGGACCATAACCCGCGGATCCTAAAGCCAACATTCCGGGCGCAAAGCATGCTAACTCATCCATCTGCACAGATATTTTATTAGAAATACACATAATATTTCAAAACAAGAGCTGTTATTTCATTGCCAAAGTCGTACCTTATGATGCAGAGAATTCCCATTTCGCTCGCAAATATATGTGAATGATGATGGTGTTGTCTTCTGGATCAGAGTTAAAAGCCCGTTCATAGATCTCTCCCACATATCTCTGTATCCAAGATTATTGCATGATTTAAGAGAAGCAATAAAAATAAAATATGAACACAAAAAAGACCATCTGAAGGCATATACAAGAATAAAGTATGCTAAAATATCAAAAATATAAGTTCCACTTCAGTGAATACAGTAGATGGTGACCATGAGATGTAGAGATGCAAAAAATGACTAAGCAAATAGCATAGAAATAATATAAGATTCACAAAACATCATTCTCTTCCTCAGTAGCATAGTCACAGTAAGTAAATAAATCATTAAAGGTGGTTATGCATGATAGCTCACAATAAGTATAACTCACAAGGGATTATAATAAATAAGTCATCAAAGGTGTAAATGCATTAAACTTAATTGCAGCAAAGATTCTGTTGAGACAAACGACTTTATTAATCATCGAGAATAAAAACTTAAGAGAAGTAAATCTGTCTTGATCAAAAGCCAATTCTATAAACCAAGGGTCACTAAAACATTGTATTAAAGCAAAGAGCGGAGAATTAACACTAAAAGTACATAACCTGTATGAGAAAGAGAATGAGCACTCAATATATACGAGGACAAAATAACTTGTTTAGCTTGATCCACTATTTTCTTTATTCCCAGACAAGAAACTAATGTAATGTGCAAGTAGATATCAGCAAAACATACCTGTAGAGATTTACAGATGTAGTTTTATTCCCCTGTATCCACACCTTGAGTAGATATTCATAAAAGCTGCAACCAAATCCTTGGGTTAAATAACAATATTATCCATGAAAAAGCCCGAAGAACAGAAATATTATGCCTTCAAAAGGACAGTTTGAGCTTACAAAAAACAAACAATCCTTACCTGTCACCCATAGCACCAAAAGTGATAGTTGTACGTGATCCCTCTCCACTATTAGGATTAATGTATATAGGCAGCAGACCATCATCAGGGAAGGTTTTATTGAACACTGATATTACATTTTCTACCTACATGTCAAAACAAAATAAAAACGAGACTTTTTAAAGCAATGGGAAAGTGTGCTCTGTAGAGTACGTCCCTTTAACATGTTAAAACCACAATTACATTTGACAAATTACCTTCTGCTGGTACTTAGGGTTTCCTGTCCTCTGAGACAGAGCAATAAATTCAAGTTGCTCAGTGCCTGAATCTGCTAATATGCTGTCGCCCTGCCAAAAAAAAATAACGAAAAATTAACTTCTCGTAATAAAATAAAAAGGCCCTTTCCCATGAAAATGGACATGTATATCAAGACCCTGATCATGTATTGCCTTTCCAAAGAGCAGCATTAACTTAGACAAATTGAAAGCATATTATTCTGATTCTTTCCCAATATTTCACATAGTTTATCAATTACATAAGCAATAGCTAAACGGCCTCTACACTCTTCCCTGTATTAACCAACTCACGATTATCACCAGGTGGTGGTAGTAATTATACACATTGTGGCAAACAACATTTTCAAATTCACTTATATTAAAGACTGCTACATTACCAACACGACCCAAATGATAAGATGCCGAGTAGCTTATGCATAAGCTTTTCTGGGAAAATACTCACAGCATGCTATCCAAAAATGCCAGACAATTTTATAGTCATTTGAACCAGAAAAATATATCTTTAAAATTCAATACAGCAGAGAAGCATGAAATAAAAGGATCAAAATGGTAACAGTATTCATATCCTCACAACTTACCCCTGTCCACCCAGGATTATGAGGTCTTCCATGCGCCAGGTTAATAATGTTATATGGTATACCGGAAGATGTGTCCCATGCAGGTAACAATCTATCAGCAATGTCTTGGGCTTTTTCAAGGAACATCTTGTCATTGGAGAGATCATAAGCACTTAAAAGTCCCCCTACAACTCTGTATTAACATGAAACAAACATACAAAGAATAGGTCTTAAAAATAACCAAGTTTGAAATACTTTTAATGCAGAGAACATTGTGTTAAAAAAATGACATTAAACCTTATAAAAGCAACCTTATGGTTGTCTCAAAGACACTAGCATCATAATCTTTGTTGAAATCCAACGTATTGGCAACCCACCTGCCAAAAGAAGATGCAAATCATCTAGCTGAGCAATCATACAACACAAATAAACACCAGTCAAAAGTAAACATATATTCATCAAAAAAAAAAAAATGAAACGGCAAGCACAAAAATGAAGAGAGCCAATATTAGTAAATTCATGAATATAAGATCTTTCAAAATAATTGGGGAAAAGTAAAAGTGGGCTTCAAAAAGATGAGAAGACATGAGCTAGTATAAAGTGATGGATTTAAGACATTAAGGTTTTTTTTCCTTCACCTTATTCTTATTACTAATTACTCAATCTAATTAAAATCAGCCCAGACCAGACCACATTAGACGAGACCGGAAAAATTCAGACCAAAACAAACAATAAAATAAAAGATAATGAGTCAAATCAGAAATTAAAATCAGACTAGACCAAACTACACCACATCAGAACTTAAAAATAGATCAGAACAGCTTAAAAAAAAAGGGAAAAAAAAAAAGGTGAATAGAACAAAGGCTACACATATAAGCAACATTTGATTGCAAAGATATTTCTCCTCCTCATAGTTCGAGAGAGAAAAATAAGATTCATCCCGACTTTGTTTAATTCTTCAAATTCAAAATATACAGATTCAACTTTATGTTATTGAGAAAAGCGCCCATGACATTGACTGGTTGAATAATTTAAAGCCCATATGGCTATTATAAAACTATTAAGGGTATAAGGACCCACACCTACCCCCATTAATATCTCAAAATAAATATTAAAAATAAAATATACATATATAAGTACTTATAAAAATAAAAGCACTTACTAATACTCCGTATCACATATAAATCTGATTGAACGTATAACAATTTTAATCAATCTAAATTTTGAGACAATTTAACAGTCACATGTCAATCTCAAAAGCATGGGAGCCAAGACAACAAAGGTAAACCTTCCCTCGAAAAGAAAATGTCAGAGAAGCATGATATAAAAAGGTACCAGAACTCACTCTCTAGCTCTCTGGAACTGTTCATCCAGGCCCATAATATACAATGTATCCAATGAGTCTATCAGTGTAGCTCCAAGACCTCCAAAGCTATTGACACCACTCTTGCTCTGGGGCTGTATAGATATAATGAACTTTATTGACACAGGCACAATATAGGACAGGTGTGAATAAAAAGTGACAATACCATTGAGTTGGAAAACCTATAAATTCTTTAGATAGCTCAAGACAACAATGATCAACCACTCAAAACAAACAGATAGTAGAGGCTGTTTTTGTAGATTATGGTTTGCCTTTTGACAGGCATTCAATAATTAATTAATACAACCAAGTACCCCTTCATCATGGAGCTGAAATAGTGACATGGAAATCTTAAACAGATGCACTCGTTTTTTTTTTTATGGTTTTCTCATATCCAACAATGTATAATTAATCAAACATCTCAATGAATAACTAAGGATATAAGAGTAACATGTTCTAAGCATCACCAAGGAATACCTGAAGTTCATCTTGCCCCCAAGCATATTTCTCATAAGAAGTCCAAGCGTGTAGCATGGCCTCTTTCACTTTTTGTCTTCGCTCAACGTCAAGAGGATCATCTGATACAACCTTTTTTGCCGGAATATCATTCTTTATCCCTTTAACATTTTTTACCCCTTCAAGCTGTAAATCAATTACAAAGAATAAAAATGATACTTAAAACATAAAAATTAGTTAATAAATACTACTTCCTCTGTTTTTTTTTTTGTTTTTTTTTTTACTTGCAATACTTCTCTTTTCACGCTTGCCGATACATTATTTTAATTGCTTAATTACTAATATGTAAAAAAATTAAACATTTGAAATTAAAATAGTATAAATCGAGACGAATCCAACAAGATCCCATATGACTATATTTTTGCTTAGCTATAAATCGTCAAAATGGAGCATATGAATTGTGTAAAAGTCAAATTGTTGCAAGTAAAAAAAAAAAGGAGGAAGTATATCATTTGCTTACTTAAGAAGATTTTTAAAAGCATATAATAGCCAGACAATGATTATGTCAATAATTTCTGGCAGAAAGTTTTGAGTTATATGAATCCTAAAGAAGATAGCAGCAGTAAAATAGGTTGACCAATGAGAATAAACAAAGGTTTTTCTCTACATACAGAAGAAATCAGCCATAGAGACATAATGCCATTTCAAGGATGACAATACAATGAAGTCATACAAACTAGCAAGTACATCAGATAGGGGTACAGGGGGAAAATTATACAAATTACAGCAATTATTTTACCTCATCATGCAGACGATTGACCTCTGAATACAACTTTTCTAATTCCTCCTGCAATCATCAATTTTCAATCAGATTAATGCCTAAATTTATTCCAAAATTAAAAATAACTTTTTTTAGAAAAAGTAATAGGGAGGAGGAGAGTGGAGGGGGGGGGGGGGGAGAGAGAGAGAGAGTTTGCAACTTTGAATGTATTTCAGCTGAAGAGACTATCTATTTGCACAGTCAAATATCAACCACTAATATCATATATGAATCACCAACGATGAATATAAATTTTTTTTGGCACTAATCGCTTGAGAGTGAACATTGAATGATTGCAATCAAATTAACAAATCTGAGCTTCACCAGAAGCAGCAATCAATTTATCAACAAATGTGTGCTTCACCACTAAGTTTTGGCCTGTAAATTAATTTGACTATCCATCAAAATGAAACCTTCTCATTTATGAGTCCTATTTCAACTGCAACAAGAACAGAGCTTGATTCATTATATGAACACACAAGGTTTGACCCAATGAGACGTTTTAATGACACAGGTTCTCTGCAACTTCATCGCTAACGAGATCTGTCCATTATCCGTGATTCAGTTCCAACCCATCCAAATCTTTACATGATCTATCCTCCAGCTACCTAGAATGTGTAAACTTCACTAAGCCTTAATTCCTCAAAACTGTCAATAAACAACAAGCATCTCCAAGGAAACAGACCCAATAGAATAAATCCTCAATCAAGCCACCAATGTGAGCATCACAGGAGTCTAAATGGCACGGGTTCTCTGCAACTTCATTGCTTTTGTTTTCTGGTTATTGCCATGTCACATCATCCATCAGTAAGATACTTAGCACATTCATCTAAATCATCAATAAATAAGAAGCGATTTTAAGGAATTAAAAACTTCAGTAAAACAACTGAACTCACCCAAGTATTTTTAACTTCTAATTATAGAAAATACCCATAGATACCAGCAATTACTTAACCGCGAACTGGCCTTATCCATCACCACTCCAATTATAGCCCCGAAACAGCTCAAATCTCAATTCTCTAGTCATCCTATAATTCTTACTTATCTCTATTTTGCAACACATTTTCTCACTTCCTAACCTTCCATGTCACCATGATCCACTTCATCAATCACATGTCAAACGAACATTACAACATTACACAGCATTGTCATCTAAAACTTCAAAAGATTCCAACTTTCAACATGATCTCCATCCAATTTAGCCAATTATCAACCAATCAAAACGAATTATCAAAAATAAACCCATTAATGAAAAGGCAAAAACAGATCTACCCACAAAAAATAACAAAGAAAATAATTCAATTAAAATCAAATAATTGAGTAAAAAACCTCGTGTTCTCTGAGTAGAGTCTGGCGATCCCAAACAAACAAAGTGCCGATAACAAATACTATAAACAACATAGCCAATTTCTTTGGTCGCTTCAAATAATACGCCGGATTTACATATCTCCACCAAGATGATGATCTACTTCTCGCCATTTTTCTTGTAATTTAATTTCCGTAAACCCTAAAACTATAAATTAACTACTGAAATCCAAAAATAATCATGAGAGAGAGCTTAATTCAAGATAATTGATCGATTCAAGTCGATGAAATCCTTAATTTTGATTATAATTCCTTCGTCAATTTTTGCCAGAAATTTTAGGGTTAATTCTCCTTCTTTTACCCCAATTTGATTTAAATTGTCGAATTTTTTTTAGGAGAAGAAGAAAAAGATGATGACAATGAAGTAAGCAGAAGACGGGAATCTATTAAGACCAAAATTGAAGGAAAGAAAATTATTATTCTATTATTTTATTTTATTCTAAAAATACTCTTAATGTAATTACTAATTGAGTAATTAGTACTACTTCTCAAGTAAACCCGATTCATTCTCCTAAAAATTTATACCCGTAATAGTGGTTTTTAAATTAGACTATGGACACAAATTAACATTCTTTGTCATATGTTTTTGTTTTTTTTTTTTCTTTTCAAAATTTGTTGTATGCGGCCTGCTATACCGTGCGGCAGGGGTTACTCGATTTACTCAGTCAGGGGCTACTTAAGTTGTCGGGGTTACTCGAGTTACTCGGTTAGGGGTTACTCAAGTTACTCGGTCAGGGGTTACTTGAGTTACTCTTGACCAAGTAACCCCTCAAATAACCCATGACTGAGTAACCCCTCAAGTAACCCCTGACTGAACCATCAAATAACCCCTGATCGAACTCCTTAAGTAACACCTGACCGAATTATTCGAGTAACTCCTGACCAAACTCCTTAAATAACCCCCAACCGAGTAACTCGAGTAACCCATGTCTGAGTAACCCCTGACCGAGTAACCCTTAAGTAACCCCTGACCGAGTAACCCTTGACCGAGTGAACTCCTCGAGTAACCCCTATCCGAACTCCTTAAGTAACCTCTGACCGAGTAACTCGAGTAATCTATCCCCGACTGAATAACTCGAATAACCCCTAACAAAATAACTTGGGTAATTCCTGCCACACGGTATGGCCTGCTGCTGTATTTTGTTTGGTGATCGTAAGTAGCATGCACATGTGTTTATAGTCTAAGCGTTAATAGTGATTAGATGGAGAAATCAAAGAAAGGTTTAAATATTGTAGAGTGGATGGGTTTTGTTGGAAGTGTATTTGACGTTATGTTTGTTTGTATCGTGAGTTATGAGTCAAGAATATGTGTGTACATTCTCCAATTGGAGATTACCACGTTGATAGAAATTAGTTGTATGTTTGTACAAGTCAATGAGTCAACTAATTACTACTCCTAGAATACCAGAAATGTAATCCTATGTCAAACAAAATATCTTTGATGATTTAATGAAAGCATATACCCTACCACAAAGAATTTCACCTACAACGCTTTCATTTTACGAGGAATTGCTCCCTTTTCGATATGAAGGGATGATATTACCCGTAAGTTGTACTATATAATGATCCATTATGGGATATATTGGCATTATATTATCATTTCGACCCCTCTACTTACTACCACGTGGTTAAAAAAATTCCCCAACTCTCCACATTCGACCACACTACATCCGACCCCACCACATTCGATCCACCACCAAAAAAAATCCGAGTTTTTTTAAAAAAAATTATTTAAGCTTTAGTGACGGGTTTAGGACGATGGACGACGACAACGTTCGTACACCAGAGGCATCGTCGGAGGATTCTGTAAGTCGTCGTACTATTTTTTTATTTTTTTTTTAAAACATACATCCGCCTAAAATTTTCGGAAACACCTAGGTGGATCCCCTTAAAGTTTCCCGAACCACCTAGACAGATCCGGATATTTAAGGCGGATCCCTACATCCACCCAGAATTTCCGAATCTGCCTAGGTGGTTCCGGAAACTTTAAGCAGATCCACCTAGGTGGTTCTGGAAATTTTAGGCAGATGTATTTTTTTTTTAATTAATCAAATTTATTAATGTAATAATCTTTGTATTATTATTATAATTTTTATTGTGATTATTATTAATTTTGTGATTAATTGAATAATTAGTATTATTATTGTTATTGTGATCAATGTTGTAATTATTTGTTGATATTAATTATTGTTGGGTTTTTTTTATTATTTGCTTATGTGATTAATGTTTTAAATATATTACACTTATTAATATTATTATTTAGCTTGTGATTAGTAATTCTATTATTATTATTATTGTTTTATAAATATTGTTATTAATATTATAATAAAAGAAATAATACTGAATATTGTGTGCTTTATTTTATTTTCAAAGGATTTGGAGTCTGAAGACGGCGGTGATGGTGTGAATTATAGTGTCAATTTCGTCACAAACACGTTATTTCCAACGTTTGATGATGTAGTTAAATGGGCAGATGTTGTTTCCATAAATCTAGGATTTATCTTGGTTAAATCGTCTTACAACAAAACCAGAGATGGTCGGCCGTATCGATATTTGAAATGTGATCGAGGACGGAAAAGCAAACCGAGAGATTTGGAGAACGCGATACGGAAGGACACAAAAACCAAAGCTAATGCTTGTCCTTTCTACATCAAGATGTATTATGAATTCACCACAGACCGTTGGAAGATCTGTGCAAAAAATGATGAAACTAGGAACCATAACAATCCAATGATTATGTATCAAGAGGGTCATCGTAAAATCATTGGCTTGAGCCCGGGTGCAAAAAAAGGTTGTGCGTGACATGACAAAGTCCAAGGTTGCACCGCGTAACATCATGGCAACTATTGCAGAGCAATTTCCTGATGATCATCCAAACATCAGACACATTTACAATTGCCAGAATGACTTAAGAACGGAGATGTCTGAAGGCAGAGGAGTTGTTCAGCAATTCCTTCATTTGGCGAGACAGAGTCAGTATATTTACTAGGTCATGGCCTATGAACTCGGCGTTCTACAACATACATTTATGGTGCACCCAATCACGGTACACATACTACGCACTTATCCACATGTAATCGGTATGGATTACACTTACAAGACCAACCGATATGGGATGCCATTCTTTGAGATAGTAGGTGTAACACTGACAAATCAGAATTTCCTCGTTGGTTATGTGTTTATGCACAACGAGTGCATGGCAAGCTATCGGTGGGTGTTTGATATACGTGTTTTATACAATGGTTTTCCCCGGTTTTACTTAGTAATTTTATATGGTTTTGAGCTCTACGGAGCCATTTCTTGCTAACAATCTCTTCTTTAGTGTATTCGATTGTTTTAGTAAGCTTTTCAGGAATATGAAGCGTTTCTAGGCAATTGGACGTGTTTTTAGTAGATTCGGAAGAGTTGATAGCCAAGAACTGCAATTTATGTGGAGTGCCCGACCGGGCATGGCTTGCCCGGGCAGACCGGGCAATGAAGAGTTCACAGGAAGAAGCCCAATTCTGAACGGTGCAACGCGCGCCCGATCGGGCAGGCTTCGCCCGGTCAGACCGGGCGATGAAGAAGTCAAGTTATGAAGATGCAATTCTGGAAACGTGTTACGCGCGCCCGACCGGGCGAGGTTCGCCCGGTCTGACCGGGCAAAGAAGGAAAACTGTCGTATTTTACGCAGCCTTCCTCCGCCCGATCGGGCGAGGTCCGCCCGGTCAGACCGGGCAAAGCTCAAGAACGCGTATTTTCTTATTTTTCCGAAATATTATCTTTTGGGGGTATAAATACCCTTTTGTAATTAACTTTTAGACAGTTAGTTTTTATTATTAGTTTTCCTTAAGCCCTAGGAAACTCTCTCAAGAACCCTAGTTTTATTTTCTTAAGCAATTTCAATCTTTAATCCTAGTTTTATTAATTGTTCCTCAAGAATTCAAGATCATCAATTGAAGTATTTGGTATTTCTTACTTTCCATCTCTTTTATTTATTTTATAGTTCTTTAATTATGTGTTCTCTATTAGATCTTGTTTTTGATTTAATTATGATTTGTGAGTAGTTTCCTTAATCCGGGATCTTGCTAAGCCCGATTATGATTGATGTATAAAGTAGATCTTTAAATTCCCCAATAATAATCCCAATTGACATGCTTAATTGATTGTGTTTATGCCAATACTAGATTAGGGATAATTAGTATTGTTATCATCCCTTTGTTCTTATTGCAACGGAAGTTGGGTATTAACGGGATTAGGTTATTTCAATTAAGGGTTTGAAGATCATCACGGAAGTAGATGATTGAATAGTTAGGAATCTAGGCATGGTGTTTAATGTCCCTTATTCGCTTGATTCCACGGAAGTAGGCTTGATAGTTAATTTGGGAAGCCATTGATAACTTGGAAGAGACCTTTGGTATTATTATTAGGGATTGCTTTTCTTCTTGTCAATTGATTTATATATTGGGGGTAGATTTATTAGTTTATCAATCATAATCGTGGTAATGCTTGATCTTGGATGCTTTAGTTTATTGATTAATATTTCCTCTAGTTAATTGTGTTATTTAATATATTAGTTGATTATTATCATCCATTATTGATTGGTGACGTGCTTAGTGATTAATTGAGTCTGATTAATTGAATGAACCATAGTCTCTTGGGATTCGATCCTTACTTGCCCTACTACACAGTTAGAAGGAATAGTTAGGTTATTTTTGTTAGGTACGCGATAAGCCTATCAAATTTTGGCGCCGTTGCCGGGGACTAACGGTTTCATATTGATTTTTCGTGATTCGTTTATACTAAGCGTTGTTTGTTGCTTCGGCTATTGTCTCCTGTGTTTTTGATGTTCTTTGCCTAGTTCTTTGTTGTATGCAAACACGTCACTCAGGGTCAGACGACTTAGTGCCTCTCGATTCAGAAATTGAAGCGACTGCAAGAAGACGAAGAGGTAGAAGAAGAGCAGGTAACAGAAATATGGAAGACCAAGCAACAAAGTCTCTTTTGGAGTACGGTATCCCTGACACAACAACCGGACTCCTTTCTAGCATTATTAGACCACCTATCACCGCTCAGAATTTTGAATTGAAACCGCAATTTATTCAATTCATATCCAATGATTCATTTGCTGGCACACCTCTTGATTGCCCAGTGAATCATATAGATGGTTTCTTGGAAAAGTGTGACACTATGAAGCTGAATGGTGTTACAGATGATGCTCTTAGACTTCGCCTTTTTCCATTCTCATTACGGGATAGGGCGAAGGAATGGTTAAGAGATGAGGGTTCTGGTTCCTTTGATACATGGGATAAACTAGTAAAAGCTTTTCTGGTCAAGTTCTTGGGACAAGAAAAGACTGCAAGATTAAGGAACGAGCTATCCACTTTCAGGCAATCAGATGAAGAATCCTTATATGACGCATGGAGGAGATTCAAGAGGTTACAGAGACAGTGCCCCCATCATGGCATACCTGAATGGATGTTAATCCAAACATTCTATAATGGTCTAACCCATGAGTTCCGGATCTATATCGACGCCGCATCTGGAGGCTCCCTTCTAACTAAAAATCCAACCGAAGCAAAGGAGCTGGTTGAGAAGATGTCAGCCAATGACAACTATCACCCAGGCGGCCGAAATAATGTCAAGAAAGGAGGTAAATTAGATGTTGATGCTCTAACTCTTTTAACTAGTTCTGTGCAGGCACTTTCAAGCAAGTTCGATAGACTACAAACTGGATCTTCCAATAATGTGCTAGAAACTTGTCAAATGTGTAATACTCAAGGTCACATCGCACCTAATTGCCCACGAAATTCGAATGAGGTATCAATTGAGGAAGCCAATGCCTTCTACAATTCCAACCCTAAAAGACCATACGATCCCCATTCTAATACTTATAATGAAGGTTGGAAGAATCACCCAAACTTCTCATACAAAAACACCCAAGCTCAGCAAAATCCACCTCCGCCCCCACCTCGAAACAACAATTATAATCCACCTGGTTTCCAACCAAGACCACCCCTAGTACAACAACCCATGCAACCCATGCAACCACCCCCTCAAAAATCCAATCTCGAACTAATGATGGAGAACTTCATCAACACCACAAATAATTCCATCCAACAGTTACAAGCCCAGAGTAAGCTCATGGAAAATCAAATAAGCCAACTTGCTCATCAAGTCGGCCAATCTTCAAAAACACCGGGTACGTTTCCTGGCCAAACAGAGCAACCACAAAAGGGGCACATGAATGCTGTAATTTTAAGGAGTGGAAAACAGTTGGAAGGCCTTCCCGTAAGGGAACCATCAACGATAGATATTGAGGGAATGAGTGAAAAACAGGGAAATCGGCAAAGTTCTTCTTCGCCCGGTCAGACCGGGCAAGGTCCGCCCGATCGGGCGCGAGAAGCAGTCGACGAAAAACAGGGGATTTTGCAAAATTCTTCTTCGCCCGGTCAGACCGGGCAAGGTCCGCCCGATCGGGCGCGAGAAGCAGTCGACGAAAAACAGGGGAATGTGCGAATTTCTTCTTCGCCCGGTCAGACCGGGCAAAGTCCGCCCGATCGGGCGCACGAAGAAATTCCAGACAAACAAAAGAACATAAGCAGCTCTTCTTCGCCCGGTCAGACCGGGCAATCACTGCCCGACCGGGCGCGAGATCCAGACAGCCCAATTCCAAGGAATGATGTTCAAGAAAAGCCACGGGAATACATTCCAAGCGTCCCTTTTCCACAGAGGTTAGCCCAGGCTAAGTTAGAGAAAAAGTACGGTAAATTTCTAGACATCCTTAAGAAACTTCACATTAATATACCGTTCTTGGATGCAATTTCTGAAATGCCTTCTTATGCAAAGTTTTTGAAAGACATGCTATCTAACAAGAAAAAGCTTGCAGAGAATGCTACTGTTTCTCTAACTGCAGAATGTAGTGCCATTCTGCAAAACACTCTTCCTAAGAAACTAGGTGATCCAGGCAGCTATTCAATCCCAGTGAAGCTGGGAGATATAGAGATCAATAGAGCGCTATGCGATCTTGGTGCAAGTGTAAGCCTTATGCCGCTCTCCATCTGCGAAAAGCTTCAAATGGGTGAGCTAAAGCCTACAAGGATATCTCTGCAACTTGCAGACAGGTCAGTTAAATTTCCCCTCGGTATACTTGAAGATGTTCCATTGCGAGTTGGTAAATTCTTTATTCCATGTGATTTTGTTGTTATGGAAATGGAAGAAGATGCCCATGTCCCTATTATTCTTGGTAGACCATTCTTAGCTACTGCAGGTGCAATTATTGACATGAAGAATGGGAAAATAACATTTGAAGTAGGGGATGAGAAAATGGAGTATTCATTACTGAATGCTATGGGAAATCCGTCTATGGGTGAGACTATTTGTCAAGTGGATGTCCTCGATGATCTACAACAAGAACAACTTCCCCTGATCAAAAAGGAAGATGCTCTTGAAACGGTGTTGATAGGAAGTATCCATGATGAAGATTGGGAAGTAAGGGAGTACACGAGGCTACTAGAAGACGCAAAAGCTAATCCAATCATCGCTCCAGTCAAGGAAGTCCTTAGTACATCGAGTGTTGGGGAGAGTTCAACGCCTCCCGAGGTAGAGTTGAAACCCCTTCCATCTAATCTTAAATATGCATATCTTGGTCCCAAAAATACATACCCTGTTATTGTTAATGCTGAGCTTAATAACATTGAATTAGAGAAACTTCTCGCTGTTTTAAGAAAATATAGAAATGTTATTGGGTATACCATTGATGATATCAAGGGTATTAATCCCTCTTTTTGTATGCATAAGATCATTCTTGAGGACGATCATGCCTCCTCTAGAGAACCTCAAAGAAGGCTAAATCCAACTATGATGGAGGTAGTCAAGAAAGAGGTTCTCAAATTGCTTGCTGCAGGAATAATCTACCCTATCTCAGATAGTAAGTGGGTTAGTCCTGTACAAGTAGTACCAAAGAAAGGAGGTATGACAGTTGTCAAGAATGACAAAGGCGAGCCTGTTGCCACAAGAACTGTTACAGGGTGGCGGATGTGCATTGATTACAGACAATTAAATAAAGCCACCCGTAAAGATCATTTCCCCTTGCCTTTCATTGATCAAATGCTCGAACGATTGGCTAACCATTCCTTTTTCTGTTACTTGGATGGATATTCCGGTTTTTTTTCAAATCCCCATCCGCCCTTGTGATCAGGAAAAGACTACATTCACATGTCCATATGGCACCTTCGCATATCGCAGAATGCCATTCGGACTGTGTAATGCCCCAGCCACGTTCCAACGGTGTATGATGGCTATTTTCTCAGGTCTCATAGAAAATTCTATGGAAGTTTTTATGGATGATTTTTCTGTTTATGGTTCATCTTTCGATATTTGCCTTGATAATCTAACAAAGGTGCTCCATAGATGCCAGGATGTCAATCTGATATTGAACTGGGAGAAGTGCCATTTTATGGTACAACAGGGAATCGTTTTAGGCCATGTAGTTTCAAACAAAGGGATTGAGGTGGACAAAGCCAAAGTAGAGGTAATAGAGAAACTTCCCCCTCCAAATTCTGTGAAAGAAGGAGAGCAAGTCCTTCTATTCAATTCAAGGTTGAAACTATTTCCAGGGAAACTCAGGTCAAGATGGTCGGGCCCTTTCACGGTCTACAAAGCATATCCTTATGGCACCATTGAATTATGGAACAACACCGGGAGCACCTTCAAAGTCAATGGACAAAGGGTGAAGCACTATCGAGCGGGAGATCCTATTGAAGAAAAGTCAGATATCACATTCTCTTCCTCACCACAAACTCAATGAGGATGAATACGGTCAAGCTAATGACCTTCTAAACAAGCGCTTGCGGGAGGCAACCCGATTCTTTTTGAGGAGCCGTCGAGATTCCTATGCTCTCCTTACGCTGCAATGAGGCCATTGCCGCATTTAGCTTGGGGGAGTTGCTTCGTACATGTGGTACTCTCTCTCTCCTTATCTCTCTTATCTTTCTTGTTTTATTTTAGTGTAGTTATTTTAGTTGTTTTTTTTTTTTTAAAAAAAAAAAAAAAAAAAAAACATACAAAAAATACGATCCAATGAATAATAAATCATGCTTCCCTGTGCCCCATTCATGAAAATTGTTTTAATTCTTGGTATATGATGACGAGTATTGTGGATAGGTTAGCCATGATTTGATGTTTGATTGCTTGGATGTCTTACCATGAGTCAATTTTGCCCAACTACTTGTGAATATAGTGCTTGACTAGTTGATTTGGTTAGGAATGTGTGTTAGTTCCTGGTATGTCAATGAAGTTGAGTATTGGTTTATAACTTTGAGTAATGTTTGCATGACTCATTAATATGCACATTGAGGAGGACGAAGGCATTTGTTCCTCTAGGTGGCCTTCAGACGATATTAGATACATTTGTTCCCTTCTTGCTACCTGTTTCGGGGTTTTCTGATGTCCTGCGGGAGAGTTACAATTCCGAGACTGGAACCGGACGCCTGTACCTGCAAAATAACGGAGACTCCTGAGAGCTCCGCCTCCAACGGTCAAGTTAGTACCTGATTAAGGAGTAATTAATACAGAAATTAAAGTAATAAGGTCTCTCTAGGTGAGAGTATTTAATGTAGGTAATCTGCTTTGCTAGCGAGATCAGCCGGTTATTAGTGTGTTCTGTAAATTATTCGGTCCCCTGATTAATGAGGATTAATCGAGTATTTATAGCCTTGGGAAGCGTGCAACTCTCTAGGTTTAAGGTAAACCTAGGGCCGAACGGGCTTCTAGACTGAAATGGGCCTTGATGGCCGGTTGTCCCATTTGGCATGGGTGGACACGTGGCGTGTCTTAAGTGGTCCGTGGAGGACGCGTGGCGGAACCTGGTTGGTCCACTTGTCAAACGGCGCTTGGTGGATAAAAATCCCCTAATCATTTGCCCCTCACAGGTGGCACGCGACTGGTCACGTGTCGCCTGTGACAGGTGTCGCACGGTGACAGGCGACGGCCCGTTACAGGTGTCACCTTGCAGACGGCCGGGAGACTCTCCCGCCCAAATTTGAATTCGGAAGCGACCCTTCGCCTTCTCATTTTGCCTATAAAAGGAAGTGCTGACTTCGGTCATTTTCACATTTGAGAATTTTTGCGAGAACATTCGGACCCCTGAACTTGCTCTGACATTTTCGGACTTTTTCTGCCTACCGCCTGTTCTGACAAGCCGACTGACCCGAACTTTCAGGACTTCATCAACTGTCATCCATTCAGGTAACTCAGTTCTCTTACTCTTAATTTTCTTTTTATTTTTTGAAATGGCACCATGGAAGCACACGACACGCCCTAAGTTAGTGATCAGCCGGTCACCGGGGACGGCTGAATCTAGGACTAGGAGTGCCGCCTGCCCTTTTCTGGACCCATCTTTGCCCTTTATACAAAGTCCGACTGAATCTGTGTCTATGCAGAACGTGATGGCCAGAACAAAAAAGACTGCTAGAATATCAAACTCAGACGGCTCCTCCCAAAGGGTACTCCTTAGCGAAACATCTGACCAGGCGCCAGATGTGGAACGAGGCGACTGTCAAGCTGACAGTTCTGAGAGAGGGACCAAGGTGTTCCCTTCTCATCTAACCGTGGACATGTCCAATTTACCTTCTGCTCCTTCTAAGGGAGAGGAGGCGGGCCCCTCTAGGAGAGGGGAGGAGTCGTCCTCTTCGGACTCGTCAGGGGACGAGTCCGATTCCAGCTCTTCTGACCATAGTTCTTCTGACTCAGAAGAAAAACATAACCGCCTACAAGAGGCGAGAAGTTCCCATGCAGTGGAGAAGGGGGATAATTGGGCAGAGCCGTCCGCCTCTTACAGAGAGGAAAACACCCCCTACTACTGCAGGGTGCCCCGGGGCCGGATCGCAACCATGCGAGACAACGTGGCGAGCTTTATTGCTAACCACAAAATGGACCCGGAGTATTTACTGTTTGTGCCGGATCCAGAAGATACTGTCGTCTGGCCGGCTGGTACCAGCTATGGTGACGGCTGTTTTGGCTGCTATGTGGCGGCCATCAAAGCTGGTCTGCGCTTCCCATTACATCCGGCTGTTCAGCGGATTTTAGATGGGTATGATCTGGGGTTATGGCAGTTAGCCCCCAACTCTTGGGTAAACGTACTCGGCTATGTGGCCGGGTGCGAACTGAACGGGGTGGAGCCAAGTTTTGAGGCTTTCGCCCACATGAACTATCTCAGCCGGACCCCTAAGTCGGGAGGTACCGGCTGGTATCAACTAACAAGCCACAGGGGTTACCTCATGACGAGAGGTAAGGCAAACAAATGGAAGGATTGGCGGAACACCTTCCTTATTATCGAGAGTTCAGACACGGAGCTGAACAAACGATTTAACAAGTGGAACAGGGATCCGCCTCTTCTTGCAGGCGGCCGCAGCATGCCGCCTGTTCCCCCAAAGGCTAAAAGAGAGATCCTAGACAAAGGACTCTTCAAAGTAGAGACTAGGGTGAACTCTACTTCAGGGGTACGAGAGCAAGTACCCCTACACTGCGTCCCGAGCTTCAAGTGGCTCTATGATGAGTACTTCTTGGCCGCCTGTGGCCTCGGCAGTCGGTGCTCTAGAGGTAGCCGGCCTGACGAATACTCTGTTTTTTCACGCCTTGTTTACTTGGGATTTTTACTAACTTTGCTGTTTAATTCTTTCAGCCGACGCCATGAGTAAAATAACAGCGTCTAAAACTGCGGCGGCCATGCTGCGGGTCTCGCTAATGAAGCAGTCGTATGCCGACTCCCCCAGCAAGGAGGCACCCTTGGTAAGCCTTGAAAACTCTTCTCCTTTTAGTTGTATTATGCATATACTAACTCTTTTTGTTTTCAGTCTGGCACTCCAAGGGCTTCTTCCTCGCAACAGCCGGACCCCAAGGCCCGGAGGACGACTGTTGCAAGCTCTCCTGGGTCTTCCAGGAAAACAGTGGCGGCTGAGAAGCAGCCGGCCACTTCTTCAAAAACCCAGGCGGGGCCGCCTAGATGTATGGACACTTGCTTGTAAAAACTCACTCTTGCTTCCTTCTTGATTAGGTCTAACTTGTTTTTCCTTTTGCTTAATGCAGCCGGCCCCCAGGGACTTGACTTGGTTGAGGTAGCCAAGTCAATGGTTAAAGTAGTTCCTCCCTCTGACAGGGAGGCGGTCAAGGGTGCCGGCACCCTTGACCTCGATGGAATTTCGGGGATCCTAGCTGAGGTATACCCTTTTGAAGTTCCAGGACGCCTGTTAACCCTTATGATTGGAAACTGACGCCTGTTTTTCTTTGTACTTAGGCCCTGCTCCGAGTCAACAGCCTTCGCAAGCCGATTGATCGGAAAAACAAAGAGGTAAAGGCCGCAAAGGCTATGGCCGCCTCCAGCTGTGATAAAGCAATGTTTCAAATTGCCCAAAATGAAGTACTGACCATTGATCTTCTTTATTATCAGGCGCAGGCGACCGCCGCTGTTCGGGCTCAGCTAGAGGCGGCCCAAAAGAAGGTTGACGAGCTGGAGGGGACCGTCACCAAACTTAAAGCCGAGCTGAAGCCCCTTCGTCAGAAAATGCACTCTTACGAAGCCATGGAGAAATCTTTGGCTAACGTAAAAGAACGCCTGGTGAACCAGGAGAAGAGTCTTACCCAAGAGCTCTCGGACAAGGCCGAGCAAGAAAAACAAGAGCTCGTCCGGGAGATGGTGGAAGACTCCGCCCAAATCCAACGCATGACCTGGGAACGACTGTTCCCCAGTGCCGACTTTGCCTCATGGGAAAGAACGTACCGCCAGTGTTCGGAAATATATAATCAACAGATCCTGGCGGCTGCTGAAGAAGAGGCGATGGACGTTGCGTTGGAGGAGGAAGAGCCTGTTGTGGCGCTTGTGCCACTTGGGGGAAAGGCATCAAAAGATGATGCAGCGAAGGCCGAGTCCAGCAAGAAGAGTGCTGACCAGGCGGCTGCTGCTGATACTGAACTGCCCCCTTCTTAAGCTTTAAGTATATTTTTTCTTTTCACGGCCTGCGTGCCGTTTGCTTTGTAATTACCCGGCCAGGGGGCCGGGGTTTTGAATATTCTGCTGGTCTTTTATGGCCGGCTCATTTTAATCAAATTTTTTGTTTTTGTTCAAATTTGTCTAAGTATTTGAAATTTGCTCACTAGACAGACTGTTGTGCATGGCCGAACGTTAAGACAGGTACAAATAGTAAGTATGCCGCCTATGCCCCTGGACGACTGGTTGTCTGTTTCCAGGATAGATGATCAGTCGGCCATTTAATCAATCGGTATTCGAACTCTTTATTCAATTTGACCAAGTAAATAGAATTACCAAGTAGCCAAGGAATTTAAGTAGGAAAACAAGCGGCGGGTACCGGTTGTTTCCCTTTATTGCCAATGTTGGCCTCTAATTTGTTATTTGTTAACCTAGCAAGAGTATTGGTTGAGAGCCTTTGTTTATTAAAAACAAGTGGACGACTCGTACCTTTTAGGCTCAGTACTAAGTTTGAGTGACTATTAAGTTAACATAGGAGTTACTTAGTCTTCGTCACAATCTTGATTGAGTAGTAAAGGTATCAGGCGGCGTAGGCCGGCTAGACCCCTTGATTTACCAATGTTTGTTGGCTATTTACTCAATAGGTTATCCAGTAGGAATAGGGGTTCGAGTGCCCTTGTTTGTATAAAACAGGCGGACGACTCAAACTTTTTAGGTTCCATACCAAATTTGAAGGAGTGACTATGAGTTAACTTTGGAGTTACTCAGTCGCCGTCACTTTTGTTTGAGAAGTAGAGGTACCAGGCGGCGTAGGCCGGCTAGACCCCTTGATTCGCCAATGTTTGTTGGCTATTATCTCAATAGGTACCCCCTGCATTTATCCCAAGTAATACAGGCGGTCATCTGACTCAGATGTCAACTGCTACCACTGGTTTGGTTAGTGATAGAGTTATCCTTGTCTCAAAAACGGCTACGTGGTTGCCCTTTGGGACAGTCGTATAGGTGCCGTGTAATTAGTTTATAGAACAATGTTCCACCCAAAAGGGAGCTGCTCTCTGCGACGAATTTCATCCGAATGGATGCCGCCGGACGCCTGCTATAATGTTGGGACAGGTCGGATTAGTTTTTAAAAGTTAGATCAGTTGACTAGGCGCCTGGTCTGATCATTCGGCCGGTGGCCTTGGTAAGTTCTTGGTGAACGTAGGTGCTAAGTCAAAGAAGGGTAGCCGCCTGTTAGGCACAGGGTCGGCCAGGCCCTAATCTTTTTAGCTAAGTATTGTGAGTAAAATACTCAATGGAGAGTAGCCGACTGTAAAGGTACAGACGGCATGCCCCTCTGAAGATAGAGTGAAAAAACTCAATGGAGAGTAGCCGACTGTAAAGGAACAGACGGCATGCCCTCTGAAGATAGAGTGAAAAAACTCAATGGAGAGTAGCCGACTGTAAAGGTACAGACGGCATGCCCCTCTGAAGATAGAGTGAAAAAACTCAATGGAGAGTAGCCGACTGTAAAGGTACAGACGGCATGCCCCTCGTAATACAAAATTGAATAGTAAGTGCCAACTTTATTAAGTAGCTCTTTACTTTACATCATTCAAAAGAAATATTTCTTAAGGTTATCTACATTCCAAGTTCGAGGCAACGGTTGTCCGTCTGGTGTTTCCAGACGGTAGGTACCGTCCCTGACTTCCGCATAGATTCGGTAGGGTCCTTCCCAGTTGGGAGTTAGTTTGCCAGACTCGTTAGCCCTACCAACTGCTTCCATTTTTCTAAGTACAAAGTCCCCTACTTTGAGTGGACGCCTGTGCACTTTCTTGTTGTATGATCTAGTCATTCTCAGGCGGTAGATTTCATGGCGCAAAACAGCATTGCCCCTCTTTTCAGGAAGTGAATCTAATGCCAGGCGCATAGCTTCCCAGTTTGCCTCTTCGTCATATAGCATTACTCGAAGAGTCGGCTCGTAGTGTTCTATTGGAAGAACAGCTTCTGCACCATAAGTTAGGAGGAATGGAGTTTCTCCAGTCGCCCCTTTTTCAGTCGTCCTAATGGCCCAAAGAACATGTGGTAGTTCATCTGCCCATAGGCCGCCTGCTCGTTCAATTTTTTTCTTGAGACCGTCTGAGATGATTTTATTAAAGGCTTCTACCTGGCCGTTTGCTTGTGGACGGCCGACAGATGCAAAGTAATGTCCAATTCCTTGGTCTCCCAACCAGCTTTTGAGAACAGGCGTCTCAAATTGGGGACCATTATCAAAAACCATAGACATGGGAACCCCGAACCGAGTGATGACGTTTTTCCAAATGAATGAAATTACATCTTTCGTCTTGATTCCCTTTACAGCCTCCGCCTCTACCCATTTAGTGAAGTAGTCAACGGCAACAAGTATATACCTTCTGCCGCCTGTAGCAGGCGTATATGGACCCAGAATGTCCATGCCCCACTTAGCAAACGGTAGTGGGCTGTGAATGGTAGTGAGGTCAGTAGCCGGACGGTGAATTAATTTGCCAAACCTTTGGCACTTGTCACATTTTTTCACCATCTCCATTGCATCTGCTTCCAAAGTAGGCCAAAAGTAGCCCTGCCCTGCCCGCATCCTACCATATATGGGAAGCACAGAAACCAGAGTGAAGATCATCTAGTATCTCTCGTCCCTTTTCAGGAGTAACACACTTTAAGAAGGGTTGAAGGTGCCCCCTCTTGTGCAGTTCCCCCTGTATCATTTCAAAACAGGAGGCTCGTTTTTTCAGTGATGCCGCCTGTTGAGGATCATCCGGCAGTGTACCGTTTGTCAGATATGCCCTGATTGAATCCATCCAGGTTGAGCTTCTGTCTAGAATTCCAATAGGATTTTCCTCGATGCTTCTCTTCTCCATTACTTCCCAAAACACAGTTCGAGGAGTATCGGAGGAGGCGGATGATGCTAATTTCGAGAGTGCATCTGCCTGGTTGTTTTCTGATCTCGGTACTTGGATCAGATGGAAATTCTCAAGGGAGCCGACTGCTTGTCGGACCGCCTGTAAATATTTGATCATGGCCGGATGTGTTGCTTCGTATTCGCCATTGTACTGACTATCAGTTGTGAATCAGAACAGGCGTCTATTTTCCTTGCTTTTCTGGCGGACTCTGTCTGGGACGCCTTTCTTTTTCTGTCGCCTGTTTCTTGAACAGGCGCACTTTCCTTGACATTGTCAAGGTCTGTTTTTTCTCCACTTGACCCAGTGGCCTTAGCAGTGGGTTTGACATCCGAGAGATAGCACTCTCGGGCCATCCTCTGATCTCCCCTTAGGGAGCCGACTGTTCCATTGTCCCTTTCAAACTTAAGCAGCATAAGTGACGGGATTATAACAGCCTTGGCACTATTCAGGGTTGGGCGACCCAGAATCATGTTGTAGGCAGAGAGTTCCTCTACAACTAGGAATCGGACTACCATGTGTCGTCCTTCCCCTTTTTCGCCCAGGCGGACGGGTAGATCAACTCGTCCCAGTGGGTGGACGACTCCTCCTCCAAACCCTATTAAAGGGTGGGAGGCCGGATGTATGCAGTCCGTCTGATATTTCAGTTTTGACAGACATTTGCTGCTGATGAGATCTGAAGAGCTCCCAGTATCTATGAGGATTCGACCAACTCTCTGGTTGGCCACTTTACATTCAATAACGAGAGGGTCGTCATGCGGCCCCCTTATTCCTCCTAGATCCTCTTCAGTGATGACAATCTCAGGAAATGTATATTTGGACGGTCGTTCTTGGTGAACGGAATTTACATCTAACCGCCTTATATTATCTTTGTTGCCCCTAATAGTGGGGCCGCCTCCTGAGAAGCCGCCTGCAATGGTGTAGACGACTGCATCATCTAGTATCGGAACTGTCGGCCTGTTGATTCTTTTTGGCCGACTGCTTTTTTGAGGAAGTATTCCCCGTAGATTTCTTGACATAAGTGTCAAGATCACCTTGATCAGCCAAGCGGTCTAGGTACCGCATGAGACTAATGCAGTCGTTGGTGTGATGACCAATGTCATCATGATAAGCACAGATTTTGTCTTGGTTCCGGTTGCTCGCAGAACCCTTCATGGGGAGCGGTTTCTCAATTGAGAGCCGTCCCTTTATTTCTTTTAGGATAAACTGGTTATCCTTGTTAAACACATACTTTGGGGAGTATGGTTTGAATTCCTTTTTCTTCTTGGCCGGCTGTTTAGAGGAATCAGCCGCCCAGACCCCTTTTCTTTTCATCTTTGTTGGACGACTGTTTCTGTCGTCCTTCTCTATTGTCGAACCTCTTCCCGTCCGACTGTTTCATTGTACACAGATCAGTCGCCTGTATATAGGCTTCTGCTTCAATCAAGGCCTCTTGAAGAGTCGCCACCCTTTTTCGAACTAAATCAAATTTGAAGGTAGACCCGTCTTTGAGACCTCTAAAAAAAGTCAGTATAAGCTACCTCATCCGGTAACCCTTGAATCTGTATTCTCATCAGGTTGAACCGCCTGATGTAGGAACGAAGCCCCTCCTTTTCGCCCTGCTGAATTGTTCCCAAATCAAGGGTCGTTTTCTTCGCAGGGATGTTCATTGCAAAGTTGGAGGCAAATAAGTAAGCAAGCGTCCTGAAACTGTTTACACAACCAGTCGGCAGGTTGCCGAACCATTGCTGTGCAATTCCCTTGAGAGTTGCTGGGAAACACTTGCACCAAGTGGGATCATCCAACCCTTGAAGGTACATCAGGTTGGTGAATGCCATCAGATGGTCTTCCGGGTTAGTAGTGCCATCATAGGCGCCTACTAAAACATTTTTTTACTTTGGCCGGCTGAGCGGCTTCAGTAATTTCCTTGGAGAAGGCCGACGGCTGTTCACCAAGTCTAAGCAGCCGTAGCTGCCAGTCCATAGGTTGGACGTTTTTTGCTGCAGGTCCACCAAATGGAGGTGGCTGCATAAAATATTGTTGTTGCGGCACAAATGGCAAATTTGGTACCGCCTGCGCACTATGAAAGCCAGACTGTCGGGAGGTGCCGCCTGACTGACTCTCATGGTACGACTGAGTTGGCCTCATCGAGGCATTTCGCAAACTGTCCTGAAAATTTGAAGTAGAAGCCGACTCTGATAGTCGGTCACTCCTCTTCTGCTCTAGCAGGTGCCGAGCATCTGTGAACGTTTGCTTTGACCCGTCCGCCTGAATATGACGAATCGGTTTCCTATTTCCCGTAGGATAACGGAATTTTGTGAAATCAAGAGCAGACGGCTCCCGCTTCTTAGATTTAGGATGGGGAGTCGCCTCTCGCCCTTGAACTGGCTTCCTCTTCAGTGAAGTGGAAGATTTTTTGGCCGCCTGCTCTTTGACTGAAGCAGGCGGTTTTTTGTTGATCAACTCTTGGATCTCTCCCTTGAATCCCCTCATGAAGGTCATGAGTTCGTTCCTTGTGATCGGAGCAGACCCATCAGTCGGCTGTTGCCGAGCAAGCGGTGCGCCTGCTGGCTCGCTTCCTGTTTGAAGATACTCCCGTTCCCTTATTTCAGTATGACGGGTACGGCGGGCCCTTAGGGTCCCGTCTGGAGCTGTATGAGTTTCAACTTCAAATTCACTTTCGGTATCATGGTCCGACTGAACTTGAGGGTCGTCTAGGGGACGCCTCTCTTCTGGGGTCGGTAACAGACTTGGATGCCATCTCTGAAGTACTCTCCCCACAGACGGCGCCAAATGTTTCGGGGTTTTCTGATGTCCTGCGGGAGAGTTACAATTCCGAGACTGGAACCGGACGCCTGTACCTGCAAAATAACGGAGACTCCTGAGAGCTCCGCCTCCAACGGTCAAGTTAGTACCTGATTAAGGAGTAATTAATACAGAATTTAAAGTAATAAGGTCTCTCTAGGTGAGAGTATTTAATGTAGGTAATCTGCTTTGCTAGCGAGATCAGCCGGTTATTAGTGTGTTCCGTAATGTATTCGGTCTGTTCTGTTAATTATTCCGTCCCTCGATTAATGAGGATTAATCGAGTATTTATAGCCTTGGGAAGCGTGCAACTCTCTAGGTTTAAGGTAAACCTAGGGCCGAACGGGCTTCTAGACTGAAATGGGCCTTGATGGCCGGTTGTCCCATTTGGCATGGGTGGACACGTGGCGTGTCTTAAGTGGTCCGCGGAGGACGCGTGGCGGAACCTGGTTGGTCCACTTGTCAAACGGCGCTTGGTGGATAAAAATCCCCTAATCAAAGGTGATTTAAAATTGATTTAAATTTCTAGTTGTGCTTTCTTATTGGATTAGAAGCTCGTTTTAATTAGTTTTAATCTTGTATTTTTCTAATTTTGGTTGACGAACCTAGATTTCGACTCAAAATAGTGATTTTTGGGTGGAATCAATGTTCTAAATCGTTTCTGATCCTTTGGGTTGTCCAGAAGCCAAAAGCCACCCAGAAATATGTTTTTCAAGGGGTTTTTCGTTTTTGACAAAAAAATTTAAATCTTTTAACCTTGATTAATTATTGCATGTTGAAGGTAGATTAAACGTATGGTTGCATCCCTACTCTACTGCAATTATAAACCTCATTAAGCATGTTTATGAAGTCATAGTTGGTGCTTAATTTGGTGTGCTCATTTTTCACATAAACTTGAATTTTTCACATTGTTGTAAATTAATTGCTTCAACTGTGAATGTTTATGGTGAACTTGTAATTTTTGAAGCCCCAAATATTTCAAAGATCTAATCATTAATTGTTTGTTTGGTTGGAACTGTGATTGCTAAATTCCATTTGAATTAATTTTTGGATTTAATCATTTTTGTGTTGATTAAAGTCCTTAAAGTTCAAAACTTGTGATTGAATTTTGATTAATCTTCATATTGGAAGATGTAATTTTTTCATTTATACACAAGCTAAAGTTGGAAATATTTCATTGGATGAAAGGGTTTATTTTTCCAGCCCCTTTAATTTTGTCAAATCTCATTATTAATTTACATTTGATTAAATTAATTATGAGTGTAGCCCTTCAATTTTTGTAGCATAAAGAAAGGCCTAAATTATTTCAAAAGTAATTTTTGATGATTTAGGCTTGTGCACCATTAAAATTGAATTTAATTAAGTTGCACTTGTTTCAATTTCATTTTGCCCTAAATTGATTCTAAACTAAATTTAGAATTAATTTTATGTCACACGTACAACGGGATTAAACTCCCGAGAAAAGGCACGTAAATTGAGGCAACAACACCCAAGCGCCACCAAGGCCTGGCCACTTGTGGCTGCCTTAGGTGCGCACAGGGGTGCTGTGCCTTGAGGTGTTGCTGCTGTGTGTGGCGAGGCATGTTGCAGGCTGATGCTGGATGCGTGGCCAAGGCTGCTGAAGGATGCTTGTGCGCACTACTACAAATCCCTTAGTTTTTGGACGCTATTTGCTCGACGCTAGGTATCGAGCGTTAGCCAAAAAATAATTTCCGTGTTTTTTTCGACGCTTTTAAGCGTCACCATTGGATCTCGACACATAAAAGCGTCGAAAAAAAGATAAGTGATTTGCACGTGACACATTCCATATCCCGGGACTTAAAAATTTCAGAAAAAAAAAAGCGGGCTAAATTAAACCAAAAAAAAAGAAAGAAAAAAAGAAAACCGCCATGTACATATACAATAGACAGAAGAAATAAAAAATAAAAACCCTTTAGCTCCCCAATCCCCATTATAAAAATAAACAGTACAACGATGGAATTGAACCCTAACTCTTCTTTGCTTGCTCACAATCGCTCTCATCTAATCTCTTAAACCACTTGAAAACTATTGAATTTTTGTTTCTCTCTTCAATATTATCTTTAATTTTCGGTAATCTCCTTGTTATAGGCATCAATTTCGTAGGTTTTGGTTGATATATCATTCACTCGAATTACGTTGCTTAATCTAAATTTTTGTTTATTCATTGCATCTATGGGAATTCTTTTTGCTAATGGGATTTCGAAATGGCTAACGCAGAGAAGTGAAGAATTAATATCACAGGTCATGGTCTAATTAATTTTTTTTATATAATACTTTTTATTACTGATTGGTATTTGTTTTGGTTGATTATGTTTATTGAATTGTTGATTTTTTGTATTAATTTTGTCAAATTTTAATTTTATTTGGGGTTTCTGGGTTGAAAGTTTTTTATAAGTTGTGATTCTTGAAAGGAGATTTATACGTGTTGAGTAATAATGAACTGGTAATCCATAGGAGGTTACGAGATGAGAGAGATGGAGGTGCTGGTTCAAATGGGTACCATCACCATTCACCACAGCCACTTTACTTCATTTTGCTTGCCTATTTTACTGCAATTTTGGTCTTCCATTTGGGGTCAAGTTTTGAGGTTAATTATAGCAAGAATTGTGATTTTATACTACTCATGATATACATAGAAATTTTTTATTAAATTACGGTTACTTGTCATACGCACAAAGAAAATTTGGTTTAATGTTATTTGGCAGCAACTTGATGCTCTCTCTTAGCAATTCTCAATAAAAGAAAAAAAAAAACTTATTGCTACCTTAATTCTTATCTCACTGATTTCGTCATGGCCTCTTGCAGTAAGTTGCATTTTATAATTGGATTCTATAACATTTTATATGCTGATATGTGTACAGAAAATAAATCTTAGTTGAGTTCTACTACTCTGAAATAGGCAGATTGTTCATAACTTTTGAAGGAAGGCAGATTGAGAAAGGTCTTATGCTAGGTACAATTATCCATGCACTTGTGAATTATTGCCAATTGTTGGCTACTTCTGTGAAGTGACTGGTTGCACTGTCGTAGTTAGGCTTATGATACCGAGTTTATTTTTGGCAATACAATGTTAGTAGGACTACCTGAAAGGTAGTTTTAGATTGTTGTCATTCTCAATTCTGCACTTTTCAATTTGTATCTGCAAGTTGTTACTTAAGGTGCTTTGTTGTTTACACTAGTGTGTGAAAATCTATACAACTTGTGACTAATGGGTGGTTTTAGTGGTTGTATGCCTGCATCTTATTTGTATGCCTATCTTGTGCCATGTATGTGCCGTCAATGATGCTATCCATAATCCATTGTTTGCCTGCGATTCGGAGTCATGTGTCTATATGCTAGATAAACCAGAATCTAGCCATTCATTATTAACATCGATTATGTTCCATCGAATTTCTTAGTCCATTCAAGGCTTGCAGGCTCCAACTATTCCTAATCAGAAAGCTTGTAGGCTTATCTATATACTTGTATTACTTTCAGTTTAGTTTTAATAGAATCAAGTAAACTTAACGTTGCTTAGAGTTCTTTATCATTCTTCAGTGATTCAAGGCCAAGAATCATAGCTACAAACTTTTGAAGACGTTAGATTATTATACATAACTCTTTATTATCTATTAGTAAACTAATGATTCCAAGTTTTTTTTAACCGTATTTTTTATAAGGATTTCTATTCATATTGCATCCAAACTTATTATAGCTTTATTATATTATGAATAGTTTGATAGATTCCCATTTACTATATAGGTTATATTAAATCGTACAAGTTTGACTTATGTAAAAAATATATATAAATCTTAAGCCAATAGGCTAATATTTATGACATATCTTAAAATTTGAAGTTGTGTTTTTGTGTTTAATAGGTGACAGAGGAGGAGCTTATCTAAAAATTGTTCTAATTGTGATAGTTGCTGCACTTAGCGAGTTGGCCGAGGTAACTACCCAAATTCCTAAATTATCTTATATGTCATATAATTGTATAATTATATTTTCGTGTCATATGTATGGTAGATAACCCTCCCAAAATAGTTTTAGCTCAATTTATGATATTGATCATATATGAAAAATGTAAGTAATTAAGTTGTAGATTACTACTGAGGTAGTATATTATATATAATTCATTATGTCTTATCTATGTGCTTATTAATTATATTAAATTAATACGTGTATGTATCTATTTTTTTATGAATGCTTCCATGTATTATTATGTTTGATCACTTTGTTTGCATTTTGTCTCCAACCACAATGATAACATCATATAAAAGCTATAGAAGGGGAAACCTTGGTAAAGTATTTACTAACAGTGCTAAAAATAACCTAAGTGATGGAATATGTTGTTACACTCTTCTTAATTATAACATTTATAATATTTATTACCAAATTATTGTCAGCTTATTATTGATACTTATTAATAATTATTAAATACTAAATTTTATTATGAATTTCATTGTAGATATGGATACTAGTTGGATTGATTTACCAAAAGGAAAATCTGCCTATTATGAGGGTTACATGAAATTCTTAGAGATTGCTAAGGAGAGTCTTATTGATGGAAAAACCAAATGCCCATGTAATAAGTGCAAGTTAAATAAATGGCATCTTTTAGAAGAAGTAGGAGGCCATATTTTATTTAACGGTTTTTTATAAGAATTATAGAAAATGGATTTTCCATTGTGAGGATGAAGGGAGTAAAACCTTAAAGCCCCCTAGTGATCATGGGAAGGAAGTAGATCGAGATGATATGTTTGGGCTACTAAGAGCGGCTTTCGGGGTTCACATTCCACAATCCACTAATGAATTCCAAGCCCCATCATCCAATGAAACGAATTTTGATGAGGAAGGTTCATATGACATGCATGAAGAGTTTGATTTTCATTGTGAGGTAGATGATTAAATGCCTTTAACTAACATTAATGAAGAAATGGAAAAGTATAAACGTCTCATGGAAGCTTCTAACGAGGGTCTATATGAGGGTTGTACTACTTTCTCAAAGTTATCATTTCTCTTACATCTGTTTCACCTTAAATGTATGTTTCATTGGTCTGCTGAGTCATTTAATAAATTGATTGAACTTCTAAATGACGCATTCCCCATATTCAAGAGTTTCCATCATCTTACTATGAAAGGATGAAAATAATCAAAGACTTGGGATTAGGATATGAAAAAATCCATGCATGTCCAAATAATTGCATGTTATATTGGGGGAATTTGCTAATGAAATTGAGTGTCATATTTGTCATACATCAAGGTGGAAAACTATGATGCGAAAGCTAAAGTTGAACAATTGAGGTTGATAAACCCTACTAAGTCCCAATAAGAACTTGAAGATGAAGCCTTTGAGCTGACCATGCATGGTGGAGAGATCCCTCATCGTCCTACAGGTTATGGACTTGGGGTTCGAAAGAGCGACATTAACGGGGTGCATGCTTTGCTAATGAAGGACGGTTCTAGAAAAATTAAACAAAGGACCGTGGTAATGGATAGTAATGTGAAGGAAGAAATGTCTACTTTGCATAAAAAAATGAAGCACTCGAGAAGGAAAATGAAAAGCTAAAAGACCAAGTACAAGAGAATAATATTCTTCTTAAAACCCTTATCGGATAGTTTTCTCAAATTGTTGGTGGAGTTAATGATGGAAGGGTTCAACAGAACTTCTTAACTATGCCAATCAGTCTAGGGAGTGACAAACCATTAGGTAATTTTTCTATCTATACTTATAAAATTTAAGAATAACAATCATTTTTCATATATTAAAGTTGTCAACCATCAGGTAATTTTTTTTTTTCTTTTTGAAGGTTATGAATGCAAAAGGACAATAAGGAAAAACTACAAAAGATGGAAATTAGCCTACTATGCACCTTCATTTCTTTATAGTTAGTTAGTAGTTAACTTATGTAGGCTTCAATATAACTTTTAATTTAGTTGGCGATTGATATATGTAATAATAATGATGACATTTTGGACATGATATATATATATACTTGTTTTATGATTGCTACTTCTCTGGGATGATGCTGCTGAACTTGCTCTGCTTTTTGCTTTTTATGCTTTGAGCTTCTAGTTGCTTGGTTTACTTTTGGTGAATGCATTAGGTGCTGGCTGATGGTTTTGTTAGCAGGCTTACTGGTTTTGATGCTGCCTGTGCTTTGGGGCTGCTGTTTTTTTTTTTTTTTTTTTTTGTTTTGTTGATGCTGCCTGTGCAGGCTGCTGGTTTTGTTGAGGTTGCATGTGCTCAATTGTTTTGTGTTAGCAGGATGCTGGTTTTGTTGATGCTACCTGCTCAGTTACTGGGGTTGTTGTTTTTTTTTTGTTGATGTTGCCTTTGTTGGTGTTAGCAGCTGCATGCTGGTTTTGTTGAGGTTGCATGTGCTCAGTTGCTTTGTGTTAGCAGGAGCTGGTTTTGATGATGTTACCTACTCAGTTGCTTTGGGTTGCTGTTTTTTTTTCGGTTTTGTTGATGCTCCTGTGCTCAGTTGCTTTGTGTTACTAGGCTGTTGGTTTTGGTCTATTCTGGGGCTACTCCTCCTTGCTTTTGCTATACATATACTTGTTGCTGTAGCTGGTTTTGTTGATGTTGCCTACTCCTCCTACTTAGTTCAACCTTTTTTTTATCTGATTTTGGTTTTGGTGTTTTTGTTATTTTGGTTTATTATTGTGTTTGCGACTGTTTTTAAGCTTAATTATTGTTTTTTTATCTGGGTTTGGTTTTTCGTTTTATTTCGCTGGTTTGTTTTATTTTGGTTTGGTGATCTTGAGTGTTAAACCGTTTTGGCTCATTGGTGTTTGTGATTTTTTGCTGCTTTGCATTTCTCTTGGTAATATAATATTATTTACCATATATATATATAATAAAATAAATAAATAAATAAATCTAGACGCTTTTTCTTGTCACATATTTTTGCTTTAATTAGTTTTAAAATTTCCCGCCATTATTTTGTGTGGACATTAAAAACGTCTCAATTTATTTTGCGATTAAAAACAACGTCGACAATATAGACGGGAAAAAGCGTCTAGAAATTTGATGGTGGCGCTTGAATACCGAAATTCTCGACGGTTAGTATATTTTATTAGACATTAATAAGCGTCGATATTTAAGACACTTAAATACGTCTCAAAATATTGGGACATAAAATGGGGTCGAGATTTGTGACACGAAAAAGCATCGCGAATTTCTCGACTCACTCTTTCTCGACGCTTTAAAAAAATTAGAGACGCTTTTCCGTGTCGTAAATAATGGAAAAAAAGCATCTCAAAAGGACGGGATTTGTAGTAGTGGCGTGCTGCTGGACAGTGAGGCAGCAAGCCCCAGCCAGCCAGCCACTTGTTGCCAGCGCCAGCGAGTAGCTAGCATGCGTAGCATGCATTCTAAACATGAACATGATTTGTGTTCCAAACATCTTTAGCAATGTTACATCGATAAGAACATACTCAAGGCTCTATTAGATAGACTCTTGATAGTTTGATCGGTTTGGAATCGTTCTATTACAAGCAAGTCTTACTTGTTGAAATCGACAAAGAAAGGAGCTATTGTGCTTGGCATAGATAATTGACTCCAAAAGCTAAAGAGGATTCCATTACTTCAACGTCTCACAAGAATTTGAAAGAATGTTGCTACATTCATCAAATGTGAACAAACTGGACCTTGAGTAGCTTAAATGTTCAATGAAGTATAGAATCGACTTGGCAAAGATATCAAAACGTCTAGATTAGATCGGGCGATATTTGCTTGAGCCAAGAGTGATCATATCAATCTTATGAAATTGAAAATTTCATATTGAGCTCCACAAAGAATATAGTACGTCTTAACGGAGACCTCGATTCCATTTGGAAATGGCTCGAACGATGATGGATCACATCCCTTCCAAAAAAATTCTTAAAGATTTGCACAAATGACTAATGTTACACTAAACAAAATTGTCGAAACTATGAAAGGACACCATATTTAATTATGGATAGAAATAGTTTTTCTAGCGTCTTTTCAAGTATATGTCTAGGGCTCTTAGCTCAGTGGGAGTGATTGGCTCAGTGGAGCTAAGTGGCTAAATAAGGGCTAAGGTAGCTCGAGAAGGAGCTAATTGTTTGTTTTTAAACGAACTTTTACCTAAAGACAATATACATGTCTCTTTGTAAGTATACAAGTGAGACTACGGGCATTACCTCCACAACCTAATTGCGAACATAGTATTTGTTTCTCTAAGTGGTGTCTTTCTGGAAAGTAACACATTTCCAAAACGACATGTGGAGGAAAATGAACTCGATGACCATCGAGATTAGCAACAAATTAGAACTGAGAATCTCCGAAGACTTTAGAAGGGCTTCATGAGAATGATTGATCAAGAATTCTCAAAGGATTTTACAAGTGCCTTAAATGAGAATTCAATACTCAAAAAACATTACAAGTTGAGTAAGATCAATATAATCAAAGGGCTTTAAAAGCACCTTGAAACTCAATTTTTGATGCAATTACCCGTATAGGTATAGAATTCACCAAAGGCTTGGATTGAATTCTATCAATATCCATTAAGTTGGAAATAAACCTAAGACTTACAAGCATACTATTCACCATTGGATGGTGAGGGAATAGTGTCTTAAAAATCAGCTACGACAAATCCAAAATTCCAAATCATGTTTAGAGGCCATAAAATCCAAAATAGACTCCATGTTTGTAAATCATGTTTGGAACTTGATTAATTTGCATGAAGGGTGAAACACCCATCAATCGCAAATAAGTTTTTAAGAAGAAAACTCACAAATGTGAAATGCATAGTGCATACAAATCTAGATAGGTTGAAAAGGATACAATTTATTCATGGCGATGATTTTAATATAAACCTACTCACCAATCAGAACGCTTAAGTCTTTTTGTGATTGTTCTAGCAAAATTGCGCATATGAAATATGGCAAAATACGAAACCGCCTTCCTAAAATTGGATTTTGGAAGAGACTATGGAAATAGTTTAAGGGTTTTGTAATTCTAAATAATGCTAGAAAGCAAAGCTCAAGAAATCCATTGTGGGATTAAGTGAAGCATTACATGTCGGAATTGGAACATGTATTCTCATAAAGTTAATAAAAGGTTTGACTTGTGGAGAATCATAGAGATTCTTATAAACAAGAAGCTTATGGGAGCAAGAGTCAATCTTGTATGGTCCAACAAGAATTTATGAACTCTATTGTGAAATGACCATCAAATGCTAAATGCATAGATTTGAAAGGATTTTCGACAATGGACCAAGCAAAAGGTGATACTTAGTACATAGTGGGAATTAAGATCTATTGGATAGACGTAATGAAATGTTTAAACGAGTAGTGGAATTTACTGTGTTAAACATGAAGGACTTGAAAAGGTTTTTGACTCATATGTATAAAACTAAGTAAATGTTTGAACTAAGTTTAAGCTGGGCAGACCGCAATGAAGGGTTCTGTGAGCAATCGGAACCAAAGTAAATACTGTCACTACCATGAGGACATTGGCCATTAAACCAATGAATGTATCAGCCTCAAGCTCCTTCTGGACCACCTTGTAGACAAAGGAGATCTCGACTCCTATGTTAAGAAGTTCAAGGGGAATCCACCCTCCAAACAGAAATAGGCGGCCAAAAAGAAGCAACGGTCAACCGACAGCTCTGACACTGACGAAGCGCCCATTTATACCATAGCAGGCGGCTTCGCAGGAGGCGGCCCTACTATCCGGGCCAACAAAGATAACATCAGGCGTCTGGATGTTTACTCCATCGAGCAAGGACGGATATCCAAAAGTTCATTTCTTGAGATTGTAATCACTGAGGAAGACTTGGGAGGTGTTAGGGGGCCGCATGACGACCCTATTGTAGTTGAATGCAAGGTGGCCAACCAAAGAGTTGGTCGAATCCTTATTGATACTGGAAGCTCATCTGATCTCATCAGTTATCGATTTGACTAAGCTCAAATACAAGACTAAGAGCATGCAACCTGTCTCCCATCCTTTAGTAGGATTTGAAGGAGGAGTCGTCCACCCAGTTGGACGAGTGGATTTACCTGCCCGCCTGGGTGAGAAAGGGGAGAGTCGTCACATGGTAATCCGATTTTTGGTGGTCGAAGAACTGTTCGCCTACAACATGATCTTAGGGCGACCCACCTTGAACAATTCAAAAGCTGTTATCATTCCACCTCTCATGCTCCTCAAGTTTGAGAGGGACGATGGAAGAGTCGGCTCCCTAAGGGGAGACCAGAAGATGGCCAGAGAATGTTATCTCTCTGATATCAAGCCCACCGTGGTAGCATCAGGCCCAAGTGGTGAGAATATCAACCTTGAGCAAGTCAAGGGAGCCGAGCCTGCCCCAATAGCAGCCGGCAAGAAAAGAAAGGCCACCCATCTGGAGGCCGAGAAAAAAGAAAAACAATAGCAATCCTTAGCCGAGGAGCGGTCAGACGAGTTCCGCCCTCAGCCGGCTGGTGAGCATGTGAACGTCGTTCTGGACGATTCACGTCCAGACCGAACTGTTAAGGTTGGGACGACTGCTCTTGCTACGCTTGGTGATGATTTTCACCAAATCTTGAAGGAATTCAAGGATATCTTCGCATTTGAAGTACATGAGATGCCAGGTATAAGTCCAGACTTGGCGGTACATAAGTTGATTATGGATCCGAAAAAGAAGCCGTTCAGGCAAAAGAAAAGGAACCATGGCGAAGAAAGAAGACAGGCGGCCGCCACCGAGGTTAAGAAATTACTTGATGCAGGGTTCATTCGGCAATGTTATTTCCCTGACTGGGTTGCAAACGTTGTGCTAGTGAAAAAGCCGAATGGTACCTGGCGCATGTGTGTGGACTACACAGACTTGAACAAGGCGTGCCCCAAGGATTGTTATCCATTGCCTAAGGTTGACAGTCTGGTCGACTCTACAGCCGGCCACGCCTTAATGAGTTTTATGGACGCCTACTCTGGCTTCCATCAGATTCCCCTGTGGAAGAAGGACCAAGAGAAAACAGCCTTTGTCACAAATCAGGGATTATACTGTTATACGGTCATGTCGTTTGGTTTGAAGGCCACCTTCTAGAGAATGATAAACACAGTCTTCTTTGACCAAATTGGGAGGAATGTGGAGGCGTACGTAGATGATATGATTGTGAAATCCAAACTCCAGGCGGACCATTTGGCCGATCTCCGAGAAACATTCACCACACTCAGGCGGCACCATGTCATGCTCAATCCCAAGAAGTGTGTTTTTGGAGTTGAGTCTGGGAAGTTTCTCGAATTTATTATCAATCGAAGGGGTATAGAGGCTAACTCCGAGAAGGTACAGGCGGTCATAGACATGCGGTCGCCCGCACTGTCCGAGAGGTCCAGAAATTAATAGGTTGCCTGGCGGCCCTGGGAAGATTTCTCAGCCGGGCAGGCGACAAATGCCTCTACTTCTTTCAGGCAATCAAAAAGAGAGCCATGTTTGAATGGGGGTCGGATGCTGAGTCGGCCTTCCAAAAGCTTAAAGCACACTTGCACTCCTTACCAATGCTGGTCAGCCCTTTGCCAAAAGAGGTCCTCTATATGTATCTAGCAGTGTCTGACCATGCTCTAAGTGCCGTCCTCCTTGCTAAGAGGGACAGCTGCCAGCTACCGGTCTATTTTGTCAGTCACGTCTTGAAGAATGCCGAGTTGAGATACCCCCTGGTTGAAAATTTTGTCCTTGCCCTCTTCATGGCAGTTAGAAAGTTGAAGCCCTATTTTTTGGCGCATACGGTCGTGGTATACACACACCAGCCGATCAAGCGGCCCCTGATAACCAGGGAGTCGTCAGGCCGAATGATAAAATGGCCAATAGAGATACAGAGCCTTGAAATCACATTCGAGCCAAGAAAAGCAGTGAAGGGGCAAACATTTGCTGACTTCATACTTGAAATGACTCGGCCTTCTAATTCTACAATTCCAGACCAAGTCTGGAAGGTCTATGTGGACGGGAGCTCCACTATGAATGGATGTGGTGCAGGCGTCATATGTCAGTCGCCTGAAGGTGACAGGTATGAGTATGCACTGCGATTCAACTTCCAAGCCTCGAACAACGAGGCAGACTATAAAGCCCTACTGGCCGGTATCCGCATGTGCAAGGCGGCCGGGGCAAGGAAAATAGACGCCTGTTCAGACTCACAGTTGATAATAAGCCAATACAATGGTGATTATGAAGCCACCCATCCGACCATGATTAAATATTTACAGGCAGTAAGATAGGCGGTTGGGTCACTTGAGGAATTTCATCTAACTCAAGTACCCAGGTCCGAGAATAATCAGGCGGACGCCCTCTCTAAACTGGCATCCTCGGCCTCCTGTGACACACCAAGGACCGTTTTCTGGGAAGTTATGGAGAAACGAAGCATTGAGGAAGAACCTATTGGAATTTTTTATAGAAGCTCAACTTGGATGGATGACATTCGAGCCTATTTAACAGCCGGCACCTTGCCGAGTGATCACTCCCAGGCGGCCTTACTGAAAAAACGGGCGTCCAACTTTGAGATGTGTAAAGGGGAACTCTTCAAGAAAGGGTATCTTCAGCCCCTCCTGAAATGTGTTACCCTAGAAAAAGGACGAGAGGTCTTAGAAGATCTAAATTCAGGGTACTGCGCTTCTCACATAGGCGGCAGGTCGCTTGCTCAAAGAACCAGGCGGCAAGGTTACTTCTGGCCTACCTTGGAAGCTGATTCCATGGAAATGGTTAAAAAATGAGACAAGTGCCAAAGGTTTGGCAAGCTAATCCATCGACCGGCCACAGACCTCACGGCCATCCATAGTCCTATACCATTCGCTAAGTGGCGCATGGATATCCTAGGTCCCTATATGCCTGCAACAGGTGGCAGGCGGTACATACTGGTTGCAGTCGACTACTTCACCAAGTGGGTGGAAGCAGAGGCAGTTAAGGGTATCAAGACTAAAGACGTAATCTCCTTCATATGGAAGAATGTCATCACTCGATTTGGGGTACCCATGTCTATGGTTTTTTATAACGGTCCCCAGTTTGAGACGCCTGTTCTCAAAAACTGGCTGGGAGACCAAGGAATCTCTCACGGCTTTGCATCAGTCGGTCGACCATAAATGAACGGCCAAGTGGAAGTTTTCAATAAAATCATCTCAAACTGTATCAAAAAGAAGATTGAAAGGGCAGGCGGCCTATGGGCAGACGAACTACCGCATGTTCTCTGGGCCATAAGGACGACTGAAAAAGGGGCAACTGGAGAAACACCATTCCTCCTAACTTATGAGGCAGAAGCTGTTCAACCAATTGAACACTACGAGCCGACTCTTCGTATAATGTTGTATGACGAAGAAGCAAATTGGGAATCCATGCGCCTGGCATTGGATTCACTCCCAGAACGTAAGGGCAATGCAACCCTACGCCATGAAATCTACCGTCTGAGGATGACAAGGGCATATAACAAAAGGGTACACAGACGTCCACTCAAAGTGGGAGACTTTGTACTACGGAAGATGGAAGCAGTCGGTAGGGCCAATGAGTTAGGCAAATTAACTCCCAACTGGGAGGGACCCTACCGAATCTATGAAGAAGTCAGGGACGGCACCTACCGCCTGGAAACACCAGACGACCAACCCCTGCCTAGAACTTGGAATGTTGATAATTTAAGGAAGTATTATTTTTGAATAATGTAATTGCCGAGAGCTACTAATAAAACTTGCAAATTTGCTTCATTTATATTGTAAATAGAGAGGCATGCCGCCTGCTCCATTAGCGGTCGGCTACTCTCCAGTTTGCACCAATTGAGGGGCATGCCGACTGGATAAACATTCGGCTACTCTCCATTTTCTCCATTTTGTACTGATTCAGAGGGGCATGCCGCTTGTAACCTTACAGTCGGCTACTCTCCTATACTTGTAGTATAAGATAACTTAGCGCCTTTGTTCACCATGAACTAAACGAGGCCTATGGCCGGATGATCAGCTTAGGCGCCTAGCTTACTGATCCTCTCTTTTAAACTAATACGACCTATCCCAACATCATAGCAGGCGTCCGGCGACATCCCTCCGGATGAGATTCATCGCAGAGAGCAGCTCCCTTTTGGGTGGAATAATGCTCTATAAACTAAGTACACGACACCTAGACGACTGTCCCCAAGGACAACCACGTAGCCGTATCGAGACAAGGATAACTCTAACACTAACCAAACAAGTTTTAGCACTTGACATCCGAGTCGGATAACCGCCTGTATCACTTGGGATAAGTACAGGGGATACCTCTTGAGTTAATAGCCAACAAAACTTGGCGAATCAAGGGGACCAGCTGGCCTCCGCCGCCTGGTACCTCTAATACTCAAGCAAGAGTGGTGACGACTGGGTAATATCAAAGATTACTCATAGTCACTCCCTCATACTTAGTATGGAACCTAAAAGGTATAAAGATTCCGCCTGTTTTTTTGGCAAAAAGGAACTCTCAAACCACTACTCCTACTAGGTGAACACCTATTGAGTAAATAGCCAAGCAACACTTGGCGAATCAAGGGAGCCATCCGGCCTACGCCGCCTGGTTACTCTACTACTCAAGCAAAAGTGGCGGCGCCTAGTAAACCCACGCAGGAAACCAGTCGTTCCCCCAGGCGGCTCGATAAATCAGGCTTCCAACCACCTAGGTAACGCCCAAACAAAGAGTCCGACCTAAGTTAAGGCAAGCTTTATATTGATGAACTAGTCGGCACCAAGCTACTACAACTAATAAGGCGGCCCATAAGTATTTACAAAGCAAAGGTTAGAAGACCAAATGTATTTTTTTTTTTTAAAATGCGTTGGGGTCCGATCGGGTCCATGGCCGACTGGTCGCCAATTCTGGAACAAAGACGACCAGTCGTCCAGGGGCATAAGCAGTCGGCACCATGAGTAGTCGGCACCTGATAAACCTCCATCCTAGCCTACTATACTTGGAAAAAATTTGCTAACTTCAAATCATAAAAAGTCGGTACGGCATTCAAGCGGATATCAAGGATCCCCTACACTTGACAAAAATAAGCATAAACAAGATGGAGAATCATTGATCAAAGATGACCAAAAAGCGGCCGTCAGTTTCATAATAAAACAGCTGGCCATGAAGATCGGCAAAATATTCATAACCCCGACCCCATGGTCGGGTAAAGAAAATTCACAAACAAGCGGTACACAGGCCGAAGAAAGTTGCAATAATAAATACAGAAAAGCTTAAGCATTGGAAGGAGGGGCCTCGGCCTCGGAATTATCGACCGCCTGGTTGGGGTCAACCGAACCTGGTTGGGATCAACCAAAGGCGCTTGCTCCCCCAAGGCGTCCTCCTGACCGGGCTCCACCATTGGCGCAGGCTCTTTAGAGGCGTCTGCCTCCTCTTTTTCCTCCTCCTTCTCCTCCCCAGAAGCCTCAGAGGACTCGGCACCCTCCTGTTCGCCGCCTCCACCACATATGATTTTTTCATCATATTCCCTTGTGCAGGCGGCAAACTGGTCTGCCTATTCCTTGTAGTCCGAGCCAGGATAGAGAGTTGACCAAGTCATCTTCATGATGTTGTTGCAGTCTTCAATCATGTCCTTGACAATGGCCGCCTCCTCCTCTTCAGCCCTGGACTCGTACTTTTTGGCCAGCTGCTTCTCCTGGTTAGACAGGCGCTGCTTCAGCTTTGTCACCTTGTCCCTCAAGGAGTCCGCCTCCTTATAAGCATCCTCGAGAGATTCAGCCTTGTCCTGGAGTTTTTTGACTTGAAGGTTCAGGTCCTGGATCCGGCTTTTAACTTGCTGATTGGCAGTCGCCTGCGCATACAAGATATCAGTCGTCAGTACTTCGTTTTGAAAAATTGAGAACATAGCCTTGTCTATGGTGGAGGCCGCACGCTCCTTTGCAGCTTTTACCTCTTTTGACTTCTCAGCTAGAGGTTTGCGAAGGCCATGTATGCGCAACATTGACTGCAGGCGCAAAGAAAACAGGCGTCAACATTAAAAGAGTATACACACAAAATAATGAGACAAAGTCTACCTCGGCCAGGAGGATGAGGACACCATCAATATTCATGGTGCCATAACCTCTGACCGTCTCCCTCTCATCAGGAGAAACGACCTTCAGCATGTTCTTAGTCATAAGAACCAGGTCTGACTTCTGGGGGTCGCCTGCAAAGAGAGCATCCTTACTTAGCATCAAAACTAATATTATGAGAGGAGACTTAATCAGACAAGGAAAAGGAAGTTACCCTCGGCCAGGTTCCCCTTAGGCGGCCGACTGCCTTTTGGGGCGGCGGCAGTTTTGGCCACAGTTGTAGCCAGACGGCTGGCCGTCTGTTTCCTAGCCCTGCTAGGCGTTCCAGTATCACCAACCGTCTGTGTAACACCCCAATAATTCTCTCTTTAAAACCTGTATTAACCTGCAAATACTTTTAATAACCTGTGAGAGAATTATTGGCGTGCTACCGCCATGTGTTCAAACGTTAAGGCTAGTATCAGAAATCAGCAGCGGAAAACTAACTTAGTTTTAAAAAAGAATATAAGTTTCAAAACTAAAAGTCAAAACTCAATTTAGTCTTACAAGTTGGAACCATAACGACCCTTATTCAAAACCCGGTAAAATAGGAAGTGAGCAGAGTTAGAGTCAAAATAACATCATTTTATGAAATGAAATGAGCTAAATGATTAACCAACGCTCCACTCAAATCCCATCACCCTGATGCAAGTTCAGTTTATGCAGAAACCTGTGATTAATCTGCTCCCCAATATTACAAGTGTAAGAATTGGATCATTACAGGGTCATTGAAGGCGAAGGCCGTGACCAAAAGAAACACACAAAAGCAGGTCATCAGCAACGCTGAGTACATACAAGCTACGAAACACAGTAAAGAGCCTTAGCATGATACTAACAAGCATTCCATACACTCAATATAACCATTGACTCGAACACATGATTCAATTGTTACTTATTACAAAGTTTTTATTTAAGTAGCATTGACCACTTCATTAATTGATTGGATTAAGCAATAGACCAGGTTGTCCCCCTGTGCTCCATTCCGGAACATTAAATAAGAAAACCCTATGCCTCCTTTCGGAAGACATTAATAAACATCCAATGGCAGATGGGCGCAACTCCGTGGCCATAGCTAGTATGAGATCTCATCTAACTCATTATAATTTTAAGAGAATTTAAAACAAGAGACTCGTAGATCAGACGGCCTCTGAAAAGTACACGGCTAATACCCCGTGAACCCCAACCCCTGTTTATCATTACTCTAGATGTGCACAAATCTAGAGTTTTATTGCTCATCCTTCTTGCACTTTACGTGATTTACCAGTTTAAATTTGGTGATGACTCATATGCAAACAACACAACCAATCATACATCAATCATTCAAATCATTCAAGTTTCCAATTCAATTCTTAATTTATCAGTAACAAACAACATTTATTATTGAATCCTTTAACTACCTCGGTGTATAAACACCTTAAATGCATAAGGCACCTCATATCCACAATCTTGTCTTATAAGACTTTAACTCTTCCTTTACTCATTCCATTTCAATACAAATGAATAAGTAATTAAAATGATTCATTCCATATATCCTTGTATTTTTGCCTCTAAGCTCACTTTGCAAATTATTGCATAATTAATGCTCATAAGGAAAAACAATGCAAATTTTCTCATACATAAATTAAACCAATCATTACATTTATCATCAATCAACTCATTACCAAACAATGTCAACCAATCCACAAGTTCCCTAGCATGATTCTAGGTTTTTTTCCAAGACCCTAAACATGCTCCTAAAATCAAGTTTCTCGTATTCTTATACGTACCGTAATTAAATCATCTTTCCAACTAGTCACAATGCTAGAAATTACTCAACTTAAAGTCTCCTACAATACCAAATACATAAACTCAATTACTTCCTTGATTACACAAATTTCTAGCAACTTTTAAACACTTTAAACCTTCTCTAATAAGCTGAAATTTTGGTTAAAAACCTTTAAAACTCTTTCTTTAAGTGGGTAATTAAAACCACAAAGTAAAAACTCATTTATGGTGTTTATATAAAAATTCCAGCACACTTTTTAAAATTTAAATCCCCCAAATAAATCTGAAAATTATTTTTAAAACATTAAACCTTCGTCCAAAATCAAAAACTGTCCGAAAACCCTATTTAAAGGCTGATTTTGGCCACGAGAGGGTGGTACTCACTACTAAAAGTAGTGAGTTATGATTAGAATGTTGTTTACACACGAAACACACTATTTTTTTTTGTAAAAATCGGACAAGTTATAATCTCAGCGTGATTAAAACGTGATTAAAAATAATTATGAACGGAGATCGGAATTTGATTACCGAAAATCAGTTTTTATGTTTAATTAATCTTTATAAATTCAATAGGAATGAAAGCTCTAATTTAATTGATTATTAGAACCCTAAAAATCAACACTTTAATAGTTAAAACCCTAACTTTTTAATACTTTATAAAAATCATAATTTAAAACCATACAAAATCAGAAATTTATACTCTTTAGTTGTCAAAACACAATTATAAAATATACTAATCATATTCAATAATAATTAAAATCAAAAATCAATAGTATATAATTATAGGAATAATAATTAAAACAAGAGGAGGAAGAAAGAGAACCACCGTGGTGGTGGCCGACGGGTCGCCGGTGGCTTGGTGGCGTGGCAGCAGCAAGGTGGGGTGTGGTGATGGTGAGTTGCACGCATGAAAGAAACAGAAGAAAGAAAGAATAAGGAAAAAGAAAAAGAGGAAAAAAAAGAAAAAGAAAAATAAGGGAAAAAGAAAAAGAAAAGTTACGTACCTCCCAAAATCTGATTTTTGATCTCTTGTGTGGAAAAATTTTAGGGTTTTGGGGGATATTTATAGAGTAGAAAGTAGGTATTGGGTTTGGGCTTAATAAATAGGTAGGCTTTAGTTCTGAAGTATTTGACCCACAAGGGTTCAAATAAAAGAATTGGGCTTACTTAAATGAAATGGGTTGGTCCACAAGGAGTATGTAAGGATTGTTTACATACTATTATTTAAACGGGCCCAACAATTAATAAACGTTTAGCCCAAAATAAATTATAATTTTATAAAACTCAATAATTTAAAATACTTTAGCTCTTAAAAATATATTATAATTAATTAAATAATTTATAAAATACATAAAAATACGAAGTATTACAGTCTGCTTCCTGATCTTTGAAGTAGGCTCGGACTGAGGGGTGGCCGGATTCTGTCATCACCAGATCAGGACAATGAGCTAAGGAAACTTTAAACACAAAAAGTTCAGGGCCACGGTTATACCTTGGCAGTCCGGGAAAAAGGTGACTCCTCTACAGGGCGCTTGCCCAGAAGGGCCGACCGGTACTGGGCGGCAACCTTTTTGGAAGCAAAAACCTTCTTCATTGCCTCGTCTGCAGAAAGCACCACAAAAAGTTAGAACCATGAATAACTTAAACCAGGATATTTCGGGTTACAAAAGAACATGCGGACAGATACCTTTCGACATCTCTGCGCTAAGGCCGCAGGCGGCCAGGTACACCCCATCGTACAACCAATTGTATTTGGGTATGTAATTTTGAGGGATGGACTCCCTCACCCCAGTCTCAGGGTTCTCCTGGATAGTCACTTTAAAGAGGCCCGAGTCCAAGATCTCTCGCCTGGCCTTCTTTGGACAGGCGGTAGGTCCCCACCGCCTGCTAAGTAGGGAGGGTCCCTGTTCCATCTGCTGTATTTTTTGTTCCGGGCATGGTCATTGCTGGAAACTATGTAGAAGGTATTTCGCCAATCCTTCCACTTGTTTTCCTCGCCCAAAGTCATCATATAGCCTTTGTAGCTGGAGATTTGGTACCAGCCGGTCCCGCTTGATTTTGGGGTCCGACTGAGGTAATTCATTTGGGTGAACGCCTCAAAACTGGCGTCCACCCCATACATCTCACACCTAGCAACATACCCCAAGATGTTAAACCAGGAGTTTCGGGCAGGCTGCCAAAGGCCAATCTGGTAGCCGTCTAAAATCCTCTCGACGGCCGGGTGAAGAGGAAACCTAAGGCCCGCCTTAATGGCCGCCTCATAGCACCCAAAGCATTGGTCCCCATAACTGGCCGCCTCGGGCCATACTACTGTATCTTCCCTATCTGGGACGGATAAAAAATAATCACTTCCCATGAAGTGTTGGTAAAGGAAGCTCCCCAACTTCTCCATCATCACCTTCCGCCTACCATTAGGAACGTGATGATAGAACGCGGTGTGCGACTCCTTACGGGAGACCGACGGCTCCCCCCAATTTTCTCCCATTTCTACGGATAGGGATTCCCTTGCTGTCTCCATCCTAGAGTATTTTTCCTCTGAAGAAAGGGAGTGCCGACTAGAATCACTGGACTCTGACTCGTGAGTCAGATGCAAGATTTATTTGCTGAGAACCAGAAGGGACCGCCTCCTTCTCTGGAGACTCGTCCCCAGTCCTTACTGGAGAGGATCCGGCTAATGTCGTCCCCTTCTCAGAAGACCCCTCTTCAGATTCAAGAATAGAGTCGCCAGGGGTGCTTGGGGTTCCAGGCGTTTGGTCATATAGTTCACTAATGGGGATCCGGATAAAAGAGCCATCAGAATGTTCAATCCTCTTTGTTTTTTTGGTTCTTGCCATACTGTCCTGCATAGATACAAAGACAGTTGGATTCCGGGACTTGCGTAAAAATTGAAGTACCGCAGGGCAGTCGGCACCCCTAGTCCTAGACTTAGCCGTCCCCGGTGACCGGCTGATTGCTGACCTAGGCCGTGCCGGATGCTTTTGAGGCCTCATTTTCAAAAAGAAAGAAACAATGCAAAAACAAAATAAAAAGGGATAAAGGAACAGACGGTTACCTGAAACTTAAGTTCTGAAAAGAATCTTGGTCGAACAGGCGTCTAAGGAAAGCAGGCGGTTGGTAAAATCAGTCGTCCAGGAAATCAGAGCTCAAGTTTAGGGATCTGAGAGTTCTCTTTCAAAAAGTTCGCAAAATGTGAACATAAGACTTGGTCAACATGCCCTTATATAGGGTTATTCGAGAATTTGAAGGGTCACGCCCTAATTCAAAAATAGGCGGGAAAAACAGTCGGCCAATCACACGCCGACATCTGTCACAGGTGACATGTGACCAGTCACGTGCCACCTGTGAGGGGCAAATGATTTGGGGATTTTCCCCGCCCAATCACAGTCTGCCACTTGGACCAATCTGGTCCTGCCATGTGTCCGCCACATGGACCAACAGGGACCTGCCACGTGTCAAGCACTAATCAGCCCAGCATGGACCAATCATGCCACGCCACGTGGCCCATGACATGCCAACCTGGAAAAACGACCACCAAGGCCCGGTTTCCGGGAAAGGCCCAATCAGCTCTAGGTTGACCTAAACCTAGTATTGGGCACGCATCCCGAGGCTATAAATACAGTAATTAAGCCTCCATTTAAGACCATTCAGAAATAATTACTCTCACCTAGAGAAGCCTAAACACACGTGCTTTCTGATTGCTAGACCTGACTTAGCAACTAATTGCACTTCCTGATCAGTCCTCCCTTCGAGGAACCAGATCACCCTTTACTTTCCGCACCTTTTTACTCCACATACAAGTACTAACTTGATCGTCGGAGGTGGAGCTCCCACCACCAGGAGTCTCCATTGTGTTGCAGGTACAGGCGCAAGGATACCAGTCCCGGAATTGTAACTCTCCCGCAAGACATCAAAAACCCCGAAACAATAATAATAATAATAATAATAATAATAATAATAATAATAATAATAATAATAATAATAATAATAATAATAATAATAATAATAATAATAATAATAATAATAATAATAATAATAATAATAATAATAACACTACTTCTAATAATAATATTAATCACTTTTTTTTAAAAAAAAAAAATTAATTACGAAAAAAAAAGCTGACAAGACATCCACCTAAAATATCCGGATGAACCAAGGAGGATCCAGATATTTCAGGCAGATCCACCTCGAACATCCGGAAATTTAAGGCGGATGGGTAGATCCCCCTGAAAAATTCAGATCCACCTTGGTCACTCCAGAATTTTCGGCTGATTCCAGCTTTTATTTATTTTTTTTTTTTTGCGATTTTCAAGGGGAACAATGATCGTACCTGCTCGCCTCCGGTGTTGCCGCCTCGACCTTCGAAGGTCACCCGGGTTCACTGCGGGTCTGCCATCACCGAACTTCTGCCCGGATTTTTGCTCGTCTCTCTAGTGGCTGTTGGTGGTGGGTTAAGGGGGTTTCCGTATTTTTTTTAAACTAGATGGAAGCCCGTGCGATGCACGGTTTTTTCATCTAAGATTTTTAATTATTTGATTTATTGTATTTAATAAATTCAGACAAAATTACAAAAGTTTAATATTTATTTTTTTTTACTATAATTTATAATGAATTTAATAAATATAAATAAATTGTAAATATGATATTTTTTCCGTTATATAAAATCTTTAATGTGAAATGATAAATTTTAATAATTTAAATCCTAAATCATTATTCATTGTTTTACCATATCTTTTATTTCGATAGAATCACCAACCTCGTCCATAACCGACCTACTACATCAATGGATAAATTGAACCGTGAAATGTTAGCCAAACTGAAATTGATATAAATTAAATCCTTACATTTATATAAAATAAATCAATATATTTACCAATAAATGAAAAATTGTTGCGATATAAAATCAAATCTATGCGTTGGAAATTTTTTCATCATCTCCAAAAATAACCAAAGTCATCCATATATTAAGTATACAACATCTAACCGTATGTCATTACATAAACAAATAATCGTTAAGTATCCTAAATAAATACAATGTAACTAATAATTACAAATATAAATTTAAACATAAGATTTTAAAAATTATTCGGACATTGATGACCTAAAACTAACACAAAATTCGCTTGATGGGATTCTGTATTGATACGAAATTTTATTTGTGTCGTATGATGTGTTAGATCTGCATGTAAAAAAAACATCTAATAAATAAAACATAAACATATAATCGTTGAGTATCCCAAATTAATACAATGTAAGTAATAATTAGAAATACTAATTTAAACATAGGATTTTAAAAATTAAGCTAAATATTACCCGACCATTGATGACCAAAAATTAACACAAAATTCGCTTGATGGGGTTTTTTATTGATACGAAATTTTGTTTGTGTCGTATGATGTGTCAACACAAATTTTAATTTAATTATAGTTAACGAACAATTTGTATTTCTTATCATAAATACTATCAAAATTTATCTTATAATGATAGGTATCAAACTTTATTATAAGCGTTTATTATTTAAATATTTTTTATTATATTTTTTTGGATTTCTTATACTCGTAGTATTGAATTAATAAATTTATCTTTTCCTATATTTTTACTTTATTTTTTTTCATTAAAATAATTTAATTCGTGGATTATAATCTACGTGGCATTAAAATTTTAGATATATCAAATCTAATTCGTTACTTTTATCTAGGTGGCGACATAATTTTTTAATTCAAAAATAAAATACAAATCTTTCTTCTTATTGGTCGAAATAAGTATATTTTTTACGTGGCGCTCTGAATGCTCTCCAAAAATGCCTACTTTATTTATATATATATTAGATTTTAGAGAGATGAAATGAGAGTGAAGTTATGAAAGAGTTGTGATTTCACAAATGAGTGTCTTGAGTGAGTGTCGTGGCTATTTATTTACGAGGGGTAAATACGGAAGTTCATATTAAAAATGCGAGCAGTGCCTAGTAAAATGAAAGTGTTGTTTAACAACCCCCTTTTATTATACGGATTGTTATTATTATTATTAGTGAGAAAAATTATTGTTATAACTTTTTTTATTTCATGTGCTATAGCTCACAGTCTCACACGTTCGCTACTCTCTACTTCATATTACAAAATGCGTGTCTCGGTTTGACTGATACATTACAAATTCAAAACTAAATACGGAGTATCCCGTATCATAAATTACTAATCATAATAAATATAAATAATAAGAATAATATTAAAAAAGTATACATTGAAACAATTCTAGCAAGTAATCACATAGTCGCATGGCCATATGATTTTATGAAATCCTATGTATAAACCACAAACACCGATCAAAGTGGTGTACATATAATGATATAAATAGTGCAAAGTAAAAATAGAACATCTATTTTTGAAACAGAGAGATAAAGTACGCTCAAGCACAAGTAAGGCCCTGTTTAGTTCACCTTATTTTTGCTAATCTGAACTTATCTGATTTGGTCTGATCTGATTGTGTAATTTGACTAAAATTTGACCTTTAAGTGTACGATAATCTGTAAGGAAAAAATAAATCAAATGAAATCTTATTAGATTCGTAATAATGTGTATTTTATTAATATGCAATTTTAGCGATAAAAAAATTGCACATAAAACGATGATTTGATCTATACTTATTTTTTCTGATCTGAATTTATTTTTTCTGAAATAAGTAAAAATAAGTTGAACTAAACAAGGCCTAATGACAAGTCAAGTTCACCACCTACATGCTCTGTAACAAAAATGACATTAACATACTAAATGCATCATTAACATCCTTCCTGCATGTGAACCTACCAGCCACAACACCCCCAATATTGAGAGTAGAGACACACAACCATACATTATTGTCCGAGCTGCCGCCATGTACTTCATATATCACCAAAAAAACACAAGCAAGCGATGCCATGAATGAATAGAAAAATTACCATTGCACTGTTTTTTCTCCTATAATGTGTAATAAGTTATCTTCTTTCATAACTAGTTTTCCGAAAAGAGCAAGAGGCTAACTCTTTAGCTTTTCCAGCAAATAATTAGTATTGCAATTGTAGAATATCATACAATCGAAATTGCGTACAAGAAGAGGACACATTCCGTCTGCTTTTGGTAACAAACCTCAATCTAACACTACAAGATTACAAGGCTAATCCCGTCAAATGATCTTCCACGCCATGCCCAACTGATAACCCTCTAATAGGGAATAAAGATCAGCAGTCCACTAGAATTTGATGTGACTTCGACAACTGCATTGATTGCACATGAAATAGGTCATCATGCCGAATCACTAACATTTCCAGCAACTCTCATTATTTGCCCGGCCTCAAAATTTCCATTCTGCAACCAAAAACAAATTAACAAACAAAAAAGGAAAAAAGATTAATATCTAGGTTGTACATAAGATGACGGGTCTTCCAGATTTCTGAAAAACTCAAATAATTTCAGAGATCCTTTCCCAAAGCTAGTTTACCTCCTCATTCCTAGTAAAAGGAAGATTCTGTCCCCCCGGCACTGCTGATTTCGAAAGGTCTCTAAGAGTTCCCTATAAATTTCCAAGAAAGAACAAAATTAATCTTAAAGTAGCTAGCTGGCATCCAGAAAAGCAAGTTAAAAAGGAGAGAACTGTATAGATAACTCAACAAAGATACTATTATTCTCTATGTTCCTGCATATAATAGAAAAGAGACATTCCACAGCATAAATCAATTCGCAAGCATTAACATGATGCCTGCACAGTGGATAATAACAACTGAAAAATGCTACATACCTTGTTAGCCCACATAAGTCCACAAGCGTTGCAAAGAGTCCTTGGGCCTTCAGGTCCACGCCGCATCATTGGCGTAGATTTCTCACTAGTGCCGCAATGTCGGCAGCTAACGTATATGTTTGCAAACAACATGATAAAAATAAATAAAAAAGTTTAGCCTACAAAAATATAGCATATTATTAAAATGATACATGTTCATTTATGACTCATTAAGGTGTTAGTATATGCACAGCAGCAGACAAAAGGTATGCATGAAAAGCAATGAATGTTAATACCATAAAGTTGACAAAAGAGGTAGTTAAAAACAAGGAAAATAGAATCATGGAGACCAAAAACATATTAAGCCCTTTCATTAGTTATGAATCTCTTTTTCAAGAATAATTTTCAAAAGCTTGTTAAAAAATTCAATGGTTGAACCTCTACAACAGCAAGGATAGAGTGTCAGGACCTCATGTCCAAAATACTGGACAACCCTGTGCATTGAGTTCGAAAAATAATCATTAAACTTGCAAATCAAATCAGTAATTGACATTCATCTCCCCCAGTCACAACTCCCAACAACATTGCCGAACAAGACATAAATTGCATCTCAGGAAAAAGGTAAGACATTAAAACAACAATAATATAATGAAAGAGGCAAATGTAATTTAAAAATATAAAATAATCAAAGAATTACATTTACAAGTTTACAACTTTAATAGATGCAACTTTAAGGACAGTATTAAAACCGAATGATATAGACCTCATTACTCACCAGACTTCTTGTTGTATGGGTAAAGGTCCGTCTGGACCCCAATTCTGATTAGATTCCCAGCTAGTTGCACCTGAGGAGGACTCATCTTGATTAGGTTTTGAAGAAGTAAATTGACCCTTGTTTCTCTGCATCCTGAAAAAGAGAAAGCATTGAAGTAAGAGAGTCAGTTAGCACACATTCCACTCTTTCCTGATCCTATGTTCCCTTGATTTTTGATGAGAAAGAATCAAATCAGTGTTATAAACAATGACAAAGACTACAAAATAACATCAAATGAGAGAAACCTCTGCATCCAAAAATGAGTTAGTGACTGGAAATTAAAGGCAGATTAAAACTGTATTCTTGAATTAACACAGCTAATGTTAGAGAGTGCATGTGGAAGGAAAGGAATTGGAAGAATGCAGAGGGTTAAGTTTCATCACATCAGAGGCCAAAATTCTCATTGAGTTCATTATATCCACAAAACCAAGTGTAATCTGCAAGGTTTATTTGTTTTCACCCTTTATTGACTCAACTTTAGATGTGAGCGGTGAGCCCTCAATTCCATGTAAATAACATCTCATCCATGTTTTATTCACATATGCCACACCCCTAGGCTTTGATTTTACACTTTTAGGAGGGAACTCAAATCATCCTGCCAAACACATGAGTTTGCAATTTTGCATTAGCCATTGTGCATCAAAAAGGAGAATCAACATTTCGAATGTCAAATTCCCTCCCAACATCAAAGTCTAAGAATTATTTCTTTATAAAGTTCTCCAAAGACTATCATATTTGTATTCTTATGGGAGAGAGAAACTACTAACCCCACACAAATTTTTAAAACGATTTTTCCATGTCATACTTTAAGAATTTAGCACAGATAATACCATGACAAAGCACTTAGGTGCCCACAAAGAAATGACTTACCTAAGAGCCACCTCCTTGCGAACTGTGTACCGAATTTTCTTGTCAAAATTGCGTTCTTTTCTTTTTTCACGAAACCTGAGTAGTGACGCCAATCTTTGAGGGACATTGAACCTCTGTGGTGTGGGAGCCACCCCCTGATTGAACAATCCAATAGGTGAGTATACAAAGAGACAAATTAATCGTAGAGCCCAATGCTAATATGACAACATTACCCTATTATTCACAGAGGTCAACGGTGGAGCAGGAACAGTTGAAGGAACTTCACGACCCCCTAGCAAAAGAAGTACAGCTTGAACCTGCATAGGATTACATATGAATTATATACTCTTCAAAAAAAAAAAAAAAGGGCGGAAATACTATATCAAACATGCAACCATATGCAAGAAAATATCTGCTATGAACCATGGAAGATTGGAAAAAGAAGAACAATTTCATCATCCTAATCAGTCAAGGCTCAATGCACCACAGGGAAATAAAATAATGCTCAAAATCCAGCAGTAGACAATGGTTTGAGCCATATGCACATCCAATTAAATTTTCAACTACTGCAGTACACAAAAGTTTTCAACAATATAACTGCATTCCTGTTTTGCCCATTGCAGTTCAAAACCTTACACTATATGGGCTGAGAATGGCAACATAGAACAAGCCAGAAGGAGCAAAACCCAAAGAGAAAGCAATTAAACAAACTGTGCAAAGAAATGTCGCTTCTACAGCAGCAAAGACCATTAAAGATCAGAAGAAGCACCAGATGAAATCAAATAATTCCATTAATTATAAAGATTAAGGCGCTGCCGTCAATTGATAACTACGCCGTTCTGAAAGCAAAATTTGACTACTTATCTATTTTTTATGTATCCTTGTTTTGGCTTATCTGTTATACTCTTTTGGTAGTTCTTTTTATGAATTCATTTGGCCTTTTTTATGTTGAAGCAAATTTGTTGTCATTTATGCAGAAGCAACAAATAGACTACTCAAAATAATCAATTAGACAACTGTAATGACCTTCGCAGTTTTTTGGGTATGATTAATTTAAACAGATTAAATTAACAATTTGAATTTTTGGTACATCGATCTATTGATCTCTCTGAGAATATTGGAGCTGCTACATAATTTATAGGTGCATTGGTTTCAAATACCAAAATTAAATGATTTGAGTTGATTTTGTCGTTTGCCAATTTATGAGTAGCCAACGATTCGTCCAAAGAGCTATATTTGTCTTTAACATATTATAGAACGGCAGCAACAATGAAGTTCCATGCATAGAGGTTCCAGCACGAAACAGCCAATAATTGAGCATAAAGTTGAGTTTTGGCCTTTTGTGATTTAACAAAAAATGTCAGCATCACATTAAAGTGTTCTGCATTAATCCAACAAGCAACAAGCAAGTACAAGCGTTGATTGGATTTAGAATCTTGTTTGTCCTTTACTTTTGTTAGCTATTAGATATGCTTCCTGCCTTCCATAATAAACTGAGTTGTATCAGAAATAGATAGTAGGTTTACCTTAGTTAAAATTATATCCTAAATTTTAAATTCTTTGTTTTAGGAAAAGCCTATATAAGAGGCTTAAGGATGTAACTATTGAATGGCTCATTTGTTTAATCATATTGGTATTTGTTCCTAAATTCTTTTTGGAGAAGTGTGGCTTCAAACATGAGAGAGCAATGTAATGAATCAAAATTTAGATCAAACTAGATAGGTAAGTGAAGCCTCTTTAAATTAGTCTAAAACCCCTCTAAATTTGAAATCTAAGTGAGTGAACTTATAAGTCAAATTTAAGACAGAGATCGGCTAATAGCCTACAACTAAGTGGTTCAAGTGTAAATCAAGGCTAAACTCCAAATTTGGAAACTATGACGTTCTAAATTGATATGTGCTTTTACCCCCACAGAGACCAAATAAACTGGTTTAGATGGTGCCTTTGATGAAGAGAGCGACAAAAAACAAAGCCAAAATCACAAAATTGATATAATGAAACTATGTCCATATGCGCTTGGAGTTCTATACATCTTTTCTCCAGAGAAATTCTCTCATCCCCCCTCCTTCCAAAATAAAAAGCAAAAAGAAACTATCCAAAGTACACATAGAGAACCTTTAATATACTAATATTTCAATTAATCAATGTCAATATCCATTCTACGCATTCTAAAAGTAACAATCTATTTGGTCCAAGGAGATAATTATCTTCATTGGTTTTATTCAACATTAATAGACTCCTTAGAGGCAAAACATTACCATTACAGGAAAATATTTCTTTTCATTCCTTATGGAGGATGCAAGGGAGCTTCAAATTGAAAATGTTCAACTTATTCAGCTAAATTTTCCCATTAAAAACTTTATACCATAATATTTTAACCACTACCATTGGATAAGTCAATTCTCAATCAAGTTATGTGGACATGTCTAACAACCAATGAAGCTTGGATTCTACGAATTCTTATTAATGTGTCACTAAATTACACATATAATTCATCACCAAGTCATGGTGCTAAAGAGTGCATTTCTTATACGTGTAGACATGTGGCATAATAAAAAAATTCACAAATAAGCAATGATGACTATCAACCAGATGCACTTAATGCAAGATATAGAACAGCAAGCAACATATCAGACAATCAGCTAAGTGAAAAAGGAATTACCTTTTCAGGTGAGACTGAATCAAACACATAAACCTGACCCTGAAACGAAAGAGTTAGCTGATTGTTATCGCCATTAGCCACCATCATTCCACCATGGGTATCAGAAACATTTCCAGGGTCATTATGGAGCTCCCCATCAATGCCTTCACCTACACCCGTAACACCATCATCATGATCATCCTCCATCACATTCCCATTATTCATATGATGCATCTCATGACTTTGGTCATGCATATAATGTACATGCATTTGTTGCTCAGCCTCAGTCATATGCATTTGGGCATCGTCGCCATGCAAATCATCCATATTGACAACAACCCTTTATTAACAATACCAGCCAATAAATTGTAATTAGTATACAGTCCCCTGCCTTCTTATTTCACTCCTCCCACTTAATATATGTTTACAGCAATACAAGCACTGTACTTGTTATACATACACAAACATCTCTTCCTCATTACAGCACATTGGGATCCAAATGTCACTTCCTCATTCTTTCTCGCGCTCTCTCTCTCCTTCTCCCTTAGCCTCCACCACCTTGCCCAACTCTGTGGAAATATATGCACATTTCAGTTTTAACAGCTCTACCAAAAAATCAATGCAGTTACAATATCAATGCTATCAATTTGCATGAACCCTAACACAAAAAACAAAGCCAATTCATTTTTCTACATTAATTTGCCTATGACTCAAGCCCGACCCCGAGCCGGGGTAAGAAGGGCATCTCTCCAGAGCCCAGGGAGAAATTTTCCATTTTCATACTTCCATCTTAACATTTTAGGGCTATAAACAAACACCCTCAACACATTAGCAACCAAAATTTGATTCAATTATCAAATTAGGCTCGAAAATCACAAAAAAAAAAAAAAAAAAAAAAAAAAAAAAAAAAAAAAAAAAAAAAAATCCATCTTGCTTAAGAATATCAACGTAAACCTAGCAATATATTCGCTCATTGTAAGCTTCCATAAATTCAGTAATTATAATCAATAATTTAATATTCCAGCTTACAAGAACCCTAAATTGACTATACTGACAATTAAATTAACGATAAACCCTAGATTATGAAATTGATATTATTTGAATTAAAACTTATTTAACAGAAAATCATCTTACCACATAAGCTGCTTCAATGGAGGAGAGAAAGTTGAGAAACCGGTTGAATTGAGAACTCAGAGTTCTTCAATGGAGGACAGAGAAAGGAGTATTACGTAAAGGTGACACGCATGTTTAGACAATGGTCAGATCTATGTAATTATCAACGGCCAGAATTTTTTTCATTTATGTTTTCTTTTTACATAAATAGTTTAATGTGTTTTTGAGTAAATATTTTAAGTCCTTTCCCTTAATATTGTTGGGAAATTATCTAATTCTCAAATTACAGCTAATCTTTTTTTAATTCCCACCATACCATCCACGTCAGCTAAGGAAAAAAAATCAGTTTTTTTTTATCGGTCCAGTAACAAACCGCTACTTGAAGTAGCGGTGTTATGGGAATAAACCGCTACTTCACCGCTACTTGGAGTAGCGGTTTCCTGCTATAATGTAAAAAAAAAAAGTTCTTTCACGTTTTGTGGCGGTTTCCACGAAACCCTTAATTACATACAATAACAGCACAAGTTTCTCAACCACCAAATTTGCACAGCTGGTACTCTATCAATTGCTATAACAACTGAACAAGATTATTATCAATTCCCTCCAAATAATATTCTCAGATTACACAAGATAATCACAGAAATTATGATATACCCAGTAAAATTCTGACAAAACCCAGATCAAATTGCACAAAACCAGCAAAACCCAGATCAATTATAGACAAAACCCAGATCACAAACTCAGAAATTAAGATGAGCTACAAGTTTATGAATGAAATTGAGAAAACCCCAGATCAAGAACAGACTTTTGAAACAAACCCAGTTGATAATTTTCTGAAAATGACCAATTTAATTCAGAAACTTCCATATATTCCAATAGTATCTGAATTCAAACCTCAACTGTCCATCACAATTTTGAATGTAAATGAATGAGAAAAAGGAAAAAAACGAAAGAATTTTGATACCCACACAAATTCCTGCTATAACATGAGAGAGAACAAATATACGAAGTACTTTATATGAATGCTTTTTTAAAAAAAAAAAATTGCTCGTATTATTTTGATACCCACAACAGGTGGCGGTTTTTTAAGATGAAAACCGCTACTTCAAATAGCGGTTTATAAGATAAACCGCTACTTAAAGTAGCGGTTTTCTGTAAAAACCGTAAAAATAAAAAACTCGCTTGAACCGGTGACGTGGACGGTAATATGAGAATTAAATAAAAAGAGACGGTATATATGGAATTGAGTCTTTTTTCAACAATATTTTGGGAAAGGATTTTTGCCAAAAAAAAAAAATATTTTTGAGTAAATAAATATTATTTTCTTCTATAATATGATTAATGTTATGTTCTTTACACAAAAATTAAGAAAGTAGGATATCAAACTAGATTCATTGGTTCGAAACAATCAGAGTAATAATATTGAAACAAATAACAATTTTTTTTCATAAAAAAATATAAACAATAACGCTTCATTTGATCTTATACTCTATGTATAAATGGATGTTCAACATGATATCATATGATTGCTTGCCTCTTTCTATGCCTACTACGTATAAATCACTCCATTGTATACGAAGTATAGTTTATGTTTGGTATTTTTCTCAAAAATTACCCCTTGCTAAACCTAATAGGAACAAATTGCAAACGAGAGAGAGTTTATTGGAACAAATTGCAAATTGAACTTGCTACACTTGAAAATTATTTTTTAAAGGTGAATAGAACATTCATTTTCTAGAATCTAATATATATATATATATATATATATATATATATATAAAGGGGAATTTTTTTTCGAGATTTTAGAGCACCACGTAGGATTTTAATTTTTAAAAAACCTATTAGAGCGCCATGTAGGATTAATATTTTTAAAACGCTACAATAGGATTATGCCACGTAAGATTAGTTTTTTTAAAGCGCTATATAGGATTATAATAATAAAAAAAATTTAAAAAAAAGCCACGTAGGATAAATATTTTTAAAATGCTACAATAGGATTATGCCACGTAAGATTAGTTTTTTAAAGCGCTATATAGGATTACGATAAAAAATTATTAGAGTGAAACATAAGATTATTATTTTATTATCATAAATAAAATTAAATGATTTATTTGGGTGATTAATGAAACCGATAAATTTTTATAAAAAATTACAAATATTATGAATATCAATATTATTATTTAGATAAAAGGAATATTATTATTTAGATAAAAGTAAGGGATCAAAGTAAGAAATATCAATTATTGAGCTAGCATATTTAACCTTCAATCAAAAGTGAAAATAAAAAGGACAAAAATGTTGACTCGAATAAATGGAAAATTATGTTGTTTGTAAACATACGATGGGAAATTAGAAGTTTTCAAAAAAAATTTCAAAGGAAATTTTAAATTAGAGATAGAGTGTCACATAGGAAAATGTTATATTTTAGTCAATGAAAAAAATGAATAGCAATTTATTTAAGATCTAAAACTTTCTATTAATTACAAAAAAAAAATCAGATCGGACATTTTCTGTGTGATGGTGAGCTGGTCATATCGTGTGGCTTGTTGAGACACACTAAAATATTAGTCGGGTAACCCTTGACCGTCCGAGTAACCATTGATCGATCGAGTAATCCTTGACCAACCGAGTAACCCCTAATCAAGTAATCCAAACCACATGCTAAAATATTATCTTTTTACATAAGAAATTTTATCTAAATATGAGGAACAAAATTAAAAATTCATTTTATAATAAAAATTCAAGTAGTAAACAAGCGAAAATCACATAATTTATCAAATAAATATATTTTTGGTAAAATATTTTATTTGAAAAAATACAAACCAATCATGCATCGCACGGGCTTCATCTAGTGTTCATATAATTTGGAACATAATCTAATATTATATTATATCATATCACTAATATATAAAGTCGATCTCGCAGCCAGGCCACGAGACATCGACACTTGGTGATTCGGGTAAAAATACCCGGGACACGTGGCCCAATTAGAGGGTGACACGTGTCACCCTAGGAGAGGTTCAAAGTGAAGCAATCCTCAGCTGACACGTGGCACTGCCAATCGGTAGGGAAAAAAGACGGCCTTTAGGGCCCAATTCCCTGGAAAAAGCCGCAAAACGGCGCAGCCACCCAAATCTAGGTCAGGATGACCTAGGTAGGGGCACATTTACCAATGACCTTATAAATAAGGGGATTTATCCCACTTTGGGGACACGTTCAATTATTACCACACCATCAATTCTCTCACATTAGAGAAAACACCTAATCTTGGAATCCGAGAAGATCTAGATTTACCTTTTCCGCACCTACTTTCTCCATACACGTTCTAACTTGATCGTCAGAGGCGGAACTCCACCCAACTGGAGTCTCCGTTGTTTTGCAGGTACAACCGACGGGAAATCAGTCTTGGTGACGTAACTCTCCCGAGGGACAAAAACCCCGAAACATGCTTTGATGAGTTTTATGGATGCCTATTTCGGCTTCCATCAAATAGCCCTATGGAAAAAAGATCAAGAGAAGACGGCATTCGTCACTGATCAAGGGTTATTCTGCTATACTGTGATGTCGTTTGGCTTGAAGAATGCGCCTGCTACTTTCCAACATATGATTAACTTGGTCTTCATTAATTAGATTGGAAAGAATGTAGAGGCGTACATTGATGACATGATAGTCAAATCCAAGCTACAGACGGATCACCTTGCTGACCTCCGAGAAACCTTCACCGCACTCAGGTGGCACAAGGTAATGCTCAATCCCAAGAAGCGTGTCTTTGGTGTTGAGTCTGGGAAGTTTCTCGAATTTTTTATTAATTAAAGGGGGATAGAGGCCAACCTAGAGAAGATACAGGCAGTTAATATGAAATCACCCCGCACTATAAAGGAAGTTTAGAAATTAACTAGTTGTCTGGCGGCATTGGGGAGATTCCTCAACCGGTCAGGTGACAAGTGCCTCTATTTTTTCCAAGCAATCAGAAAGAAGACCATGTTTGAATGGGGGATGATGCTGAGGCGGCCTTCCATAAGTTGAAACAACATTTTCATTCCTTGCCAAGGCTTGTCAGCCCTTTGCCCAAGGAGACACTTTACATGTACTTAGCCGTCTCAGATTATTCTCTCAGCGCTGTTCTCCTTGCTAAGAGAGCGACAATCAGCTACCGGTTTATTTCATTAGCCATACACTTCAAAATGAAGAGCTCCGGTACTCTATGATTGATAAATTCAGCCTCGCCTTGTTCATGGCAGTCAAGAAATTGAAACCTTACTTTTTGGCACATCCGGTGGTAGTCTATATATACCAACCCCTCAAGTGGCCAATGACAACTTTAGAGTCATCCGGCCGAATGCTCAAATGGGCTATTGAAATGGAAAGTCTTGAAATCTTCTTTGAACCAAGGAAGGCAGTGAAGGATCAGGCGTTTGCCGACTTCATTGTTGAAATGTCCCGTTCGGTAGAGCCGAAAAATTTGGATCAGGTTTGAAAATATATGTAGATGGCAGCTCTACTATGAACGGTTGTGGTGCAGGGATAATATGTCAGTCTCCAGAGGGGGAAAAATATGAGTATGCACTACGGTTCAAATTTCAGGCCTCGAATAATGAGGCAGAATATGAAGCCCAGTTAGCCGGTATCCGCTTGTGCAAGACGGCAAGGGCAAGAAAAATTGACGTCTGCTCTAATTCTTAATTGGTAGTTAGCCAATACCATGGTGACTGTGAGGCCACCCATCCGACTATGATCAAGTACTTGCAGGCGGTCAGAGTAGAGGCTGGGACACTTGATGAATTTCATTTAAGTCAAGTGCTCTGGTCGGAGAATAATCAGGCGGATGCTCTTTCTAACTTGGCATCATTCGCCTCTTGTGATACACCACGACCAGTCTTCTGAGAGGTAATGGAAAAACGAAGTATTGAGGAAGATCCTATTGGAGTTCTTGACCGGAGTTCAACCTGGATGGACAGCATCCGGGCATATCTGCTAGACGGCACATTGCCGGATACATACCCAGAAATGGATGCAATGAAAAAGCATGCGACTAACTTTGAGATCCGAAAAGGAGAACTTTTCAAGAAGGGCTTTCCACAATCTTCTTGAAATGCATCACCCCTTAGAAGGGGCAGGAAATTATGGAAGATCTACATTCGGGCTTCTGTGCCTCACACATAGGCGACAGAGCTCTAGCAGAAAGGGTCAGGCGGCAAGACTATTTCTGGCCCACTATTGAGGCAGACACCATGGAAATGGTGAACAAGTGGTATGATAAGTGTCAAATATTCGGCAAACTCATACACCGTCTGACCACTGATATGACTGCCATTCATAGCCCAGTACCATTCGTCAAATGGGGCATGGACATTTTGGGTCCGTATACGCCTGCGCCAGGCAGCCGGAGATATATTCTAATTGTCGTTAACTATTTCACCAAGTGGATAGAGGCAGAGGCGGTCAAAGGCATCAAGACAAAGGATGTCATCTCCTTCATCTAGAAGAACATCATCTTCCGGTTCGGGGTACCTATGTCTATGGTCTTTGACAATGACCCTCAGTTTGAGACACCTACCCTCAAGAATTGGCTAGGGCTGAGCAAAACTATCTGATAATCCGAAAATCCGAAGTTCCGATCCGTATCCGATCCGAAAATTTAGGATAACCGATCCGAAAATTTCGGATATCGGATATCGAAAATTTCGATTTCGGATATCCGAATATCCGAAAAAAAGTTAGATATCGGATATCGGATCGGATACCCGATCCGAAAAAAACACTTTTTTTACAAAAAAAAAAAAAAAAAAAATATTTTACAAAAATTCCGAAATTCGGATAACCCTAAGTCCCTAATGTAATGCGCCTCTTTCTCTTTCTCCTCTATTTTCTCCCTCCTCCCTCCTCTTTGGCTTTCTCATCTCAGATCTTCGTCCTCCCTCCTCTCTCATCTCAGATCTCCTCATCTCCCTCTTCATCTTCTGCTCTATAGGCCGCCATTATCGGCAATTTATGAGCTTTCTCTCTCCTCTGAAAATGGCAAGTTGTTCATGATGACTTCTCAGATCTCCCATCCTTTTCTCAATCTCATCTCGAGCTCCAACAATGGTAGTCGCTGCATTGTTCCAGGATAAGGGTTTGGCTCATTGTCCTAATCTATTCTACCATCAATGAAACTTTTCATCATCGCTGATTAATTTCATGCCAATGTCTAATATTTCTCGTCTATTCCCTCTTTTTTTTGTTAATTTAAATCGTCAATTTTTGTTGTTAGAATTGGTTAAGAATCTGATTTGTATAATTAACCCCCTTATTTAATTATCTTCTCTTTTATGCTTATTAATGAAAATTTAGTATCTGACTAATGGTTTGAATTTCAATGGGTTTGATTTGAAACCTTTTTTTTTTCTTTTTTTTTTTGTTGTTGAATCCCCTCTTCTCTAGTCAGTTTCTTCAATTTTGGGGGTTTACTGAATAAGAATATGGTGTATGATTGATACATTGATAGCAGCAAGTTGCAAGGTTTGATTTATGTATATATTTTTTTTTAAATTGTTAAAGTGTAAAAAAAAACCCATATTATTAGATGGGTCGGATTTCGGGTATCCGAAAATTTTGGATATCTGATTATCCGGATATCCGTAAATTTCGGATCGGATACGGATATCAAATATCTGATTTTTCGAATACGGATATCCGATTCGAAATCCAATTTCGGATCGGATATCCGATCCGTGCTCACCCCTAGAATTGGCTGGGAGACCAAGGGATCTTCCACTGTTTTGCATCAGTCGGCCGTCCCCAAGCAAACAACCAGGTTGAAGCCTTCAACACAGCAAAGGGGCAATCGGCGAAACCCCATTTCTTATGCTATACGGTGCTGAAGCCGTCTTACCCATTGAGCTTTATGAGCCATCTCTGCGAATCATGTTGTATGATGAAAAGGCAAACTGGGAGGCCATGCGACTTGCATTGGACTCACTTCCAGAACATAGGGGCAATGCCGCCTTGCGTCATGAGATTTACCGTCTGAGAATGACAAGAGTCTATAACAAGAGAGTGCACAAACAGCCCTTGAAAGTAGGGGACTTTGTGTTATGAAAAATGGAGGCAACCGGTAGGGCCAATGAACAAGGCAAGTTGACGCCCAATTGGGAAAGTCCCTACCAGATCTATGAGGAAGTAAGAGGCGGATCCTACCGCTTGGAAACTCCAAACGGTAGGAAGCTAGCCAGAACTTGAAATGTAGTCAATTTAAAGATGTACAACTTCTAAGACTTGTAAGACTTTTAAATTTTTTTGTAAATAAAGAGCCTATCAATGAAAAATCACTTTTTGTTTTCAATTCTGAATATATGCTTTATTAGATATGTCTCCCAATGGGAACACCGCCTGTGCAATGTGCAGACGGCCAAATTTAAACCAACCGTCTGCTCCAACATGAGTACGACATCCGGCGACGCCCATCCGGGTGATTTCGTCGCAGAGGGCATCTCCCATTTGGGTGGCACATTGCTCTATAAACTCAAACGCAAATGGCAAACACTGACTAGCCCAATAGGGGCTAGTTCATAGCTGTTTCTCCTGAATAATCTAAAAAGGAACCTAGACGGCAAAAGAAAACCGCATGTCCTATTTGACACCAACCGATATTCGCTGTTATTCCAACTTAGATTAAAAACTTATAATTTTTTAAATCGAGAAATCCCCCTAATAGGTCATAAAGACACTTGAGTATATTCATGGACAATCAAGTTCAATTTCGTAGATGACCCAAACGATGAATGTCTGGGCGTTCAAGATAGTATCGCCTGAATCTTGGACGGCTGTGTACTTGGCTTGGGGCAATCATGGTAGTGATTGATTGACCAAGGAACTTCTCATACTCCTTAAAGTATCAAAAGTTCTTCAGTCAATCAATCTATTTTGAAACCAACCACACAGCCGCCCAGGGGCAAAAGGCCAGCCAGTTTGTTAGTTTCCGTATGCAATTAATAAGTTGGGCAAGATTGAAGCATATATATAGCAAAATCAAAAAATTGCAAGAATCGAAAAAATTTAACAAAACCGACTCGATCGACAATTTCATAAATAAATCCCGACCGAAAATCCAGGGGAGCAATTGTTATACCGGATCGACATCCGGGAAATAAGAAAAGATTGTTATAACATTCAAAATATAGGCACGCAGGCCGGAAATGTAGACGGCCAAATGCCGAATAGAAATAAAGACATTAAAGCTAATTTTGCTGAGAGGCCTCCAGGACATCCTTCCCATCCTTCTCAAGCAGAGGCAGAGCAGAGTTCACTTATGCATCTTCTTACTGTACTTGCTCTTTTTCTCCACCCTCTACAACTTGAGACGGTTCCTCTCCGTCTGAAGCCTCCTAGTTTGCCCAAACATCAAATGGAAGAGGCTCCGGCTTGCCTTCCTCCCTTGTCGTCAAGACCTCATCGGCGTACTCATAGGCTTAGGCCCAGATGTCGTACTTAGAACCCGGATGCATAATCTCCCATGCCATCTTCATCCTGGCTGCGCAATCTTGCTCATTCTCCTCGATGAGGCGGTCCTGCTCAGCTGCCAGAGTTTCCTTGAAGTTTGTCTGGGAAGCAGCCATCTCGTTCTTCAGCCGGTTAACGTTTGCCCAGAGATTGGTGTTCTCCTTGTCGACGTCCTCCAAGGCTTTAAGATCTGCCTGGGCGTTCTTAAGAGCAGCCTCAAAGTCGAAGGCTTTCTTGTTTGCCTCATCCAGAGCAGCTGTCAGACGCCTGATGTTCTCCGCCTGCATCATCAGCTCAGCTTTAGTCTCAAGTTGGTTTATTGTATTTTGATATTGGGAAACGTCGGCGGACTCAGTCACGCGTTTATTGGCCCGTCTTACCTCTTCCTACTTGCGAGCATACGACTTCTTTGGCTCATCAACTCTCAGCATCGCCTGAAAAAGTGCGAACGGTATGTTAGAAACACAACCAGCATTATACTTCAAAAAATCCGAATTAAGTTACAATACCTCAGACAGCAGGGAGAGCATACGTTCAACATTGAATGTCTGAATCCCCGGAATGGCCTCCTTCTCATTCTTGGGGATAGACCCCAGCATGGCCTTGGAGTATTGCTGCACATCCAGCCACCAGGGGGATTGATCAGCACCACAAGAAAGATGGGGTTAGTGAGCTATACGGGCGACACCAATCTGCCGACGACTGCCCGATGATCCCTCTGAGGTCTGCTGGGAATGCAACTTAACCTGTATGGGCCTGCCAAGCTCAAGATGAGATTCGAAAGGGTTAGCCATACCTTGGGATAGAATCTGCAGGTTATCATCACCTGGAGCCGCTGCAGCACGTCTTGCAACCTTGGGTAGCTCGCTACTCTTCGACACCTCAATGGCACCCGACTTTTTCGCTATGTCTATCCCAAGACCTAAATTCTTGATGCTCTTCCTCCCAATGGTCAGACGGCCCGTCCCAAGCGGAAGATCAGGAGCCATTTGAGCAGAAGACACTCGTCGAGACATGGCGGAGCTGGTGACATCATTATCCTGCTTCCGTTTGAATAACATGGTAAAGGACATGAGAGCCCCCTTGTCTCCATCCTAAAAAAAAAAATCAGACATTAGGAATACAGTCGGTTATAGCCGTCTTTGTATAAATAAACTAGAAATTAAAAGAAGTTAGGGCAGGCGGTTTATACCTGGCCCTTAGCCGCCAGTTGGGCTTTCTTCTTCTCCGCGTTATCCTTGCGGAATTGAGCTGCAGATCGTTTAGGCGTCTTTTCTTCAGACATTTACACTATTGCAAAACAATAAAGGCGGCATAAAGATTTTCGGATGCATGCTCTACATAGGTCTATCCCGAACATTGTGCTCAGACCACAGGCGGACAAAAACGCCTCGTCTCTTAGCCATTCATGCTTGGGTACCCAATTCTTGGGTACACTTATTAACTCGCCGGTTGAGAGGGGAGTGGTTGTAAGCTCAAAGAACCCCGGCTCTATTATTTTCTCATAATCCTCATCCGGAACCTTTGGGAAAGCACACTTCTGACCCAATAGATCCGGCTTCTTATTGTAACAACGATACTCGAAGTTATCTCGCCGTTTGGGGGCAGAAACCAGGTAAAACCTGTTATTCCAATTAGACCACTTAGACGACTTGTCTAAGGTCATCAGATAATTAGGGTAAGTGATTAATGTGTACCACGCCCGCCATCCGCCTGGGCTACGGCTAAAGTAGCGCATATCGGCAAAACCCTCCCAACCGAGATAGAGGCCCTGCATCTCACAAGCGGCAATGTAGCCTAGAATGTTGACCCAAGAATTTGGGGTCAATTGCCACACACCCAAGCCATATCCTCGAAGGATAGCCTTTATTGCATCATGGAGGGGGAAATGGAGACCGGCTTGGAAGGCCGTCTCGTAGCAGCCGAAGTAATTGTTGGAATTCGGCTGGTCATCCTTGTAGGCAATGGTGCCTAGTTCAGGCGGCACCCGGATGTCAAAGCCATCACCAAGGGGACGTTTTAATTTGAAGTCCTCCAAGCCTTTTTCCATGTTCCACCTGTCTTTGGCAGGCACATGGATCTGGAACGGATCCCCCTTATGGTTCCACTTTTTTCTCTCTTCTGCCTCACTATCCTCAACCGGTGATAGTGAGCCACTGCCACTATTCTCAGTGCCAGACCTAGAGGTGGTCTCTCCACCGTCTCTCTCTGATCTGGATACAGAGCCGGTCTCTTCCCCGTCTCTCTTTTCGGGCTCAGCTTCATCATCTCCCTCAAAACCAGATACAGAGAAAGCTTCTTCACAGTATCCCTGTTCTGATTCAAGGATCCTATCGCTATGAGTGTTGGGTGCATCCGGAGAAGATCCTCCCTCCTCTTCAACTGGTGCCCCTACCTCAGCCGTCTCTTCCTCAGGCAGCACACCGTCTATACCTTCCTCTCTATACTCTGGATCAGGTGCCGTCTGCATTGTCCGAGCCATAGTGTCTTGCACAAACACATAGACGGGTCAGATTTGGGGAAGAACAACGGTGGTTTAAACACCCAGAGACGCCACCCCCAGTCCTAGACTCAGCCATACCAGGAGACCGACTAACTACTGACCTAGGTTGTGCCGTGTATGCTGATGGTGAATCCATTTATATGATATGTACACAAGCAGAAAAAATGTGAAACAACTGAGAGGGGGAGAAACGGTACCTTGAAGATTTGTTTCCGGAAAAGGGTGTCAAGCACTGACCGGCTGTAATAGGCGGGCAGAAATCAAGCAACTGTTTGTGAGATACACAGGCGGTTGTCGGATTCTCTCTCTCTCTCTCTCTCTCCAGAACGTTTGACTTTCTCTCTAGACTTTTTTTTTTTTGAAAATGTCAAAAATGAGGGGGGTAAAATTCTATCTATAGAGGGGTAAATTCATGGGCATCCCTGTAATTTTGGCCAGAAGGTGAACAATAAAAAACTGTTCACAAATGCCTAAGTGACAAGTGTCACAAGTGCCACGTGGCACGCCACGTAACACCTGTGAGGGGCAAATGATTTGGTAAAAATACCCAGGCCGCGTGGCCCAATTAGAAGGTGACACGTGTCACCCTAGGAGAGGTTCAAAGTGAACCAATCCTCAACTGACACGTGGCACTCCCAATTGGTATGGAAAAAGACGGCCTTTATAGCCCAATTTCCAAGAAAAAGCCGCAAAACGGCGCAGCCCCCCAAATATAGGTTGGAATGACCTAGGTGGGGGCACATTTACCAATGAACTTATAATTAGGGGGATTTATCCCACTTTGGGGTCACGTTCAGTTATTACCACACCATCAATTCTCTCACATCAAAGAAAACACCTGATCTTGGAATCCGAGAAGATCTAGATTTACTTTTTCCGCACCTTTTTACTTTCTCCGTACACGTTCTAACTTGATTGTCGGAGGCGAAACTCTACCTAACCGGAGTCTCCGTTGTTTTGCAGGTACAGGTGGCGGGAAATCAATCTTGGTGGCGTAACTCTCCCGAAGGACAAAAACCCCAAAACACTTGACATTCCAGTTTTTCGCCAAGTGTTGAGCCACGTAGGCGATAAATAGGTATTATTGTGACACATAGGATTCTAAGTAGGCGAATTTAGGATAGATTTTTTTAAAATAAAAATGTTGTATAGTGTTTTATTATTGATATACTTCTAATATTTCATATATACAAAATTAATTATAACTTTTAATAAACATCTTATAACTCATTACTATTTCCATCTTAAAATCCGTTTTAAAGTTCTTTAAAATGAGATCCATTTATAATATATTGTAATAAAAACTAGAAAATCAGTTAAAATAAGTTTTAATCAGAAAAAAATAATTTTAGTTTGGTAAAAATATTTTCAGTTCATTAGGAATAATTTAAGTGCAATAAAAAATATCAAGTTAATATAACATAGATATGTATTTACAGATAACTACAGAAAGTACACTATTATATAAATAAGCGATATGATATCGTATGTCTAAATATTTTACATAATAACATGAAGTTTAGAACAATCCGGGCATCGCCCGGGCACAAAACTAGTCACTAATATATAAAGTCGGTCTCGCAACCAGGTCACGAGACAGTGACACTTGACATATTAGTTTTTCGCCAAGTGTCGCACCACGTAGACGACAAATAGGTTTTATTGTGACACATGCGATGCTAAGTAAGCGATTTTTGGATAGATTTTTTAAGATAAAAATGTTGTATAGAGTTTTATCATCACTATATTTCTAATATTTCATATACACAAAATTAATCATAAATTTTTATAAATATCCTATAATACGGTTTTATTTCCATCATAAAATTCGTTTCAAAAAGTTCTTTAAAATAAGACCCATTTATAATATATTTAATTTAGTTAACTAAATAATTGAGAATCTGTAAAAATAAGTTTTAATCAGTAAAAATTTTGGTTTGGTAAAAATACTTTCAATGTAGTAAAAATAATTTAAGTTCAATAACAATATTTTCAAATCAATAATAACATAGCTAGATATCTATTTACAAACAAAACTACAAAAAGTGCATTATTCTATAAATAAGCGATAGGATGTCGTATGTCTAAATATCCTGCATTAGCTAAAGGGATTACATGACCGTATTAATGGACGTTCAAGCCAAACAGTTTATCCTAATTAAAATTTTATAAACAATCCAGGCATCGGCCTTGCACAAAATTAGTATATATATAAAGGGGAGTTTTAAGAGAGCCGCGTAGGATTTAATTTTCTTAGCGCGCCACGTAGGTAGGGATGTCAATGGGTCGGGTCTGGGTCCAGTCCACTAAGACCCAGACCCGAACTTTTGGAGGTGGACCCAGATCCGATCTAGACCAAATCAGACTGAGACCCAAAACCATCGGGTCTAAAACAAGTCCAACTATAATTTTTTATAATTTGTTATAATCTTTTATATATATTATAAAACTATAACTATACTATTACTTGAAAAAATTAAAGCGTATTAAAAAAACTTGTTCATCTTTTTAACACATAAATAATTTGTTCATTAAAAAGTAAAGACAATGCATGAAAAAAAATCTTAAAAACTAAGTTTCTTGGTTGCTTGTTGTTTTGCTGACTTTCTCTAAAGTCTATCTTCTTAACCTCTAACTACGCATTATATTATTACTCTAGTATATTTGATTAAGGGTTTTTTTTTAATAATATTATATATGATATATATTTATTATTTATAAAAAAATAAAATAAAATAATAAAAAAAAAAAAGCGGATCTATGAGTCGGATCTGGGTCTACACTTTTTGGACCCAGACCCGTCGGGTCTAAATTTAAGGACCCAGACCCTAAAATATGGGTCGAGTCCAATCGGGTCTGGGTCGGGTCCGAGACCCATTGCCATCCCTACATATAGGATTATAAATTTTAGTTGTAACCAGTTAAATAAGAGATTTGTAATTTCTTTTAGAATTAAATAATTCAAATGACAGCAAAATTGGTGAATGAGATTTTTAAGTTTAAATTAATTAAATATATAATATTATCTTTTAATATTAAAAATTTTATTTAAATATACAACTTTTAGCAAAAAAAATAAAAAAAAAATACTGTTTTAAAAAATTCAAACAAATCGTGCATCGCACAGGCTTCATCTAGTTTTCTCTATTAAAATATTAACAAGATTATATAGTTCATGTGATCTACATGGCTGAAATTACATTATGGATGTATATTAGAAAATAATAAGTCTAATTTAGTATATGGTGAATCGATAATCTTGTTGCCAAAAAGAGATGAATTGATATTAATATAATGATTGAATAATGAAAAACAATTCAACAATAAACAAGTTTTACATGAACAACCTACAGATGTGAAATAAATAACATTTACATTTTAATATGAATACTCTGTAAATTCATGAACTTATAAAAACCCTAGCCAAAAGCCTGATGCAACAATTGACACTTTGTAAATATTTTTTTTGACCATTTTCCCCGGCCTTTTATAGTATACCGTGGTTGATACAAAGACCATAAACATTGACATGACATGAAGCACATATTTAGGGGTCGTTTGGTTCTCATACTTGGACGGTATGATATCTATATCCTACATCAATCTAAAATTGTTTAGTTTAATCATGGAATAGATTTTCATACTTGAATAGTAGTATTGATTATAAATCCTTGGGGGGAAGATGGGTATGAGATTCCAAGAGAATGGAGTGGAGTTAGAATCCCCCACATAAGAGATTCCATACTTAAATAGTCCAACAAAACAAATAAAACCATGAAATGGATTTAACCCATTCCAACTATTCCAAGAACTTCAACCAAACAACCCCTAATGTACATGTATTAAATATACAAATTGAAAGGAAGTTTTAAACATCATCATCCACACAATTGTTGGATATCTAATAAAGCACTAGAAATAGGATTAAAAAAATGATAGACCAATTGGCCAATTTAATAAATCTATGAAAATATACATCAATGGTTTAATATGATGGAGCTTCAGCTCCTTTTTACTGAAAGGTCTAAAACAGCAATTCAACAAACAAAATTGAGAGTAAGTTACAAAGAGGTTAGCTCAATAATGTACATCTTGTCTTCAACTGTAATTATCTGAACTGCATGCGAGTTGTATAAGGGGGTTATCAAAATGCTTGACTGCAGAAGATGAAGGCTTGAACAAGGCTTTGAGCGGTGTGCAGTTGACTTGGAGTTCCTGATATAACGACTCGACCCTCAGTAGCACCAGGATTAGGATCATGAACAATTACATCTGCTCCAGAAAACTAAATTCAAGAAACCAGAGTTTGTATCAGAAACCAAAATCAGAATATATACCTTAGATAATACTGCAAAGACAAACTCTTGACATGGCTCAATGTCAGGAATTTTTAAACAGCAGTACTGCTAAGTGCAAACAACTACTTGTACATACATTTACTGTTCTAAACCCACCTGTGTTATATGTCCAATATTAGTTTTGTTTTCTCCATAAACATGAGGTAGCAATATCTGTGGAACTACAATTTCTACAGATGTCACCATCGGCATCTGACCACTGCACCATGGAGAAAAAAAAAATAAGCTCGATAATCTAGAGCGGAGAACAAGATATCATAAGCCATACATTCTTTCAGCCTCACCTTTCATTATTTTTTGCAACCATACTTGAAGACCCAGCGACTGTGTCAGAATATCTGCTAGGATTCCCATAGTCAGCAGCCTGGACAACGCATATTATGCAATATTCAGTGATCATTTGCAAAACATATTGAAAATCACCAAAAAAGCAACAGGTTATTCCGTTATTACCTGGGGATGCCACACTTTAGGTGAAGCTGGCTTCTCAAATGACAGGCCATAAGAAGCTCTATCACTACCATACTGATGGTGGTCATGTTCGCCACTAGGTCCATCAACTCTATCCATTTCATGTGGAAATGATGAATGAGCTTGCCCTTGGCCAGCAGAACGATTGTCATATGCATGAGGTAATCCAACTGGTGAATGATAATGACCAGGAGAAGCCTGATCATGTCTAGGGCGAAATGAAGGAGATGGTAATTCCTGATAGGTAGTGAAGTAAGGCGAGCTACTAACATGAGAAAGGTGCTGCTTCGGGGGAAACAAAACATCCCGAAGCCTACTAGTAATCTGAAATAAAGCATCCTGAACTGACTGCAAACTTCCAATAACCTGTTAAGTAGGTAGAATGACCAGTATCTTAGTAAAGCTCTTCAATGAGTACCAAAAAAAAAGAGACCAGCAGCAAGTTTGCGCAAGAAAACCTTAACCATGAGGTAAGAGGACATTGGCAGACAAAGTACAGCTCAACTGAGGAGACCTTTTGGTGCTACCACATGAATATAAATGAGGAAAATTTCACCCCAAGCTACAAAACTATAAGAATGTTCCACTTCCGAGTTCACCGAAATATTACCTGCACAACTTCATCATTTTGGATATTAGGATTCACGCCTTGTTCCCTGCCAAAAATTCGAATACTAGCACCAGTAAGTCGTCTCATTTCAGCAATAATTAGGCCTCCTTTACCCAACAAACAACCTATTTGTTGTGAATGGACAAGAAGCCGGGCAATAACTGCAGCACCTGGTTCAAATCCGACCTCTGCTATTCGGCTGTGCACACGGATGACAGCATCCTGAGCAGCAGAGTGTTTCAGGTCCATACTCTGTAACAGTTTGAAAAGGAAATTGAAAATGCAAATGAGTAATCACTGGGATATTAACCTTCTATACAACTTATATAACTATAAAATTGATTTTGATGCTGACAATGACACTGATCACAGACAAAGAAATTAGTTCATCTAACGGTAATACCTAGCTGACTAGCTCTGCTCCTTCAACATGATTCAAAAGCACTATTTCCTGATAAATTGAAACATTCAGATTTTTATTTTGACACCAAATATTCAAGCACAGAAAGAACCTATATCAAATAACAAAAGACTTGAAGCATGCACGATCAAGGGTTTTTTTCTTTTTTTAAATGAGTGTAATTACAAGTTGTAAAAAGGGAAAAACAAGATGTTTCACATAAATCACGTCTTAACACAATATATTAACAAAACTCAACAAGTTGTGCACAATAATAAATTTATCTTTACATGCCTCTCGTGCTGATACGAATACAACCCGTTCATCTGAATCAGGAGAAACAGTATCTCCTATCTTGATTGATGCCCCAGTTTCATTTTGAATTGCCCGTACAATGGACCCACCCTTTCCTATCAAACTGCCAATTTTACTTGCTTGGCATAGCAATCTGAAAACAACATCATCTTCTGGAGCTATCCTATGGCTATGATCAGCAGCATGTGCACCTCTTTGAGGAAAAGAATCTGTCTGACTAGCAAGATTTGGTCCTTGAAACATATCAGCTTTGGGATGCTCCTGAAGACAACTTGAAACAGACAAGAGAGCTTTCTTTACAGCTTGAAAATTTCCTGCCATCTAAATTTCAGACAACGTATAAATATGAATGTTGAATTGATATAATGAAGAGATAGATGGAACAATTTTACAATCAAAACAGAACTATGAAAAATGATGAACAAGATGTCAGTTAGCAAAAGTGACAAGTTTCAGGCTTATTGTCATGTGTCATCCAATGCACTTCTTGATCTTAAGAAATATTCCGTTAAAGCGACAAAAAGAGACATTGATCAAAAGAGATCATAGCTTCCTCTTCACAATAAGACCCAATAAAAATTAATCTGATAAATACAATATATACATTAGTGTGGAAATACATTTACGCCTATAGAGTGATCCACTTACCTAATACACAGTAAAGAGCAAGACATGAGACACAATCAATATAATTGGTAACGAAGTGCATTTCTCCAAAGTCAGTTCAAGCTATACCACAGACTAATGAAAACCTCTATGAGTTTATGAACCTCTTATCTCAAATTTGACAAATCAACATCCCAATATAAAACAGAGTAACAGACAATAAGGCAGTAGTCTATTAAAGGCATGAAGCGTTCCTCGGCCATGACAACTCTGTATCATCATCAACCTCTAAAGTCCAAAAATCAATCATTGAGTAAATTCCTAATTTGTAACAGCGGTAGAAGCAGTAGTAATATTCTAATAGGAAAGGGGATAAGGTATAGGTAAAATGGTGTGACAAAGACTTAGAAGGATCATGTCCAAGATAAGCATATCGGGGGAAAGCTTATCCTTACCTCCCATGTCATTTTTATCCTTTCTTATACTGTTAAAAATGTCATGCTCCCAAAGTTAATCCTGTCATTTTCCTTACAAGGCATTAGGGTGCCTTTTCTTTATACATCCAAAAATCCAACTCATATCTTGAGTCCTACTTTCAACAGGGGTCACTTTTTTCTCATCTTGGAGAATTCCAATTGAAAATTCAGTCCAAGGTGACCACAAAATCATTCAAGCATACTCATCTCAGTAATTTCTAAACCAAAAATTGTAACTTTTAGATTCCTTCAATTCCTAGCAGATAAAACTTATCCCATGCTCTATCAGAATTAGCAATTTTCCAGAATAGATTAACCAGTTTTTCCTGCAGTTATTCCCCCTAGTTCCCTAGCATCTTCCCACCTCCTAAACTTTAAGCAACACTTACACCCTCACATTCAACAAATATTTGCAGCAAAGCCTCATACCCCACTTCTCATTGGGCATGACATGCATCTACTAAAGTGGGAAACACTGTCAAATGTGTGAAACAGTGAAAGTTGGAACGAGTATAATCCCACAACTCCCACATATAATAGAACAGACTGAAGGTTACAGTCATCCGTCAACACTCAAACATGATGATCTCAATTATGACATGCCTTCCATCCTAAAGCACACCCTGGATAACTTTATCAGCAAATTTCAAAACTCCACACCATTCACACGAAAACCCAAAACCTACTCCATAGAGATATGCAAGTCCTAAAAACAAGTAAAGTAAGTTTGGTCAAATTAGTTATTTTTACATTGAACTTACACAAAATCACCAAACAAATAAGATAAAGCTATCAATCATCAATGTCATGACAAATTAATAATCGCTTAACAATACTATCTAAAGGATGGATTCAAGATACTCAACATTAAAATTTGATTTTGGAAAAAAACTGTCACCGGGAAATGTACACATGCTAAATAATTAATTACTGTATGTCAATCCATTCAGTCAATCAATCTCATAAGTGGGGTCGGCTAAAGTGATTATTCCGTAGTCAATTCATTGTGATACAATAATCTACAAGTGAATATATGCAGACAAGATATACATCCCATTTAGGATGCCTAAGCTTAAAATCCATGAGAGCCTCGGTTGAAGCTCGTTCATGTTAGTTTATTTGATAAATGAGCCGAGCTTGAACAAATAGCTCGTTTAATAAATGATTTGAACACGAACATAGATATGCTCGTTCAGATAAGTTTATGAACAACTCGTTTATTTATGTTTGCGAACTACTCGTTTATTTATATTCATGAATTATTGATTTATTCACAATTGTTAATTTGATTCTTAAGTTTTTAATAATTAAGATTTAATTCTTGTTTATGATTAGGATTTAATTATTCTGCTAATGTTGAGATTTTCAAATGACAAAAGTACAAAGCTTGTTTATTAGAGAAGCTCGTCTATTACTAAGTTCGTTCATGAAACTTACGTTTAATAAACGAGCCATTCACGAACCGTTCGCGAACATAAAGTGTACTAAATGAGCCGAGCTTGAACAGATTTTTGAGCTCCTTTGAAAGCTCGGGATTGTGCTCGAACTCGCCTAAGTTGAACGTGAACATGGTATTACTCGGCTCGGCTCGGATCATTTACACCCCTAAATGAAACCAAGACATTTGTGTATGTACATTTTTTTAAAGGTCAAAATCAGGCAGGTATTCTATCAAATTAATCACATGTTGCCACAAGGAGAATACTATAAGGGGTTTTATTAAGGTATCTAATGTACATTAGCCAATACGAATTATAACATTAATGTCGAATCCACGAGAACAAATGATCAAATCACATAATCAAACTATTCATAGACTACATAACCCAAATGACACCAAAATAAATCATAGATCATCGAATTACGCAATTTAGAAACCGAAAAGGCCGAAAATTAGGGAAATTTCACCTGAATTAATTCCTCCCCAGGAGAAGCACAAGCAGGAAGTTGCTCCCTAGGCAAAACCCTAACTTGAGCACCACTCTCTTGCCTAATCTTCTCCACAATCTTCCCACCTCTTCCAAGAACACACCCAACTTGATTACTCGGCGCCAACAATCTACAAACAATATGCCCAGATTGCCCACCATTCCCACTACTACTCCCACCATTTCCATTCCCATTATTCTCTCTCCTCTCATCCTCCATTTTCTCACTCTCATTCTTCTCACTCCTCTCTTCATCAACCTTCAATATCCTCTCAAACACCTTCACCAACGCCGCCTGCGCAATCGACCCTTCTTCCCTCTCCTCCCCAGAATTAGGGTTAGGGTTTTTCGAATCGGCGATGATGTGAATTACCCTTTCATCGCAGCGCGAAAAGGGGGGAAGATCATCAACGATGCGAATTCGAGCACCGGTATCATCCCTAAGTTGGCGGATTACGGCGCCGCCTTTTCCGATGACACCGCCGACTTTTGCGGAGGGACAGAGGATTCGGAATTGGGTTTCGCCGCCATTTTCGGAGGGTATGAGTTGTTGAGAAGGTGGAGTAGAAGAGGAAGATGATAATGTTGGGTTAGAGAGAGAGTGAGAATGGTGGCGTTTGAGAGAGAATTGAGGTTCCATTGTTGAAGGAGTGAAGTGGAGCAGAATTGACGAACATTGGAAGAGAGAGAAAGTGAAAGGGGGTGTGTGAGTGGGGGTTGACTTTTAAGTCAAAACCTCAGAGGCTCTGGGGTTTACGGCAAGGTTTGGAAATATTTTCTGTTTTCCTTCTAAAAAAAGTATAGCCAACCGTGCTCAAACCTAGAGCCACCGACTAAAAGTCATGTCGTTTCATCGTAGGGCGAGCATGGGCCGGGTATCCGCACCGTTAACACTATCGGTTTGGGTATCCGATAACCAATAACATTAAATATGATATCTATTAACTGAATCGATAAGTTCGGATACCCGAATTTTCGAAATGATTATCGGGTACCCGATATGTTATCCAATAATGAAAATTTAGACTTTATAATCTAGTTATTATGATATCATTCAACACTAATTAACAATAATACCACATGATCATGACCAAATTATTAATATTATTACTAACCATTTAAATTATGAAGTGATTATGAACTAAATAAGAGTTTAGATTTTGTATAAATAGATTTAAGTAGGAAAAAAAATGAAAAAAATTACTTATCGGATCGGATCGGATCGGGTAACTGTTAATTTTAAAATGATACCCAATAACCATACCGGATAACAAATTATCGGATCGGGTACCCAAACCGTTATGACTATCAGAACGGGTACCCTAATTTTCGGTTCGGTTACGATTCGGGTTTTCGGTTTTTCGGATAATTTTGCTCAGCCCTAGTCTCATGTTCGTGTATGGTCTCGTGGATATTTCAAAAAGTATGTAAAATGTAGGATAACTACATAATTTGTCCAACTTATCAAAATGGGTCGTGTTGGGGTTGGTTTTATGTCGTGTCGTGCCAACTTTGTGGTTTTCTTTCAATAATTTCGTGTTTGTGTCGTGCCAGTTTTAATAGTGTTGTGTTATGTTAGAAATTGTCAGCTCTACCCAAGCCTCCTCAGTAAATCACATATTCATAGTAGTAGGAAATACTCTGACTAAAATACAGAGTAGGCAATTTCTTCCAAATTAGGTGTATAATTGTGGTGAGATGCGTTCTTCTATGTACAATTTTACCATTAAATTGCTTAATATTTTGTAAAAATATTAAAATACGAGTAAGTAATTATTGGTAAATACGCTTTAAAGTGAAATCAATACTAGTAAACAAATTACATATGGTTTATATACTAGTTTAAAAAGAAGAGTCAAATTAAGTTTATGAATAATGTTAAACGTTAATATAAAGGGGTCAAATTAGGTAGATGGACAACATCTTGATATAATACTTCGTATAATAGAGAGATGACTAAGTAGGTAAACATATCGTACCCCACATTATTCCACTCCCACTATCACAACCTATGTCTAAATCTTTAAGACGTGAAATGTGTCCATGCCTAATACGAAGTTATGAAGATATATTTGAGGATGGAAGAAGAAAGATATAAAATTACCAACTTGAGTACAAATATATTTTATGGAGAACCTAAGGGAAATTATCTAGGTGACTAGGTTCGGCCTAGCACAAGCACGGTTGCTCGTGCACTAGTGCTATCATGCTTGGTCAGGTGAAGGCGAGCATAGATTATGGTCAAGCACTCGTGCATGATTGCTTAGGACAGAATGCCGGATTACTGAGTTTTGAGTACGCCTTTACCATCACCCAAGCACCCAAACGCATGACTGAGTGTGATTGTGTGAATGAGCATGATATATATTGTTGGGTGTTGTAGATGCCCAAAAAGAATGGATAGGGGAACGGGTAGCCCAACTTTTATGGACTGTAAGGCCCAGTATGTACTACTACAAACTAAGGAATTTAATAACGATCTAAACCCAACCATGATGTTATATTATGCCCTTGTCTGTTGTAATACCCCTTCATTTTCAATTTTTAATACTTCGTAAGTTGTTTAGCTAGGAGCCTAGGACTATTGTCATTATCAGCATCATAACTTTATTTGTCTATTACTCTATGGTGTATTTTTGTAATACCAAATTTTTATAACCAATTACTCTGCAACGCACCAACATTGTGTCAAATACGGGTCTTTATAAGACCAAATGAAGTTTCATCCTAAAACTATATGGCAATACAAGGAGTAGCCCATTAGCTTTATAAAGTGTTTAAGGCTCCCTTCTTTTTTCAATGTGGAAACTTACATGTATTGTTTTGTAAGTTTATAATCCAGCAGCTTCGTGACCTCGGCGGCTGCCGCCTAAAATTTTTCCTCGTCGTGGTTCCTCTTCTTTTCCCTCTTACATAAAGGACATTTTTTCACTCCCTTCACATGGACTCACTCAATCTAGCACATTGTACTCATTACTTAAGCCATTAAAGGTCCTAAACTATGAGTCTAGTTCTGATACCATGTCTAATATGGGTCTGGCAGCATTCGCCACCAAGAGAGAAAGAGTCCATTTCTCAAAACTAAAGGAGCCTAAGGAGGTTCTATCCGAAAACCATATGTCAATAGAAGGAGTAGCCCCTTAGCCTTAAAAATGGTTTAACTCTCTCTTCTTTTCTCAATGTGGGACACTTGTGTTAGTTGTTTGGGAAGAATATATACTTCAACACATTTGCTTGGAAATAGAGCATTCCCTAATCCTTCCCCTCTACTCTCAAGTATTGACTTACAACATAGCTGAGCTGGCTGACTAGTGAGAGGTGCTGGTTTAGTAGGGTCCCCTCTCCTTATCAATAAAAAAAAAAAACTTTATAATACTTAAAATTAATAAGGATAGTTAAAGATAAGGAAATTTTGAAAATAACCACTCCTAAAACCACACTTTGTTGAACTAATAATCTCCCGTTTTTACGAAATTAAAAAAAAAAAAAAAAAAAAAAAAAAAACACCCCAAAACGTAAAAACCATTAGCAATCACCACCCCTTCTCATATTCCCGCCAATCAATATTCCGAGTAAAGGCCCCACCATTGCATACTTCTTCCCTATTGTTTCTTTCTCTTGCTGCATTTAGGTCCATCTTCAAAACCCACCATCAAACTGCCACCTTATTCGAAGCTCCACCACTTATCTGCACCACCACCAACCACAGCAATTCCCATCTTCCCACCTTCCCTCACGCCAACAATATTTGGGAGATTTTTAAGGAGCATAGCAATTTCATATGAAAGGAGGAAAAAAAATCAATGCAAAGCCGTTATGTGGGCCCGTCAGTCGGAATACTGGCTGGAATATAATAATGGGTGATACGGTGATCGCTAATGGTTTTACGTTTAAGGGATTGTTTCCTTTAATCTGTAAACAATGGATAACTAATTCAACAAAGTGTGATTCTAAGGGTGGTTATTTACAAAATTTCCCAAAGATAATACTTGGAAAAATAGTGTTGCAAACATACCTAATTAATGTGTAACATTTTACAAAGTATATATGTTTTTTTAATATTCAGAAGGTGAGAAGGAGAGTGCATAAAATTACAAAATCACATATCAATATAATAATTGATACAATTAAGTAGTGGTGATGTTGTAATAATTTAGTGTTTCCAATTTTAGTACCTTATTTTCTTTTTTCATAATCCTTCCAACAAGTTGGCAAATTGTTTAAACTTGTACAAAGATAGTGATGTCATTCAACCTATTTCCAAATTGCAACTAGGAAGTGCACTTACTATATGATGGTCCAACAAAGCTAGCTAGGAAATTCATTTCAGTAATAAATTGATTCACATCAATCATCTTCACTATTTTGATGTCGACATTTTTTCAACTAGGAATTGTAATTATTATGATGGATTTCATGGAAGAAAAAAAAAAAGAAGAAAGAAAGATGAACATTTAATTAGTGGAGCTGAAATTCCAAAAATAATAACCATGATCAAAACAAATAAGCAGCTAGAATTAGAAATTACCATTTATATTAGTGTTAATAATATATGCTTTAATATTAATGTTTGTGCACAAGTAAATCATGAAACTAAAGTGTTATTTTCTTAGACATTAACCACCATCATTAATCAACATAATATTGCCAAATTCACAGTTTTTCAGCTAACTAAATTTATAATTCGATCAAGGTGTAGTAAAATAAATTTGTCATAGTTAAAACTACTATGGAGTATGACTATTTGTAGTTTATGTGACACATGCATCATCCATTCTACCGAGTAACGATGTACTCCAATTCGTGCAAGCTATCATCTTCGGGACGACGTACTGTACTACTGCATACCATTGAAAATGTAAAGGCTTCATTACGGTACCAGGAATACATAACGATTAACGAACATCGATCATTGTCTTTGTTAAATTATGGAATAGTTGAAGTTGAAAAGATTAAAGCTTCGTATAGAGATGATCATCTTGTGACTGTAAGAGTGCCTCTATGGTGACTTGTCTCGGCTATTTGTGAATCTGCTGCATGAACAGCAGATAAATGGTCATCAATTCAAGTGACTTTGTCAAGTTCTTTTTCTTGTTATTATTTTTAAGAACGTACTACGTATTAAACTTGAAATTATTACTCATTTCTTTCATTCCAAGAAGATCAGCAAAACAATTTGTACTGTTATCGAATGGAAATAATAAGATTTATCCATTATTTGATCTGTGCATCTTGACTTAAAAATTTAATATATGTTACTCTTGTGTGGACTTGTACTGTGGTACAAGGTCTATGATCTAAATTGGGTTGATTTTATGTATGCATGCATTATCAATTTATCATAGTTCTTCTTATCTGTTGGACAATAATGGATCGATTAGTAAGTTGCATTGATTTTCATCATGATTGTCAATGCATAATACTAATATAACTTAAATTATTATTATTTTTTTATATAATCATACACAGTTAATACTACCTCCGTTTATTTTTATGTGCAACTTTGAGTGATAATACGGTTCACGAGGCAAAAGATTGAAGAGTAAATATTAGGAGAAGTTAGTGGGTTTAATTAAAAAGCAAGGAGAGAGAAAGTGTGGACCACACTTTTTGTTTGTGGTGGGAAAGTTTGGCAGAAAAAACCAAAGCATAATTTCCCACCCAAAACCCACCGAAAATTTGGGGTGAAATTTTACTTTCCCCCTCCTTTTTTAAAAATTTCATACCAAAGTCAAATTTTCCCAAAAAATTTAGGAGGCTATAAATACAGCCATGCCCCCATTTAATGTCACCATTCATTCAAGCATTTAAGGAGGGAATAAATCATCCTCCATTGTCAGGCATTAATTACAATCAACATTGTTTAAAGGTGGGTGAAACATTCCACCAAAAACACAGTTTCATCCACAAAAGCTTATCAAATCCTAGGTTAGAATAATTACACACTAACTACTCCTTAAAACTTTACAAAAAACAGGGGTGCTCTGTTGTCCTTCATGCACAGGTGGGTGTAGTCTTCATCTTCAACCCACACAACTCAGCAGGGCCCTGACTTCATCCTCCCTGTGCTGGAAAAGAGGAATGGCAGAAATTGATGACTCTGTTTTTTTTGATATTGAACACATTCTCAATGAAGAAGAGCTAGCAGAGCTGTGGTTCGAGGAAGAAGAAGAAATGCAGGATGCAGGAATATGGGAGTACAACTCAGAAGATGAAATGCAGGATGGCAACCAAGAAGAACAGCAACAGCAGCCACAGACAGAAACTAATGTTCTCAACACACAAATGCAACAGCAAGGTCATGAAGGGACTGGTCTTGTATGCAGAAAACAATTAACTTTGCAGCAAAGAAGAAAGATTGTTGATGCAATTTTGCTGAAAATGAGCAATGGGACTTTACCAAGGGGTCACATGAAGCAATTAGCATCTGAATTTAATGTCCACAAATCAACAATCACAAGAATCTTTTCAGACATAAAAAAACAGCTGGCAACAGGGGACTTGATTGATGTCAGGACCAAAAAATTTGGCAAAACAGGGAGAAAGCCAATGGAGATTTCTGATGAAACTCTCCAGTCAGTCCCATTACATTTAAGGCAGACAGAAAGAAGCTATGCAGGAGCATTGAAGATCAGTCTAACTACAGTTCACAATTTGAAGAAAAGAGGCAGGCTAAGAACACACACATGCTGCAACAAACCATTGCTCACATCAGACCACAAGGTTGCCAGACTAAGATGGATTTTGTCACATATAAATCCAATTACAGGGAATGAGGACCCCACATTTGTTGACATGAGGAATGTCATACACTGTGATGAAAAGTGGTTCTACTTGAACCCTGACAAAAGGAGGTTCTACCTACTGCCATGTGAGGAGGATCCCTATATGGCAGTTCAGTCAAGAAGATTCAAACTAAAGGCAATGTTCATGGCAATCATAGGCCACACCAAGTTCCTACAGATGATGAGTTTGTGGCAGCAACAACAGCTAATGGCTTTAACATTCAATTTGTTTTCCAGCCAGCACAGTCTCCTGATTTGAATGTCCTTGACTTAGGGCTATTTAGGTCTATACAATCATTGCAATATCAGTCTTTTCCTAGGGACTTAGAGGAGCTAATTCAAAAGGTCAAACAGTCTTATGACACTTTCAACCCTCATGTAAACAAGTACATCTGGGTTACATTGCAAAAGTGTATGATTAAGATACTCAAGGCAGAAGGTGGTAACAAGTACAAAATACCACATATGAACAAAAAAAAGCTGGAAAACCTAGGTAGTCTTCCAGATTTGGTAGAGGTTCAGAAAGAGGATGTATTGGAGGCTGTGGAGTACCTAAACACCATGTTTAGGCCAGCAAATCAAGGCACTCAAGAAGACACAGAAGATTTGGAGGTGGATGCAGATTAGGGGAGTCTTTACAACAACCAGACAACACATGGACTGCCACACATAACCACTTATCATAGTAAGTTTTATTGGTTTTTTTTTTCCCAAAAACATTTTGAGCAATCCAGTAGTTAGGTGTATTTTGTTGATTACAATTACCCAAACAAGTCAGGCAGTCTGAAGTATAGTCATTAGATTATCATACATATGGTCTTTTGTAAAGTTTTATGTACTAGTATTTTGTACCCACATTTTTAGTTGATTATGAATGACAAAGATAAACAATTTATGTGGGCACTAAATCCATCAGAGGGTTATAATGTTGAATACTACACATATGCACAAGGGTACCTCAACAACAACAACAACTTTCATGTTGATGGAGCAAATCACCTGTGCATATTGAAATTCATTGGAGTCCCTTCATCATGTGGATATGGGTAAGCTAAATAGCATATCAAAGTAGGGGACTCTTTAATAAACAAGAAACAGAAGGCAACATCATGGGACTCCTTTTAAGGGACTGACTAGGCAACAATGAACATGCACAAGACACCAGCCTCATCATTCATCAATCAAGTCCACACAGCCAGCAATAAAGACAACATGCAACCAGATGTATCAACACACACATGCAACCAGCAATAAATCTCCCAGATGTAACATAACCAACAACCCAACATTACACAGCAAACCCTAGTATCCAGCCTACATCAACACAAACATACAAATAAACCCTAACATTTAACATAATCAACAACCCAACAATAAACAACAACGAGTCAAAGTTACCCATAACAGCAAACCCTTAGCAGCCAGAGTAGATCAACACAACCAACACCCCATCATGAAACCACAACCAGTCAAACAATCCCGCAATAAACAGTGAAACCCTAGTTTCAGCCATAGATCCACCGGCACAAAAATTAGGACTCTTTTAAATTTTAAAAAATTTAAAAAAATTAGGAATAGGAATCGTTACGCAAAGGTCAGTGCTCAGCCTCCTCATCAGAGGACAGCACCACGAGGTCGGACTCCGGCAAATCAGGCAACCCGCGCAAACGCCTCATCGCCACCACCGCAGCCTTCCTCTTTCGCCAAAGCTTCGGAGGAGGCCTGGAAACCTTAGATCCGCGCTTGGGGGTGGGGGAGGGCGCAACACTGACCTCAAAATCGGACTCCAGATCTACATCTTTAACCTGAAAATCAATTTTTTTTTTGGCATGGGACTCGCCTTCACCCTCCTCTTTGTTCGTCTTCTCCCCCTCGTCGATATTTTTCAGGACTTCCCCCAAAGCTTTGAAAGTCGTCGAAGAACAGCAACTAGGGCCTTCCTCAGAGTTGTAAAGGCGGCGAGGAAAATCATTGCCCCTGTTGATGTCGTTAATGAGGGACTTGATGAACCGAGCCTCACTCTGTGAATCTGTGCCAATATAGGCGTCAACAAGTGGATCTAGGTCATGTAACGGAATTGTGAAGTCTGGATGCCTCTCGAAAGGGGAGGGAAAGGGGGAAGACATAATTGTGGGACTCTGAATTCTTCAGGAAAAGGGCGAACGAAACGAAGAAGACGAAGAACAGGAACCCTAGAACACGAAGAACAGGAAAACAAAGAAACTGATCTAGGGTTCTATAGAATTCTCTAGATCAGTTTAGAAAAGGTGGTTGGGAAGATGTAGAGTTGTGTCGGTTGGGGGGTAAATTGGAGGGAGTAATTAGGTTAGGTTAATTTAGGTGTGTTAAATTAAGTTAGGGTTTTGGATAATGAGGGGTAAAAGTAAGATGATTAAATTTTTTAAGTGGGGGTAATATAGTAAATTCAAGGGTTTTTATTTACCAAAAACAGAATGAAAAAGGAAAGTTGCACATAATAGTGAACGGACTAAAATGGCAAAAGTTGCACATAAAAATAAACGGAGGTAGTATTATAAAAAGTATGTATGTCGAAATTATACAATGAGCTAATTTGAATTTATTACAATCTCACATATAATAATTCTCATGTATAGGTAAAAATTAAAGTCGATATGTTGCTATTTAAAACCTGAAATAAAAACTTTATAAACTACATGTTTTTGGTAAAACATTAATTTAAAAACCATACCTATAATAGAGAAGAAAGAAGAGGAGAGCAAACTTTAGTAAGAAATCGGTACTTATGATACACTCATAATACATGGCTAAGATTTAATCTAAATGTTGCATCACACACCAATAATAACATATGGATGCAAATATTTGCATCATAGTTTAAGATATCTTATAAGATTGGTTCACCCCTAACCATAGAAACACTAATAAGAAACTTCAACAAAACGAAACAAATAATGATCATACAAGTCTTTTCTTACTCCAATTCATTTTCACCAAAAAAAAAAAAAAAAAAAAAAAAAAAAAAAAAAAAAAAAACATGCATCACCATCCACCTAACACATTTCCTCAACACATATTGTGCTTGAGTAATGAGGTGTAATGTACTGTGTTGGTTGTATAAAATATTAATAATAATGATACAAATAAAGTTTATAGGTGTAAGTTTTAAACCATAGAATAAAAATAAAATAATATAGAATAGAATAATCTGTGGGCAAAAAACCAGAAACGAACCAAAAAGAAAATTGAAATGAAAAATGAAAATCTTATGGATATTATTAACACCATAGACATACATGGAAATGATTTTGTGGCTCCCATTTGGTTAGTCTATATAAGTGGACCAAATCAAAATTTGCAATAAAGAAAAGAAACAGAAAAAAGCAACTTTGTGGCCCCATTAACCCCATTAAAAAATCATTCCTCACTATTTCTTGGCCACGTTAATGTACCAACCACAAATGAATCCCCCGATATTTGCATTCTTATTATGTGATCTACCGTACGAAACATGTTAGCTCTCCCGCGAGAGTTGTCTGGTTCATAACGGTTCGTGTGGTTTACTTGTGTTGACATATGAGATATTTATTTTATTTATAATGATATCGTGGAGATTGTGGACAATTTTCATTTTAGAAATGGTTTAATTAGTTGGAACTTGAAAAGGTTTTGGTTTAATGGGTAATGTGGTGTGCCAAACAAGCCTCGGATGGGCTCAAACTTGAGGGTCTAATGTTTTTTGGGTTGATGAAGAAATGGTCGTGATAAATCCTTATGCAAAGTCACAAAAGTTTACTTGGTGCAAAACATAGGTTTAGCGCTCTTCAAAAGGTTCTAGAGCTATAATAGAGTCTAAACAAGCTTATTAGTGTTAGGATAGTAAATGTGTAGAACCTCTAACATGTATGTAAGTTCTTGAAGCGTATAAGATAGTTGGTGTGTATAACACTCCTCAAGAAAATTCAATTTAAATACTACAAAACTAAATTGGTTTCGGTCTTAAAAAATTGAATGCCTATAAAGGTCACTCCATTCATTTGTGCAACCCAACCAACATATTATACACTCTTTAAATCAATTAAAGTATTATTTGAGACACATTAGCTTGCATTTTTAATTAAACTCTCTTATTTAGACATTTTCATACCACACCTAAACTAGCAAGTTTATTGATTCCAACTTTTTTTTCAAGACCGATAAGAACTTGAACAATGTGTAAATATTAGGAAACCAACCAACACATATCACAAGTTGTGAGCACTTATTTTACCAATTATTTATCCTCGTTTAAAAATAAAATACCTAATAGGGAGTGTCAAAAAAATGTATTATTTCAAGATAAAATTTAAGTTATTTACAACCTTCTCTTCTTTACCATGGAAAGCTAGCAAGAACAATACAATTGTTGTAGAATGTTACAAGAATTTATTTTCCCTTGTGAGTGGTGCTTTGGAATATTCATTTTTTTTATCACTTGTTATAAACTACAAGAATTTCTTAATACACATATTGTGTTACCTTTTCTATCAATTTATACGGAGTAAATATGTAACTATTAAAAGTGCATCTATTAAAAAAAAAAAAAAGCATCAAGTATAATTAGAAATAAAGTTGAATGAGTGTAATTTTGCCATGGTTTATAAAGGATGTACTCAATGTGGTTATCGTTCGTAATCGTAGTAGTTTGGGCTGGGCTGAGGAAAAAACAAACCGTTTTACGGGCCGAGTGGGGCCAAGCTTCGGATCGGAAATTATGAGCACAAACCCGCTTACAATAGCGATGATATTACTTGATAGAGTATTTACTTAGTTCAAGATGACTTATAACGTTGTTTGGATAACTTTATATTCGTATATATAAATACTAAATACGTAATGATATAAATTTTATAAAATTAATATAATTACTTTTACTCATTGTGATTTGTGATTAGTAATTTGATACGAAGTAATTAATTGTTTATTTAAAATTTATTGAGAATAATAATAAATATTATAAGTCAACCCATATCAGTTTTAGCCAAGTTAAGAAAAATATGAAACAAAAAAATGTGTAATTCTCTTTCATGTTGTGAGCAACCAACACCGTTAGATTTCGTGGTCAGCTCAGCAACAAAACAACAGTCTTGCCACATGTAAAAGCACGTGTCAATAAAGTGGTGGTTGAATAAAAATGATATTTTCTTAAAACTTCTTCCTTGTTTACAATTCACAAATTTGGAAATCTTTATCTAATGTGTGGTTATTCCTTCAGTTGCTTTCTCATGTGATTTGTGACTGGATCAACCTTAACGGTCCGTTGCCTTCTTGCCACGTCATATCATGTTCTGTTTTTTATTTTAAATATTTTATATTTTGTTGTATAAATTAATTAAATAATAAAAGGTAAAAATATCCTTTGGCATGTTGTGTGGCCTTGTGGGTCAGTCACTTTCTTGTTCAATATAAAGAATTTTAATGGGACTAATTTCAAAGCAATGTGCTAAAGCCTTGGAAACGGATGCAAAGGACACTTTGTAATTCTTATTTCTATTTATTTTTAAATTTTTTACCTTTATCTATTTTTTATTCTTCATGTTACATTCATTCTTTCTATATTTATGCTATACTTCTAGTGGTTGAGTAATACCAAATGGGGAGGTACTTCAATTCACTTTGTTGGCTAACTTTAATTTTCATCAAAATTAGATGCTTAGAGTTGATCATGGGTTGAGATAAAATGATCCTTTTCAGGAATAATGTGATTTGTGTTCTTTCAGGGTTGGCTGAGTATACCAACTAATTATGATCATTTTATAAGCAAACAATAATTGCATGCTTATTATAACATTTTTCTAATTTGTTTACGTTTCAGGATCCTTCGGTGTTTTTAAAATACGTGAACTAACTCGGTTAGTGAAGTTTTTAGATATGAAACTTATTATGCATACGTAATACAAAGCACGTCATATGCGATACGCCATTGTTATAATTATATTGTCTATCATCATACTCTAAATGCATCGCGAAAAGTTAAAATATCAAGAATAAAAAGTTGCAAATCGACACGTTACCGTAAAATCCTTAATAAAAGCACAAGTATTTTTTCTATTAATAAATAAAAACACCTTCTAGGATAAATCGTCAAGAGTCAAGCTACTTGATCTTTTTTCTTCATTTTTTTCCTTTTTATCTACCTATTGCTAGTATACAAGTCCATAAATACTCCTTGACCACCCCTCATTCTTGTCTAAATGTGAAAACATACCCAACGTTGATCTTAGAATTAGGAAGCTACTTAGAAAGTTTCACTTAACTAAGAGGATTTTAAAAAGTGTAATATCTTAAACATTTCTCAACCACACGCACCATTTCGAATTTTCACTCCTTAAAACAAACATCATTTTCTACACATTTTTAGAGTAAATATCAACCACAACATAACCCCATAACTTATTAAAAACATTATGTCATAAGATTACAAACTCTACAAGCAATTATATGAAACAATGATCACTAAAGTTGGAGAACGGTTGTCCCACACCACTCCAAAAAAAAAAAAACAAAAAAAAGTGTGGGCAAATTTAGAGAAGAAGGCATAAAAATAAGTTTCCAAAGAATGAAATGAATGTTAGTAAGTGGTGGGAGTATATACAACAACTAGTAATACTGAAGCTTCCAGTGCTTGTGTCCAAATTAGTTGACGCGTCTTCCATTTGATCATCATCGACTATGACATGGATTAAGGAATTGCCACGTTGTGTTCATCCATTGGGTCCCACTTTCACTTGAAAAATAAACCAAGAATTTACCATCAATTCATAATAACCTCAAATTTATATTTTTAATTTTCAGATATTTTTGGTGGCTATTTTGACTGATTATATTTGTTCAAATCATTTTAAAAAAATTTATAAATATGTATCACAAATTTGCACCTAACTAACTTTCTTGGGTGGTTGAATTTCTTTGGGAACTATGGACGGTTGAATTTTTGTTATGAAATTGTATGACCTATAATCACACACTTGGATCCATTTATTATTTGTTTTCATGGGATAACTCTTTGATTGATGTTTCCATCTCCATCCTTTTTAACCTTTGTTCAATGTTAAACAATAATAGATTTTTGGATCAACGCGTCAATCTATTAAATTTTTTTATTATATGTATTTACGTGTATTTTTCGTACTATGGTTAAAATATATATACGTAAATGAAGAAGAGTTACTAATTAAATGTTGCCTTCATTTAAAGTAAGATAACCAACTTATAGGATTGCTGTTTTTTTTTGTTTTTTTTTTTCCCAATTTAATGAACAATCATTGATTTGCATATTTAGCTCACAATACTAAGGTTAATTATTGGTGAATATGCATACAAATACTTTATAAGTTCATGAAGTGAATTCTTTTAAGTGAAACATGCAATGTGTTAATCAAAGCTTAATTATCTCCTTTCAAAATCTAGTACTACAATATACCTCCTAAATTATAGGTAAATTTTTCGCATTCAAGGAGATTTTTACAGCTATTTACGTTTCTACTTGGTTAAACAATAATGATACAGATTAGTATATTACAAATTACTCGCTAAGTTTTTAGGTGATCAACGTGTCATTCAATAAGAAAAAACATGTTTACACGTGTTTTATTTAATATACAAGTTTACCTTAATTTAAGGATAAATAGCCAAGTTAACCATAACTAAGCTACTAGGATGGAGAAGTTGTCAATGTATTGCGCTTAATATCTCTAGATTAAATGGCGGAGATAACGGACACTGTATAGTTTGTTTCTGATTTGCTTAATATTGTCTAGATTCATGTGGTAAATCTACAATGTGTTACCGCTAAATTACTTTGCATATCTTGTGACAACCAAGTGCAACATATATCCTAAATTCATGGTAACTTCTCCATGTTATTGAATAGGGGAGATTTATAGAACCACTTACCCTTAGATTATGATTGTGGTAACGAATTTCGTTGACCATTAAACAATATGATGTGTAATTGGTAACACCGCGATTATTTGTCAGATGTATATTTTAAGCGCGCGCTATCAAATTCAAACGTTTGACACATCATTTTTATATCATCTTTAACTGAATACTTATAATTATAAAAATACTGTATAACTATAAAATAATATAGAGTATATGAGTAATGATTAATAATTTCAATGCAAATACACTTTAGTAGGACCGTAATTTCTAATCTAATCGATGATTACATTTACAAACACGAGTATTAGTTTGAACGTTCGTAACTTCTATCTATAAACGATACTTCTAAACGCATCACACGATCGTTGCCACATCGCCTTGACTCAATTTTACATTAACAAAAACAATAAATGACAAAACTAAAGCTAATAGAATAGCTTAAGACACATAGATATTTTTTAATGGAAGGAAAGAGTTTTGAAAAATTCAAACGAAAAAACACAAACTCTAATAACCACCATTCTTTTTCATGGAGTAGGGCCCTCAAAAACCAGTTAAAAAACTAATGTGGCAAATAACACAACCACATTCCAAAAATCAAAAAAATAAAATAATACAAAGTCCAAAACAAACATCTCTTCTCTCCTTTCAAATTTGAGTGTTTCGAGAGAAACGAGGTATTTGTGGTCATTAGAAGCCCCTTCTTTTTTCTTCCACATACCCTTATTTTCCCTTCAATTTTTTTTTTTTTATTTATTTATTTGCATTTATTGATTTATATATATACATATAAAACCTTCCTAATCCACATAATTTCAAAAAATACTCATTGATTCTTTCTCCTCATTCCACCACTCATCTCATTTTCTCTCTCCTCGCCCCGTGTCCCCTTATTTCAAGATTCTCTCTCCTCTCTCTCTCCATATCAAAACCTTCTCTCCTATCGCTCTTACCATATATTCTCCCTCTTCTTCCTCCTCCTCCTCTTTCTCTCTCCTCTACAAGTCCTTCGTTGTTTCAAGGTTTTTCATAGTATTGATTGTTGGCGAAGTTTTACAAAAATGGTGGAAATGGTGAATCGTAATTGCGAGCTCTGCAGTGGTGAAGCGTCGCTGTATTGTCCTTCCGACAACGCTTTTTTATGCTACACTTGTGATTCTAAGGTTCACTGTGCGAATTTCCTTGTTGCTCGTCATGTGCGTTCGTTGATTTGCCCTAATTGTCGGAAAACCGACGGTAAAAGGTTTTCTGGTGCCGGAGTTCCTCCTCCTTCTACCTTATTCTGCCGCGATTGCTCTCCTCCGAAGACAAACTCCGGCGAGGTTGCTGACGTGGCGGATGACGACAACGACGACGATTCTCTCTCATCGTCGTCTTCCTGCATTTCGAGCACCGGAGACGCGGCGGAAGACGCCGCCGAGATGACGTCATCATCGACTTCATCGGTGAGGAAGAGAGCGAAGGTGGATGTACGGAGGAGAGAGAGGAACAGTACGGTGGTGGTGGATTTGAAGGTGGAGGGTATTTTGGTAAATTGGTGCAAAAGGATGGGTGTTGTTGAAGAGAGAGATTACGGTAAAGTGGTGAACATGGCGGTTGAATTGCTTAGTGGCTGTTTGGATGGAATTACGGTTTGGCCCTTTCGGGTTTCCTTAGCGGCGTCGTTTTGGGTGGCAATTAGGGTTTGTGGGTCCCGGAGTTCGTCATCGGCGGCGTCCACGTGTCAAGATCTGAGAAGGTTGGAGCAGATCTCGGGAGTGCCAGCTAAGCTGATCTTGGCTACCGAAGCGAAAATCGCGCGTGTTATTAAACGCAGGCGATCACGTAAGGATCACGAGGAAGGTTGGGCTGAATGCTAATTGTAATTTTAATTTTCTAAAAATAATTACCAAAAAAAAAAAAAAAAAAAAAAAAGAAATTAGTTGTTCCACTTGAATATTATTATGAGAACAAAATTAAGATTAAGATGAAGATGAGTAGGATTTGGGATTTATTTGTATAAGACAATGTGGAATGGTAGATTATTAGATTGGTTGGTAGGTTTAAAAAATGGAGTTGTGGGTTTTTTTATTTGTTACTCCGTATTTGAGAATGTATGTATCTAAATCTAAAACTTAAAATGAGATCATGGTAGTTATGTGATTATCATTATTTTGTTCAACTAACAAACTACTCATACGTCTTTGTTATCTTTTGTTACGTTAAATTTTACCTGCCTCACTCAGGCAGCCGTTGAGGTTTAGTTGTCCCATGCGTTGCGGATGCAACACTAAGAAGGAAACTTGAGCATATATAAATATGGAAATGTGATGGTTAACATTGCATGATGTTGTTCAAGAATGTTAACATACTAATATAGGATTACTTAATCTATTTCATTAGATTTGTGGCTAATATAGTTAGAAGTGTTGAATTATATTTGGAATAATAATCAATAGCAACCATCTTATACATTTTTCATAGATAGATCTTCCTTATATGGCTAAATCCTTATCTACCTTTGTAGATGGATCAATATTAACGAGTCTCATACAGTCATACATCAAAGACGAGATCAACGATTAATTGAAAATATTACTCTGTATTATCTTAAAGTAATCCATTATGGTTAATGTATTTGAACCAACATTTTGTGCTGATTTCTTTGAATTATGTTACTCCGTAATACAATTTTTTAAAAATTTCTTTTCGAAATTGTTTACAGTATAATGAGAAATTGTTAATTTTTTAAGGCAAAATCTGCGGAAGGTAACAAAAATGGGCAGTGGGGTACTTGATGTAGTTGACGTATCATAGTACTTTTTTATAATAATCTAATAATAATAATAATAATAATGAATATTTAATGAATAGAATATATAATAATAATAATATTAATAATTGACTTTGTAGGTTTTTGTTATAATAATAATAATAATAATAATAAAAAAAAACTACTCCTTGAATAAACCTCGAAATAAAAGATGCATGAGATGAAATGAAATGGAGCGTAGAAGGATTTGTCTTGTTAGTGTGATTGATCGAGATAGCGCGCCATTGTCTAGGAAGGAATGCAAAAGGCATGGCTTTAAATTGTGTATTAGACATTAGACATCTTCTTTAGAAATGCCGTGCAGTAGACAAATTTTAATCTCGTCTAATGTACATGTTTTTTCAATGAACCACACACTTTTGATACAGTAGTAGAAATCGACATCAACCAAACTTTTCTAATTATTTTGTTCAATTTTTTTTTGAGATGACTCGAGGAGTCCATCTACCTAGTTAGCATGCCGCCATATACTATACTCGTAGTGAAGTTACTGCATCGTACAGAGCATGACATTGATCTAGTCCGTATCAATTATACATGAAGGTACCCTATATTTACTTTTGAGTAAATTCGTCTCTTAAATGGGCAATAATGCCAATAACGTTGAATATTCATTAACTTATTGAGAATATGAGGTTGAAAGACTCGACATTTACTGGAAAGAGAAAGAGGAGGAATACTCATTGAAATACAAAAGAAGCTTAAAGAACAATAGAACATTAACTTGAATATTGGTCTTGGCTGAAGGAATTTGGAGTGCATGATAAGGGACTAATTGATGGCTTTTCTGGTTTTAAGAGGACCGTATATATATGATAGACTTTTGCAGCCTTCAAAATGATTGTATGTTACATCCTTTTCTTTTAAGAAGCATGTGCAACATCTTCACCTAATTGATGTTGTTAAATAAGTCTAGAGTACTATTGTGTGCGCTAAATATGATGTATTACCATTGGTATATTGGCTCATAATAGTCATAATTTATGCTCTTTTTTCCCAGTGAAGTTGTGAAGACTAATTTCAACTTATAAATTTATATGCACTCTCTCCGTCTTATAATATTTTTTCCATTTTTATTGGCTCGGTTTCACATATGAAATAAAAAGATTACAATAACTCATATGGTGCAAAATGGAATACAAGAAACAATTTTGAACCACTCGTAGATTATATGAACACTATCCGTCATTGCATTGAGATAGGGAATATTCATTGCTTAACCCCAAAATATTCATCCGTCAAGAGGGCCTAGACTTTGTCTTTCTCTCATTAGTAAAGATTATGGAGAATTAAGTTCAAATAAATTGCAATAATAGCTTTGAATCAATTATATTCAAAGTAGACTTCACAATGTCAATTCATAACTATGATAAGATATTAATTAAGATGTTATAATATTATAGTTTCCGATGAAAACAACTAAAAAGAGTATAATTGTCAAATTACATCACCCCTTTTATCAATGCAAGTTCAAAGTTCGTTAATTTTACAAACCATTCACCTAGCTAATCTTTACCCAAAAAAAAAAGAAAACATTCACCTAATTTTTAGGGTCATTTTTACTGGACTAAAATAACATGTAATTGTGCATGTTTCAGAGTTATATTAAGAGACAAAATTGCATTTATTAAGTAGCTTGGTTATGTGATTAATCATCATAAATATACAACTATACTGATCATATTAATATGATATAAGCACATATACATTTATAAGAGATGTACCAAAGGAATACCTGATCAGTTTTTGCAAAAAAGATACTCGTAGATTATTATAGAGCTAACACATGAAAAAATTTACATATATATGCAACTCTACAAGTTACTTTCAAAATTTACATCTTTGATTAAAATAAAATTAACTACTAATGTTCTACAAGTGCAAAAATTAAGGAATACCTGGCTTACTTTAATTCAATTTTGTCTATTTAAGTTTTAGATTAGCTTTTTTGTTTAAATTTGAGGCTCATTCCACCCTTTTCGGGTGCATCATCAAAGTTCCCCAATGCCGTTGTCAAAAAAAAAAAAAAAAATCAAAGTTCCCCGTTAATGTACACGCACCTACTTATGAAAATAACAACGCATGTTCTTTAATCTTTACTCATTATACATTTATACATGTGTATTTTAGAGAGACCTATAGACTCGCGACTACAATAGATGAACGACAATTGTCAAGTACAAGATGTGCCATTTGTCGAATAATGAGACGTTATATGATACAACATACAACTAGATATTTTCCCGAATAATATTTTAGTGGTATAGTACAAGTATTATACTGCAACAACTTCTAAAGGTGATGTAAAGCATTAGATTCCTAAGACTAATGAGAACAATTATCAACCACATGAAATCATCATGATTTTCTAAACAATGTTGTACTCCAAGATTTAAAAAAATTTGAATTAAAAAACTATAGTACAACATTTTTTTTCCTATAATTATAATATATAGGGGACATAATATTCAATCAAAGCATGCTTAGGCTGGAAAGAAAGAAGGGCTTGATAATAGATTAGTACTAACTACTCCTACAACAATTTATATGTCCAATGACTTTATATGATTTAATTAACAATTTTGATTATGAAGATTTGATGGGCCTAATCATATATATAATCAAGTTTAATTACAATTATTTAATAATTAATGAATGGTTAAGAATGGTTCGTACCCTACTTAACATTGCTAAACTTTTCAAACCCCACTAATGATCAAATATGTGTGCAAGCTGGAGTAAATTGCTCCAATCCACACGTTTGATGAGATATTTGAAGGAATATAAGAATCTATACATTTTAATATTTTGCCAAATATAAGGTGAATTTAAAATTAAGAGATCTTTTGAGATTAATTAAGTAATATTTGTTGTTTTCTCAAAAAAAGTAATATTTGTTGTATGAGATTAACACCACAAAATTAGGAGTTCATTATTTTAATCTTGATATTTTCTCAACTACCGGTTTGATATTTCTTGCTCATAATTTTGACTCTTCCATTAACAAGAATTGCATTTTACTTTAATCTTTTGAAATTGTGGCTAATAGCGACTTCATAAGTTGAATTATTATCTAAATCAACTTCTAGTTAGGTAGTTTTTAGAATTTGGATTTTCTCTAATTGTTTTATTTTCTCCTCTAGTCAATAACGTAACATAATACTAAAACAGACATCAGGAATGACACATGTCACTTCCTGCCTCCAAAACTCCCTCTCCTTTTTTAGCAAAAAACTTTTATTTTGGAATATTTGTATAATACAACTATTATAATAATATATTATTCCTAATCTTATATATTATCTTTATAATATTGTATTTCTTATTATTTCGTGTTCTGTTTACTTAAAATAGTTACACAAGATTTTTGAGATCTTTTAATTAAGGAAGAATAAGCTATAATTTAGAAGGTTGAAGTACGGACAGGGCCAAAATAAAATACAATATTACCATGTAAATTACTATTATATAGTTGTACAATAATGGGGTTCAATGGAGAAAAAAAAAAACATTTCTATTCATAGTGTTGATTTGAAATCTTATGAAATATTAAAAAATAAGTTAGTTTTTCTGTTAAATATTTCTATAATAATTGTACCAACTTATAACTTTATTTTTTCCTTTAAAAAACTATTAACTATTACTAAAACAGGTCATGCTTACATCGATAATTTTAGATATATGTCAAGCTATCATTAAAAAATTTCTCGCCAATACAATATATGATGTCAGTTTTAAGGTTTTTTTTTTAAAAAAATTATTCTACTTAGCTTAATTTTATTACTATCGTGCAATATTCCACTTTGAAAGGAGGGGTGGATGAGATTCGAACTCGTGACCTCTATGTCACGTTGGCTCTGATACCATGTTAAAGAACCAACTCAACCAAAAGCTTAACCTAATGGTTGAGCCTCAGGAATATGTTTTATACTCTATCATGTAATAATCAATACATGGGATTATATCTCGTCTAACACCATTTGCCCTTGTAACACTCTATATCAAAAAATTGGATGGGTGTGGAGCATGCACCAACGAGGAAGCATCAATCTCGTATCATACAGTTACAAAGTGAGCATACGTGTTTGACTATATAATCCCATTTGTGATAAAGGTCTATTGGTCTAATCACCTCGTTTATTCGAGTAAACAATGAAAGGACTTCCAAATAAATCCAAAAACCAAAATTGTCCAAACAAAGCATAATTAAAACTATTCAACACCAAATTAAAGCTAGCTTAGTTCCACTTGTTAGTTAAATAAACACTTTGATTATAAAAGGCTCATAAAACAATGTTAAGAGGGAGACTTTTAATCGGCCGCTTGTGGCTCATGCCATGCATGTTTGAACTTAGGCGACATACGTTTAATTAATTAATCAAAAATTTGGCGTGTCATGTAATGATCCACAAATTCGGCAAATATTTTAGAGGATTAGTATCCTAATCTCTTGACATCATTGATCATATCATACGTTACGCTAATCATACCCATATGTTATACAATTTAATAATACCTAACTTTATTGCTTAAGAGAAGATGATAATAATTAATTTAGGAGAAAATTTTTACAAATCAATCCACCTATTATTAGTTTCATAATATCCATCTTCAACAAAATTAAAGTATGCAATTTTGAATGTAAGGAGTAAGGGAATGATTACCTTATATATTAATATGAGAAATTGACGATCAACAAGTTTGGATAATTTTGGAATAACGAAACATAAAAAAATAAAAAATCCTTAAAATGAGTAAGATGAGGTAAGAAAATTGCTCTGTTCCCAATTAAATGTAGACGGCGGGGCTTTTATATTATTGAGAATAGGTAAAATAGATTCGACTTTGTAATGTAATTGTCTACTCTTATCAAATGTGGGACAATTCATCATATATGGGAGCTTAACATATTAGCATTATTTGCTTTATTAAATAAAGCTAATAAGAAAAACATTATACTTGTTAGGTAATTATTCTTACTTTTAAGATGAGTTACAATTGGTTTTAGGGCACATTCTTATTCATGATAATATAAATTATTCTATTGTTTACTTTTGTTCAATGACAACAAAAGTAGTTACCAAAAGAAAAAAGAATTCTAGTAGTATAAAATGGGAATAAATATGAATGAGAGAATTAAAGTAATTCAAGGGAAAATTGGTAGGGTGAATGTTGAAAAATCAATGATTATCATGGATAAGACATGCATTAAGTACACCTAATTAAAACCATCAAATCTCAAAGCTGGTTAATCTGATTAGCTGCCTACTTGTGGAGTTGTGTGGTTAATGTAGCTTTATAGCTTTTTAGGGTCTAATTAAGCGTCAAATCTTAATCATAGCTTTTCTTCATCACTAATACACATCTTAATCACAATCTTCAATCAGAAATAAAGCCAAAGGAAATAGTGTACTGTTCTAGCTTTAATCTTACACCTAGCATTATATATTTTAATTTGTACAATAATTATATATATGGTATAACTAATATCTTTGTTGTTACACAACTATGAGAATATTAATTCAAAACAAACACGTATAATACACCATGTACAACACACATTTATATTATTATTATTTTTAATGTTGATCATTAGATTATGATAGCTTATGTCTATATGTCCATAGACATAAGACCGTGCTGAACCAACACCCGCCAATTCTTGTTACGAGACTCTTGACTTGCCAAAAACCGAGATCTCCATTTTAAATAACTTGAAAGTAAACAACGAACGAATTAGTATTCTAAATTACTTGCCTAATTTGGTGTCATATATATATATATATATATATATATATATACATATATATATATATATATATATATATATATATATGTATATATATATATATATATATGTATATATATATATATATATATATATATATATATATATATATATATTAGTGTACGTTGTAGAAAGCTAATTAAAACTGATTGGATAGTGATGTATCTATGTATTCCAAACAGATAATCTATCTGATGTACATCATTATAGTACAAAAGAAGATGTAGAAGAAACTAGCAGTGAAGTCATCACAAATAGTGAAGACAGATAAAGAAGTAGGGATGAGATTATGTAAGATAATGTTGGCAATAATTGAAGTGGATTATGGGCTTACATGCATGCATGTTGGCAATGGAAGGGGCTTAAATTATCTTCATTATATCCTTGCAAAAGGCCAACATTATCAGGAGGATTTTATTTTTTGAAAAAATTTCATTTAAAGATGTACCTAGTATACTGTATTTGAAATGCTGTTTTTTCTTTTATCACGCCATAAATTGAAGTTGGAGGAATTTCTTTTAAAAACAATAAATTAAAGGGGTTGATCTTATTAACGTAACGTTATCAGAGGTCACGCTTTTACCCCCAACTAAACTAGCAAAATATCAATAATGTCCCTTAGTAAACTTATGTTGTTAGTAACTTGGATTATTTCTTTTTATTTGTAATGACCATTATCAATTTACCACGCAATACAACCCTGTATAGTAACGGACAGAATTTAAATTGGCGAAGAAAGGGAGATAATTTGGGATGAACTTATCAAATGGATACATAGTACGGAGTATCGTTTATCACCACTTATCAAATGGATCATCGAGTTATTGATCGCCGGTTTGGCAAATCTCCTGAATTACATACACACACATAGTAGACATATCGTCGCTCATTACTTAGCCCACTGCAATACCATCAAAATCCAGCTCTAGGCTTCTAGTTGCTCAATGCGTAGCTTAAATAATCCCAGACCCAAAAAGCCCAAAATCTATATTATAGTTTAAGAGTTTTTTTTCCCCTAACTTTCAATCACAATCTTTTAAACCTTAAATTCTTAAAATCTATACATTCTGTATGTACTTCTCAAAATTAGCATCCGGAAAAAAAAAAAAAAAAAAAAAATTAATAATTATTTTTACCATAACTTTTTTTCTACTATTTTACTTATCTAAGCATATATCGGTAGCAATGATTTCTTCTCTTTTGAGGATGTTAAATCATATTTACTTTCAAAAGAAAATTTTGACCTCGAAGTACTGATGAAATGCTGAATGTTTATATTACATGTAAGAAGGCGATCAACAAGAAAAAAAAAAAAAAAAAAGTACCAATAATTAATGGGCATGAATCTAAGGATGTTTTTTTGCAAACATTGTAATAAGTCGAATAGGCACGATGTTTCCGATTGCTTAAAATTAAAGAAAAAACTCGAAAGAGAAGAAAACAAGAAAAATACTAAGGTAATTGCAGAAGTCGTTTTTGGTGAGATATAATCGATGATGTTCTTTTGGCTACTTCTCCAAAAAGTAGTAAAACTTCTGATTTTTATTCCGATTGTGCCTACCATGTTTGTTGTTCACAAAAGGATCGCTTTATTGATTATCGCTTGGTAAAGAATAGATATATTTCAATGGGCAACATTGCAAAACTCATGGCACTGACTTCGTTCAGATCAAGATACAAGATGGTAAGATCATGACTTTATCAATATATTCCTGATTTAAAGCATATTATCATCTCTCTAGGCACTCTTAATAATTCTAATGGTGTAAGATATCGGCTCAAGGTCGAGTACTCAAAGTTTAAAAAGGTGCTCATGACATTATGAAGATCGTTAGACATAAATGTTTCTATGTATTACATAGTTCTTTTATCATGGCTTATTCATTCACATCATATCCAAGTCCTTATTATATGAGTATCTACATGTCACAATATTCTAATCTCAAGTTATGGCCAAGGTTTTCGGGTGACATGTCCACTTAATAGTTAATGCCTCTTTAGGTTCATACATGTCCACTTAATATCCCATTGGGTTCATACGACAAGCACATATAAAATTTGGTCTAGGGTAAGATTGTTGGGTGTAGCCCAAATTTCCTAGGCTCATTATTTTGGTGGGGGTATTTATGCATATTTTAGAAGCTTTCAGAAAAATCGAGCAAGGTTTGTTGAAACTTTTCAAAAAATTCTTGAACTTGAAAGTAAAAAAAAGATATAGTTCTTATAAATACTAGAAGAATGTTGAAGGGACTAAAGAGTTCTAGAATATTCTAGCCATTTCTTTCAACCTCCATCCTCAGCTATAAATATTGGTTATTGACATTCAATCAATATATACACACAAGAATCCAAACCTATACACAAGCCTTCATACCTTTCTACCCCCTTTGTATATAATCCACTTTCTCACTACGAATCCACCTCTCTCTTTTATACTACTTATTGTGAATTTAGTCCCTAATATAATTATGATACCTTGTACTCTCCTATTTTCATATAATCCATTATTTCGATGCTCGTCATTGTGGGTTATTTTGCCTCGATTTTTCTCACATCCAATATTATGGGTTCCCTGACCTTTACTATTTGTCTTGTCTTTACTTTTTCTTTTTGTTAATACTTTTAAATCCCTACATTTTAATTTTGTTTCTATTGCTCACTCACCAATCCCTAATTTAATTTTTTAATTAAGTAATGTATGACAACAATAAAATAAATATTGAGGATTTATAAAATAATCCTCCACTAGAAATTGATAAATTTTCATTTATCGGTTATACATATTGATCAAATTAAATTCCAAAAATAGATAAAAAAAAAAAGAATGTCATCTCATATTTTCTGATGGTTTTAAAATGGTTGGAATTTTCCGACGGTATTAAAAAAATTCCGATGGTCAAAGCCGTAGGAAATTTCCGATGGTGATAATTAACATCGGAAAATTATAAGAAAATTGAAAGTAGTTGGAAATTTATTAGCCTAGACAAAGAACACAACCCGCCAGAAATCTCACCAGAAGTTGTATCTAAAGACTAAATCTTTGCTACAGTAACCACAAATAGTATACCAACCCTAGCGTATTTATAATTTTTTTTTTTATCATACCCTTAGGCTTATCTTTAGTCATCCCCGTAACAGATATATTACTTCTATAGGGAGTTTGTCAGAGGTGATTTTGGATTTCAATTTGTTTTGCAGCACAAAACTGAATTGGTTTTAAAAAGTGTAATGGGCTGAAATCTAGGCCAAATATAAATGATTGTATTATTTTTAATTTAAATTGTAACATTATATTCTTCGACAAAATTGATTAAAAATTTGATTTTATTAGAGTTAGTGGTGGAGACATCTATACGACTATACTTTATACTAATATAATCACCGAATAAGACATTTGACATAAATATATGAAAGACTAGTCTAGCCCCTGTGCCATGTACGATATGTCTAATTTGTGCCATGCATGGTAACTTGGGAAGTATAATTTTTGTAAAAAAAAAAACTATATCTGACAAATAAAATTTGTGAAATATGTCTATTACATATATAGAAATTATATCGCCATAACTTATATTTTAAGGTAAAGAAAAAGTTTAATATTTAATCTCATGTTTCAGATAAAATTAAAATAAAAACGTTTGGCAATTTGGACTTCATAAGAGCATGCACATTGATGAGAAAAATCTAAAAATTCTTAATCTTTTTAATCATATACTTTTTCATTTTTTTTATCTCATATTTCACTAATTGTAAATTATAGAAATAGTTAATAGAAAATAAACTCAATTATTATTGCTTCATAAGATTTCAAATCAATACTGTATATAGAATTATTTTTTTCCCCTAATGAACCTCAATATTGTACAATAATTATGATAATTCTAATGTTAATATTGTAAATTTGGCTTTGCGATTTTTTACTCTCCACCATCTTTTCGAATAATCTAAATTATATTTTATTTTCCCTTAATTAAAAGGTCTAATAATCTTTTGTGACTATTAAAGGTAATCATGATGAGTCGGGCTTTGCCCAAATAAGACCCATTTCAAGTTAAGCCTTCGGCCTAGGCCCCACATGGCCGAAAAAGTTGTACCCAAACCCACTTTAATTCGGGCCAAACAGACTTTTTAGGCAAAAAAAATTAACAAAAATGGTTTTTTTGCCCAAACCCGAGTTTTTTTTCAGCCAGGTTTTGTTTGATTAGGCCTAGTGACCATATGAGTAAACACTTATTTATAATTGCCCTTTTAATAAATATTTACATCATAATATTACTTAAACAACAGACTAAAATCTCTAGTAAAACTACTAGCCCAACATAGACGTATATCACCTCTATATCTAACCAAATCATTTCAGTGGAATTAAATATTACACTAATCATTAAAAACAAGAACAATTCATGATCGGGCAACACTAACTTATATTATTACATTTTCAATTTACGGATTGATGCTCTATATGATATCGTCGTTCTTTCTTATTATACAAAAATGTCTTTGAAGCTATCCAAATTTATTGTTTTGTTTAATTTGAAGCTATCCATCAATAGATATTTTATTTTTTTTAAAAAAAGGATATCAAGGAGATGTCATTTGTCACTACGTCCGGCGTGTATTTTAGGTATGTGTAGCATTCATGAATGTCGAATATAATAATAAATTTATAATCTTAATCAAGTACGGTGTCTCAGCAGATGATAATAATTATTTTTGTATTTACTAAAATATTAATTTGCTACGCCTACTAGTTCTACGGTTCAGAATTGTAGCAATACCCCTAAAAAACCCGTAGCAAATGCCAATTTTTTCACTAGTATTTAATTACTTAATATACAATAATGATTGATATTACAATATCCTAGATTTAGGCATATGTTATAGTTGTCAAACATTCATAATTACGTAGTAGTAAATTTTCATTAATTTAAATGTATAGTTTATATTTAAATTAAAATATAATATTAGAGGTATTTGAAAAAAAAATAAAGTGATTTTGTAAAGTAATTTCTTTAATATCAATCAATTATATATATTTTTTTTTTTTGGAAAAATCTAGTATTACTTTCTTCAAAAGATAACTAAAAAGTTCTTCGAAAAAAAAAATTAATTAAAATGAAGTTGGAATAATATTTTGGGTTGATGTGTAAGGAAGAGTTGTGTACACCAAATAAAAAGGAATTTGTTTGTCATAAATATAATATAAAACATAAGTTATTTCATTTATTTCAATAAAAGTGAAGCTTTTTTTTTTTTTAATAGAAATTTCCCTCCTAAACTTTTTTTAATGCATAATAATTAATTTGCCTACAACTTCATGATTTATTTAGTTATTATGATTGACTATTTACTTACATTACTTCTATCTTTCAATTAAATCCTTCGTTTTTTTTTTCTTTTTAATGTATCATGTTGAGTTTTACGGACTTCTAAGTAATTTTTGATGTAGAGAAAAAATATAAATGGGGCTAGTGTGATAAGAAATTAGAATTAATTAGTCAAAAAGAAAAGGATGCATCTAAAATCAAAATTGAAACTTCTTTATTGGGAAAGTGATGCATTTAAAAAGAAACGAAAAGCGTGCTTAAAATTATTTGTCACATAGATCTGCACTAGCTTTGTGCCACATCCATCATTAATCAGCATTGCGCCATGTCATCCTTGACATTGTAACATTTAATCCATGTCATTAGTGTATAGCAATCCGATACAATGCCCAGGCTGCACACTATGTATTAATTTCAAAAATCGAGCATGACTCGGAAATTACCTAGTTTAAGAAATTCTGGGTCCTTCCTTTTAATCAAACTTTGCTCAGTGTTGTGCCCAAAAAAATCAATTGAACTAACACAATCCAATTTGGATTCGAACAGTCCAATCAAATATGGGTGAACCTTTTCAATAGCCCTACCCGTTTAAATATGGGCTTTTCCGCCAACAGATCTCTCTTTCCAGGAAAACTGAACTCTTTTTGCTCTTCACTATTTTTTGAGTTCCAAAGCATATTAAAAAAGATGAGTTTCAATTCCAAATCATAGCATATCTTTTTTCAGTTCTTAGTTTCGAGTTATTTGGTAGATAAATTAATCAGTTTCCGCCATGGAAACCCTTTCAAGCTCTGTTTTTCTGACAAAAATCTCAGAAAAAAACAACCCAGGTTGTCAATTACCCCAATTTTCGATCAAACGTTGGAATAATCGAAGTGGGTGTTTGAGAATTAACGAAAGTTTGAATCTTGGTTCGTGGGGGTTAACTTCTGAGAAAGTTGGGATTTCTGGGTCATCAAGGGTTTTGGCTGCTTCGAAAAAAGTTTCAGGTGGTGAAAGTGAGAATAAACCTAGTTCTGATGATGCCCATGCTACTGCTTCTGATGATGTTCTCACTTTTCCCGAGGTAATCTATTCTCTCTCCTCTTAATTTTTTGAATTGCATTTAAAAAAAAAAAAAAAAAAACAGAACAAAAACCCTGAAATTTCTCAATTTTTAGAATGTGGCTTGAATGATTTCATTCAAATGTGTTTGGTTCATAAGGATGATTGTTATGTGGAATTTGAGAGAATTTTTTAGAGTTTTCTAGTTGGTGATGATTTATGATTGAGGGTTTTGTGTGTGCTTCTTGGGTTTAAAATTTTTTTCTTTTCCTTTCCTCTTTGGGAGTAATGTGATTTTTTGATGTATGTTTCTCAAAGGATTGGTTCAATTTGAATTTATTTATTTATTTTTTTTTTTTTTCAGTAGTTGACATTTTCATTATGATGGAAGGTGGATATATTAAGGTTTTTGTTAGACTGTGACTTACCTTTAACATACTTCTGTAATTTGAAGCTGAGTGAGCTATATAGTGTTGTCTTTCGGTTGCAAAATTGATAGCTATATTGTTTCCCTTGGTGGAGAGAAATTATTGGAATGTAGTTTGGACTAATAATTGCCTAGATGTTGTGTTTTTGTAATGCTTTAAGTCTTTGGTTATTGTGTTAATGGTGATACAGCAAGAGGGTGCAATATATTGTATTCTGTATGAGCTTGAAGTGGAGGAAATTGCAATGAACTTTGTATTGGCAGTCTACACTATCACATTGCATGTGGTCTAGTATTTCTAGTCATAAAAATGGAGGTTTAAGTTTATCCATGGATCATGGTCTGATTATATGCTCTCTTCATTCCAAATCTATCTATACTATATATTAAAAGGCGTTCATAAAATTGTGTATGTGCCACGTGTATCCTTTCATACACTGGTATAGCGCCACATCATTATTCAACAACCTTTAGGTTCATGCCACATCATCATCCAATGATCTTAATTAAAAATGCATGCGAAGAGATTTGAACCCCAAACCTCATTGAATGGAAACCATATGTATTACCATCTTGACTAGAATTAATTCATGCTCTATTAATCCAAATTTATATATAAATACATACATGTATTAGAATGTAGAATAAATTATTGTTGTCATCGTATTCTAATTTACCCACGTTAAAAAAAAATTAATAAGTCTTTTAAAGCGTCTAATATAAAAATAAAATTATTCAAAGTATCACACGGGGCCAAGCCCGGGTCACACACTAGTTTTATCTGTTAAAAGTAGGATTGATGTTTAACGAGTGAACGAGTTGCTTAAAGAGAACCCTAAATTATATATCTATTTTGTGGCATTTCTTTGGGGAGAGGGGAGTGGGAGGATGTTAAATATGAACGAATCGTTCACAAGGACTTCATTTTCTCTGGAGGTCAGACTGCCGTCTTTGTATTCTATACCTTGGCTTGATATGACTGAGCGCTGGAGTATGGTTTGTCTGGTTTGTGATTAGAAGTAGAATGTTTTCTTTTCTTAATTATAGTCTGTGAACGAGTGTATGAAATGGCTGCTTCGGCTTGTTGTGATGTCTTCTTTCGCATTCTGAAGGCTATTAATAGTCATCCAACCCAAAGTCTCAAGAGAAGCTTCAATGATGCCTCAAAGATGGTGTCAACACCAGCAGGATCAGGAAGTGGGTCTGGAGGCACCAGGGCAGGACTTTTCAGAACGCCAATTTCTGGTGGAGTTCAAAGTGCGACATCTGCACATGGGTTACCAAGTCCGGCATTGGCAGTTCGTAATCTAATGGAACAGGTAAATTCCTGTGATCCCCTCCACTCTTATTTACAATTGAAGATAGAAACATGTGGACTAATATTCTGTATTTCTTGTTTTAGGCTCGGTTTGCTCATTTGTGCACTGTTATGTCTCGTATGCACCATCGACGGCAAGGTTATCCATTTGGCTCTCTGGTGGATTTTGCTCCTGATGCCATGGGACGTAAGTGACATTGTTCTGCATATCATTTATTGTGTAGTTTACTAGTCATCTCTCCATTGTAAAATAAAATGAACCTATGGAGCTCAGTAGAAGTTAGTTTCTTATCGTCTGACAAGAGCCGTGTGAATTTCCAACAGGATGATATGTTCCAGCATTAAAATATTTTGAATTGGATATTATTGTTGGTTATGTTCTATTCTAATTTGATGATACTTGATATGATCGACCTAAATATCCATCAATTTCTTAGTCACCATGCCTCCTTCCATCCCCCTCAAAGAAAAAGGGCTGAAAACAATAAAGTGAAAAATATACGTACAGAAATAAGAAGGAAAGATTAATTGTTAAGGATTTCTGCATGTGTTATACCCAAGAAGCATAATTTTTATCGTCTATTGTTGCAGATCCAATTTTCTCTTTTTCACCATTGGCTATCCACACAAGAAATTTGTTGGCTGATCCACGATGTACACTTGTTGTACAGGTTTGTCCGTATACATTGTGTTGTCTACTAGTGTAACTTTTCTGCTTTTCCGTTTATACATTTTATTGACCATTAGGATTCATAGATACCTGGATGGAGTGGCTTATCTAATGCAAGAGTGACAATTTTTGGCGATGTCTACCCACTTCCTGAAGATCAACAGGTGATTGATGGTTAATTTTATACCTTTAGCTTGCTTAAACCTATTTTCTTTGTATATTTATGCTTGGGGAGTCTGATGCACCGTTAGCCTAAGAGTTATTATAGTAGCAGGTTTTCAAAAACGTTTCTGGTAGCAAAATACTCAAATTTACGCAGTTGGTCATCCTCTTTGTGCTGTTCACCAATAACTGTTCTTAGCTTCTTACTGTCTGTCTTTCAGGAATGGGCTCATAAACAGTATATAAGAAAGCATCAACAAGGGCCTTCTCAACAGTGGGGAAACTTCTATTACTTCAGGATGCAAAATATAAGGCAATACTTTGTTTCTTTTATCACTCATTTACTTCGCAGATGAATGCACAATTTCTCATAAGAAATTCTAATTTTATTTCCTGATTGTGAGAATCTTTTATTTGAATGGACCTACAAGTTTATTGTTGAGATATTATTGTTTGACCTTAATCAATCATCATCATTCGCCAACATAACAGTATGCTCTGTATCTAGTTCTATGTGTTCATTGTATTTCTGTCAGATGATTGGCTTACTGGTGTTGAATGTTTGACCTGCTTCTTTATGGTATGAGAGGCTTCTTTCTCCCCCTAAAAATGGACTTAAGCTAGCTTACCCGACAATTTATGTCATTGTTTTGAGATTAAATGGCTGCCTTTCATAAGCTTTTCAGTCTCCCCCCCCCCAGCACACACTCACAGACAAAAAAAAAGGGAAATTGTTTTGCAGCTTTTTTTCTCAAATGCGTATGAAGTAGACTTCACTTTCTGCATAGCAAAGGATCCCCCCTTTATAGTTGATACTTAAGGGTTCCTTACCTTGTATCTTATTTATATATCGTGGCTAGTCTACTTAACTAATGAGTCTACTTATTTCATGAATAGCATATCTTATATCGTGTAGCTGATTTGTTTTCCCCTGAACAATGAAAGCAGTGATATCTATTTCATTGGTGGCTTCGGTACAGTCGCTTGGGTTGATGTTAAGGAATACGAAGACCTAAAACCAGATAAGATTGCTCTGGAAGGAGGTGAACAGTATTTAAAGGTAATTTGTGCTAGTTTTCTTGTTTCTCTAGTAATTAATGCAAAAAGTGCTCACTTTTAGACTTTATCAAAGAAGCATATGTAACATGGAAATTATTGTCATGATTTTCAGGAACTCAATGCCATCTTCTCAAAGCCTTTGAAAAAGCTTTTATCCACCGAAGTTGAGGTAGATGACGCAGCTCTCATTTCGATAGACAGCAGAGGAACCGATGTTCGGGTTCGTCAAGGGGCACAGGTATGTCATTCTTTTCAACTTCACTTAACCTGTATGTCAATATTTTTTTTCCCCCTCTACTTTCTTCTTTGGTTTTTGTTTCATTTTGTATGTTTGAATTGCCCCTTGTTCCGGTACTAGTCATGATAATTCCCATCTTTGTGATAAGCAATATCATCAAATCTCCTGGCTTCGAAATGCCACTTTACAGAGTGTTAAAGGCTTCTTTTTTCTTACAGTTCAACATACAGAGGATATCTTTTGAAGACGGAAAGGTTGTTGAGACTCTTGAGGAAGCCAAATCTGCTCTTCAGCAATTAATTAACAATGGGCAGCTGTACAATATTCAGAAATGAACGCTATTGCCTGAGTGAGAAATTTCATTAGTAACCAAAGCCCCTTAATAATGTATTATGGGAGAGTTTGCATTGTCGTGTCTAGCTAAAGATGTGGCAGTATGAACTTTACAGCAGCTAACGAGCTAGGGATCTTCGCAACGCACGTGTCTCTTTTTCTCCTATTCATATAAAATAGTTGTTTTTATAGAATAAGTATAGATTTTAGAAGAATCAACATCTTTCATCCTGTTCCCATAACTAGTCTAAGTTCTAGGCGTTTGTGACGCGTGTATCAAACTCGAGAATAAAAATTTTGTTCTTTGTAAGTTATGATGCTCACTTGTTTGCTGTAGTATTGATCTCCCTTACATGTCGGTAGTAGGTACCATCTTTGATAATATTCTCGGATCAACGGTTACTTTTAGCTTGTTGATTGGCATATTGTTTAGGTACATTTCAGCCCTTATCAGGCTGTCAAAGTTGAGGATGCGTGTGTGTTCATAATTATTAGCCAGTATAGGTGCTCAGCAGCCGTTGTTTTAGTGATGTTATGCTAGTGAAAAGTATTGAATCAATACCTTTCAGCGTAACATCACTCAAACTAGTTATTGATGATAAATGGCGAATCTTCGGACTAGAATCTTCTCTATTTATTAATGTGTTGCATTACGTATTACTCGTATATGGAATTTGATTCTTTCTAGCTCTTTATTTCTAGTTCCAACAGTGAATTACAACCCCTCACCAAGGAAAATGAAACAATTCTCGAATCTCTCGACTAAGTTTGGCCCGGAGGACCTTCTAACCTCAATGTTGGGAGTTCAATTCTCACTGTGTGCACTCTAAAGGAGAGGAGGTAAGGAGCCCATCATCCTTTTCTCCACTCCAAAGTGAGTAGTTTGCTAATTCGAACTGTGTTGATTAGTGAGGGGTTTCAATCTAGTAGGGTTTTTAATTTTCATCTTTCCTACTAAAAAAGGTCCATTTATTATGTAAATCACTATACTAAAATTTACTTTCTTGAAAGTTTTTCTTTCCGTCTATTTTTTTTTTTTTCCTTTTTTCTACCTGACAAGACGAATGATCCTTGCATTGTATGGAAAACTTGATAGATCTTACTCCGGTAAAAAAAGGCCAAGCAGTGAGCTGGCAATAGTTTTGGATGCGATTAGAATCTTAATTGATAAGCTTGAGAAATTCAGATAAGTATAATGTCACTGGCTTTATGTCATTTAGTCAATATAGATTGCCTATGATAAAAAAAAAATATAATTACTTTGGATAATGACATTTATGATTATCTTATGTTCGAAAGTCAAGCAATAAACTTCTGGAGGTAGCACATCTTTTCTCACTTAAAAACGTGAGAAAAACTTTGTTTATGGATAATTATATCATTATATATAATGGAACTCATAATCAAACAAAGTGTAATGTAGGGAAAAAAAAACATCGTTTCAAAATTATTATTTTTACTATAGAATTCACTTATTGAAAATTTATTCTACTAGCTAATTATAATTGATTTAAAGCTTATGTTTTACGGATTAATAGTTACATTTGTTCTTAAAAGTAGTTGTATATTTTACTCAATACTTTTTAAATCTTACGAGTACTTCTTATACCAATATTATTAATATTTTTATAATTCAATTGATTATTATGTGTAAAGTAAGAGTACAAGGCCTTACACAAATATTCTCTATGGACTTTTTACTTTACACAACTTTCTTGAAAGAATTTTTAGAGGATTAGTTTCACCTAGTCCACCTTGGTATGTACACAAAATAATCTAATTTGGTACTCCGTATGGAAAATGACATGATTGACATCCATCATATAGCCGTGAGGAAAACAAACCTATTCTACTAGAATTCTAAATTAGTAACATGATTAAAATTCACTTTATCGTTTAAGGAGGACAACCTATCCAAGAATACGAAAAGCTGGATAATTAATTTAAAATTTTAAATTAGTGGGAGTAACACCAAGGGTTTGCAAAAGTGAGCTTTAACTTAATGAACTCCCTCAAAAGATAGGGTTTTCTCCCTTGCGAAAAAGGCCGTTCTTCGTCTCGAACGATTGAACTCCGGAATTATGGCGGATGATTTGATTGAGAAGTGCTCGTCCCTTCGATTGGACGAGGATGATGGTAGTGTGATTGATATGGGAGATATTGTAGGTCCAAAAACAGAGGAAAACCTAAAATTGTTGCTGGTAGGGAGGCTATGCACTGCCCGTCCCTACAACGTCAAAGCCTTTAAACGAACAATGTTGAAAGTCTGGGCTTTGACAGAGGGATTAATCATTCGAACTTTAAGCCCTAACTTGTACGCTTTCCAATTCTTCCATTGGCGTGACAAAGATAAAATTTTTAAAGGGCGACCGTGTGCTTTGTATGTGATGAGATTCATGCTTGACATTGTGACTCATTGTACGGACACTCAACAGATTGATGAGGTAAGTCCTAAAACTTAATGAAATGCTATATTGATGTGATTTCTAGCCTTAGACACCTAATATTACCCAACATTGACATGTTATGAGAATTAAAAAGGTGATTTGACAAGAAAGCTAGAAAATGGACTAAATAGAAGTCATATGGGCCACATTTAGGCCATTTTGTGTTAATATGCTCTTTTGATGTGATTTCTTTCCTTACACACCTATAACTAGATAATATTTACATGTTATGAGATAAATAAAGTTCATTTAATAAGAAATGTAGGAAATGGGCAAAGTAAAGTCATATAGGCCATATTCGGGTCATTTTGAGTAAAAAGCGTCTTAAACCTTAATAAAATGCTCTTTTGATTCAATTTTAGGACTTAGACACATAAAACTAGGTTTCATTGACATGTTATGAAAAAGAAATGGTTCATTTGATAAGTAATTTAGGAAATGGGCTACATAAAAGTCATATAGGCCATATTTGGGCCATTTTGAGTAAAATGCGTTGTTAAACTTATTGAAATGATATATTGATGTGATTTTTAGCCTTAGACACCTAATATTACCCAACATTTACATTTTAAGAGAATTAAAAAGGTGATTTGACAAGAAAGGTAGAAAATGGGCTGAATAGAAGTCATATGGGCCATATTTGGGCCATTTTGTGTTAATATGCTCTTTTGATGTGATTTCTTTCCTTATACACCTATAACTAGATAATATTGACATGTTGTGAGATAAATAAAGTTCATTTAATAATAAATGTAGGAAATGGGCAAAGTAAAGTCATATAGGCCATATTCGGGCCATTTTGAGTAAAAAGCGTCTTGAACCTTAATAAAATGCTCTTTTGATTCAATTATAGGGCTTAGACACATAAAACTAGGTGTCATTGACATGTTATGAGAAATAAATAATTCATTTGATAATAATGTAGGAAATGGGCTACATAGAAGTCATATAGGTAATATTTGATAAAATACATATTGTTTTGCCTAATTAATTAATTCTTACATAATGTTTTTGTATTTCAAGTTTTGCAAGGTCCAAACGGATGGTCCGTTGACAATCAAGGAGCTTATTGAAGTTCGTGACATGTTGGCGTCTTTTATCACCTTCAACATGTAAATGGCATTTTAATTGTAAATTATTTATGTTAACTTTTGAACTATATATATTATTATTCATTATATATTTACTTACTATCATTTGTATATATATATATATAACACTTTTTTTTAATTGTATTGCGTTTGGGAATATTTATATCTATATCTATCTATCTATATATATATATATATATATATATATATATATATATATATATATTCATTCTTGTTTTTAATATTATTTTTGTATCTTATTATAATATTTAATAATATTATTATTATTAGTAATTATAATAATAATAATATTATAAATTATTTTATTTAATATAATTGCTGGAATTATAGGTTATTATTATTGCTGGAAACAGGTTTTTTTTTTTTTTTTTTAAATATTATTGCACGAAAAATGGGAAAATTTTTTTTGAGTAAAAAGGCACCGGTTAACCGGTGCCAAAACTAGGTACCACCAAAAAAAAATGGCCGGAGACTAGTTTAGGCACCGGTTAACCGGTGCCCAAAATAGTTAAAGGCACCGGTTAATCGGTGCCAAATTAGGTTAATTCACCCCTTTTTGGGTAAGGATGAGTAATTTACCCTTTAACTGTCGTTCAGATGAATACGTTAAGGCCCTGGTTGCTGGATTGGGGGATTTTGTGGAGAACGAGGATGATGCCCTTGGATTGAATAGATACAGGAGAGTTCGAATTATATTGATGTGAACAAACCCCTACGCAGATATCAGAGAGTTCGAGACAGAGGAGGAAAAGAGATAAAAGTTGATTTTAAATACGAGCGTCTGCCGTATTTTTGCTTTGCCTGTGGTGTAATTGGGCACTCTGAGAAAGATTGCCTAGCTGTGTCGGATGAAGAGAAGGAGAAACGTCTAGGTTGGGGCTATTTCTTCGAGCTTCTCCTAGAAAGGGAAGGGCAAAAGAGGTTGAGGAATTGGAGCATATTACCAAGGGGAGGCGTCAATTGTTTGTGACAAAAGAAGCTGACCTGCGCATAGATTGTATTGAGAAGCCAAGGGAACAACTGACTGTGTGTCCATAAGGAGGGAGTGTTTACAGTAGCTGAGGAAGTGGAGGGGGAGAGAGTGGATGTTGTAAGAATTAAGAGGGAGGTGGAAACAATGAGCAGGATTTAAATCAAAATGCTATGCTTACAACAATTAAGGAGCCTATTGTGAAGCCTAGTGGGGGGAGAGCGTTTAAAAGGATAGCCAGAGTTGGAGTAGGGACGTTAGGTGGGAGTGGAGAAGTAGGACTGGGACATAAAATGGGAGCTAGTTTGTTACAAGAAGTTCTGGAGGATGGAGTAACTAATGATGGGAAACGAATGAAGGTGGGGTCCGAATACCAAGTTGATATTATGGTGGAGGTTGGCGCGGACCAACCCCGTTAAGACCAATGAGTCTTTTATGCTAGAACTGCCGGGGGATGGGCAACCTTTGGTCAGTTCGCATGCTCCGTAAGTGGAGAAATCTCTATGCCCCTGACATGGTGTTCATTTCGGAGACTATGATCAGCAAGTTGGATGCGGAAGGTGTGAAAGATAGGATTGGCTATTCGAATGCGATTGAAATTTCGAGTAGGGGTAAATCGGGAGGTATTTGTTTGTATTGGAATGCTGAAAAGGTGGAATTTTCGCTTGTATCCTTTTCTCATAACCATATCTGTGGTGACGTTACAAAGAGTGGGGTGAAATGGAGATTTGTTGGATTATACGGGTGGCCAGATTCTTCAAATAAACATCGTACTTGAAAGCTCATTCAACACTTGTGTGAAAAGACATATCTTTGTCAATTATTTTTGAGGGAGATTTCAATGAAATTCTAGCGTATGATGAGAAGGAAGGGGGTTCGGATCGAGATAGAAGCGAGATGGAAAATTTTCGTGAAGTCATGGATTCTTTTGAGCTTAGAGACCTTGGTTTTTGGGGTCAATGGTGGACTTGGGAGCGGGGTGAGGCGGCTTCTACCAAAGTCCGGGAAAGGCTAGACCGATTTATTGCTTCCCCTTCATGGCTTAGACTTCACCCCGGGGTTTATGTGGGAGCATCTCTTGAGATATTGTTCGGATCACACGCCCATTTTAACTCGTTTTGACACTAACAGTGCCCGAAAGAAGAAAAATAAGAGAAGATTATTTATGTTTGAGACAACTTGGCTTCTAGACAAAGAATGTGAGGAGACGGTGCGCAAGGTGTGGAGTGAGGGAGCTGGTGATAATGTAGTAACGAAGCTGCTGACAGTTGGTAGCAAGTTGTTGGCTTGGAGCAATGAAAAATTTGACGATCTTGGGCGCAAAATTGAAGACACTGAATCAGCTCTTCGAGCTGCACAACAGGCTACGATATCCCCAGCTAGCTGCGATGAGTGTGTTCGTCTTGATAAAGAGCTTAATGCCCTCCATGAGAAGCAAGAGGCGCATTGCTTTATTCGATCTAGAGTGGCTGAAATTCGGGATGGAGATAAAAATAAGAGTTACTTTCATCATAAAGCCTTGCAAAGAAAAAAATTATGGGGATTCTTGATGAAGATAGAGAGTGGCAGAGAGATGAGAAGAAGATTGAAAAGGTGATAACCGAATATTTTAGAGGTATTTTTTTATTCGGGTGTGCCTTTGGATTTGGCTCTTGATGAGGTAATGCAGCATGTTTTCGAAGTTCTATTTCTCCAGAGCAAAATCTCAGTTTGCTTAAGCCTTATATGAAGGATGAAATATTTGCGGCTCTAAACCAGATGCACCCTTGCAAAGCCCCCGGACCCGATAGTATGCATGCTATGTTTTATTAGAAATTCTGGCATATTGTTGGGAATGATGTGACTAGATTTGTTAGCGATATTTTGCATGGCTATTCATCTCTTGACCTTGTGAATAGAACTAATATTGCCTTGATCCCGAAAGTGAATGAACCAAAAACTACTGCAGAATTTAGACCCATTAGCCCTTGTAATGTCCTCTATAAGCTTGTTTCGAAGGTAATTGTGATGAGATTAAAATTAATCTTGCCCGGGATTGTTTCGGAGAACCAGAGTGATTTTGTGCTGGGAAGATTAATTACTGATAATGCTCTTATTGCCTTAGAGTTATTTCATACCATGAAGAAAAGGAGTAATGGTAGGAAGGGTACAGTTGTTTTGAAATTGGACATGAGTAAGGCTTATAATAGAGTAGAATGGGGCTTTTTGCGCAAGTTGTTGCTCATGATGGGTTTTGATGGCAGATGGGTGAACCTAGGCATGATGTGTGTGTCGACTGTGAAGTACTCTTTCATTATCAATGGGAAAGTGTGTGGTGATGTGGCTCCCACCCGGGGCTTAAGGTAAGGGGATCCCCTATCCCCTTACCTCTGTATTCTTGTGGCAGACGCTTTGTCCCTTATGTTGCAGAATAGAGTCAGTCTGGGGTACTACATGGAGCAAAAGCAAGTCGTAATGGGCCGATTGTCTCTCATCTTCTCTTTGCAGACGATAGTCTTCTTTTTGCTAGAGCTAATCAACGGGAATGCGAAGCCATAGTTGATGTTCTCAACAAGTACGAAGTAGCATCCGATCAGAAAATTAATTATGAAAAGTTGGAAGTTTCTTTTAGCAAAGGTGTTAGACAAGATCAAAGAGATGAATTGATGAGTGTTTTGAATATGCGACAGGTGGATAGACATGAGAAGTACCTTGGAATTCCTACGGTGGCGTGGTTGGTCATTCGAAAAAAGCAATTTTTGCGGCTCTTTTAGATAGAATATGGAAAAAGCTTCAGGGATGGAAAGATAAACTTTTATCTCGTGCCGGGAAAGAAGTACTTTTGAAAGCAGACATTCAAGCTATTCCAACATATTTAATGGGAGTTTATAAATTTCCATGCTCGGTCATAGAGAAGATTGGAAGCGCGATGGCTAGGTTCTTTTGGGGTCAAAAGGGTACGAGAAGAAAGGTTCATTGGCGGAGTTGGGCGGCAATGTGCACTCCTAAATGTCAAGGAGGGATGGGTTTCCGTGATTTAAATGTATTTAATGACGCCTTCCTTGGTAGACAAGCGTGGCGCCTTGTTATTAAGGATGATTCTCTCCTTAGCAAGGTAATGAAGGCCAAGTACTACCCAAATTGCAGTTTTCTTGATGCATCTCTCGGTTATGTGGGTAGCTACTCATGGAGGAGTATATGGAGCTCGAAATCGCTTGTTAAGGAAGGTGTTATATTGCGTATAGGGAATGGATCGACAGTGAACATTTGGGAGGATCCTTGGGTTGCGGACAAGTCTAGGAGATATGTCACAACCGAGCCATGTAAAGGTTTGAACCAGGTTAGCGATCTAATTGATTTTAGTAGATTTGAGTGGAATGTGGATTTAATTTCTTCTCATTTTAACGAGAGGGATAAAAAAATGTATTCTCCCTATTCCGCTAAGTTTAAGGGAACCTAAGGACTTGTTAACTTGGGCTTTTTCAAATGATGGTTTGTACTATACCAAAACCGCATACATGCTTGGCAAAGGTTGTAACTTGGATGATTTTCATCGTGTGGAGGATTATTTGGGGATTGGAAGTAACTCCTAAAGTCAGACATTTCTTATGGTGTTTATGCATTGGAACTCTTCCTACTCGGGCCCTTCTTGCTGAACGCCACATGATTGAGGAAACCGTATGCCCGTGGTGTGGGTATGCGGTGGAAACTAGCTCCCATGCTTTGTTTGAGTTTCAGCGTGTTCTTGAGCTCTGGGATGACAATGGTTGTGCTGATTTGGTTCATAATAGGGCTGCTGGTTTGTGCGAAATGGTTGTGAGTTGGGAGGAAGTGAATGTAAAGCTCAAGCAGCGTGCGGCTTTCCTTGCGTGGTGTATATGGGGGGAGAGAAATCTGAAAGTGTTTAAGGATAAAACCACCCCAAATGCTATTCTCTTGGCTCGTGTGCACAGGTATGTGGATGAATTTGGGCAGGACAATAAGAAAATATATATGCCAGCTCCTGTGAAGCGTAACCGTAGCAGCAAGCACTGGATTGCTCCACCTAGGGGCATTGTCAAGTTGAATGCGGACGCCTCTTTAGCTGATGATGGATGGGCTGGGTTGGGAGTTGTTGCTCGTGATGATGAAAGGAAGGAGCTGTTTGCTGCGACCCGTAGAGTGAGAGCTTGGTGGCCACCTGAAGTAGCTGAGGCAAAGGCTTTGTGCTTCGCTGTTCGTATTACCAGGAAGTACGGTTACGAGGATGTAGTCCTTGAAACTGATTGCCAAGTTGTTGTGAATCGACTATCCAAAGGAGCGGTGTACTTCTCTGATCTTGACGGTATCCTAGAAGACATTTTATTTTTATGTAATGATTTTTCTTCTTTTACTTGGGCTCATGTTAAGAGAGATGGCAACAATGTTGCTCATCATTTAGCTAAGTTAAGACCCTTCGGTGTAGAATAAGTATGGGTGAATCATTGTCCCCCGGAAATTTCTCCCTATGTACTCTCGGACGCTTTGTCCATTAAATGATTACACCGTTTGGTTTTCCTAAAAAAAAAAAAAAATTAGCTTTAACTTTTAATGCTTCGACAAATAGAGTTGGACATGGGCTGGGTTGGCATGAAATCCAGTCAAGCCAATATTGGCCACTAGCCTAGGCACAAGCCCAACATAGCATGAGAGACACGCTGATAAGCTATGCATCAACATCATTTTCAAAATTTGGCATGAGCACAATATGTTGGCTTTATTATTTTTAATCAATATACAAAAAAATACAAATATTATTAAAGGATTTCACTGTTTATATATGAACTTCTTTTATGAGAAATCAACATGTGCTCAACATATCAAGACTTTTTTCAGAATAGTTTCAAATAAGGCGTGGTCGAGCACGAGGCACACTGCCTTGGGTGTGTGGGTTTGCAAAGTCTCGTGCCCAACTCCGGTACTAATGACAATGTAAATATCTGTGGAGTATGGACCAACCTAAGAACAAATTAATCCATCTCTACAAACCTATAATTGCTAATTCTGTCAATCTGTATTAATATTAGGTAGTACAATTGCACCATTTTCCTACAAGTTTGGTCAGTTATAAAGGTAACTGTCAATGGTATTGATGTTTTCTTGTCTTTATTCATATTAATTATATGCCTTTGTTGTGAGTGATTGTATTCGTGAACCAATTAACACTCATGAAATCAAATTGCTGAAAGAGATGTTTAGACAAGGATATGTTTAGCATATGTTTGCTCTAGAATCTACTGTTACACACACATACTGACATACATATATATGGTCCCCTTTTATTTTGCTCTGTAATTTTTCATACTACGTAATTTACTAAATTTCATTTACTAGAATGAGTAAATATTACTACTCGTCTTCTTTGTTACTTTGGTACTCCATTCGTATCTTAAATATTATATTGTTCAAATGTTCAATTTATCTTTTTTTTTTTTATTGGGCCGCCTTTAAAAGATTGTCCTATTTTCATTTTAGTTAGCATGATCTCCATAACTCTTCTCTATTTATACAACTATTGACAAAGCAAAATTTGAGAATATGACAATCTTTAAGGGGATGAAAGGTGCTGAGTATTTTATTTATTGTTTAAAAATATATACAAGTCATGTATGTATGTATCACGAGATCAACTATTCCAAAATTTTATGATTGTGTGTCACCATTCTATAGAGTATGAAGTTTATTTTTTTGTGATTTGCTGTAACTTTGACGAAAATGATATTAATAAAAATATGTTGCATGGAATTTTATGAGAAGAGTACATATTTTTCTACTTATATCAAAGTATATAATGAATAAAGCGGGCTAAATATTAGTAGTATTGAATTATTAATAGAGGGTTCATCATGTCACTCTTATCCCCAAGTAATGTAATCCTCACTTTGTTGTTGTTGATTTAAATCATTTAATAATAGAGAATGATCAAAATGCCAAGTATCTTGATTTTGATGAATTAAGGGTTTGTTTTCTGCTTCAAATATTTGTTGTTGTTCATGCAAATGTTGTGCATAGCTCAAGGCTATGAGACCTTGTGTCTTGGCCAACTCATATTCAGCTTCCATTATTTGTTGCCTCAATTGAGTTATTGTACCCACACTTCCATACACCGGGTCTCGAACCCGCGACCTCGCCTCCAGGACCAGGCTCTCTGCTGCCTCACTCCTCCTTTCCTCTGGAAGTTGCTGCATTTTATTCATTGACAATTTGACATCAAAACTACAAATTTTTTTGATCTAATTAATTCGTAAAACATGCTCTAATTACTAATTTTAGGTCATATATTTATATCAGAAAGTAGAATTATGGAATTCTATTAAAAATTTACGATAAATCATCTAGAAATTAATCATAGCCACCATAATCGTCATACAAATATCTATTATACATCCAATTGTTCCTACTTTAAGTTAAGCATACATTCGAGTGTACTATTTCAATACAATTTACTTATTACTAAAGTCAATTCTTAAGTAAACTTGTGGCTTTATTTCGTCATTCCACATTTTGTTTTTATAGTGATAGTAACTTTACACATGACACAAAATGTCATTTTTGAAAGCAATAATTTTGCTTTTTTTCTAACATTGAATTCTAAATAACAATGAAAATAAGACTTTTAATCCACCTAATCAAGTACGACAAGAATAATTAAGAAGTCATAATCAAACTACACGAGAATTTTAATGAATACTTTATACGTACTACGTTACTCCATCGAAAATATGAAAATAGTAAGATCCATACTCCTAAGTATTTATTACTTATATTAATATATATTACTCCGTAATAAATAATAAAAGGTACCTTTAACATCTTGGCAACATTGCTAGCTCCAAAGATTTTATGGACATAAGCAAATCTCTCGAGATTAGTTGAAGGAAAGTAGGGTCTCAAAATGCAATCTTTAGGACATCTTCTTCTTAAATATTTGCAAGCTGCACATCTTCTTGAATTTGACATTCTTTTTTTACTAGATCTTTGATTTTTATTTTATTTTCAGTTCCCTCTTTTCTCTCTTATTAAAATCTGTAATAAGATGTAGTTAATCTTGTAAGATATTATATCGATCGTAATATATTATATATATATGAGAGAATATTAGTCCTATATTAGTCACTGATTTTTGTGGAGCTAATTAGCTAGCTAAGTTGCTCTAATATTGGAAATGTATATAACGGCTAGTAAATTTTGAAATTTACTTGAGGTAATTAGGAAATTTTTTGACGTTGATATATAAGTATTAAAGTATATAGAATACTTTGAAGAAGATATATACTCCTACAAACAATAGATGTATATTACACATGTTATAACGGCTAGTAAATTTGATTTAGATTGATTAGTGGGAATTTTGTGAGGGTAAATTTGATTTAGGTAATTTAATATATTAGGTATCCCATAATATTAATTAAAAACAATGTTTAGGGAAATTGAAATTGTTTTTCAACTGCTCAACTCACTCATTTATACATTTTGTGGTTAATTCAATTTAAGGCCATTTTAAAGGGAAGATGCCCCCTTTCAATTTAACTCAACTAACAAAAAAATGTCACCAAGATTATTATATTTGAGATAATTAAAGCTAGTTGATTTTATTATTTATTAATACACGCTTTCGCTACTAAAACATGCTAGCTAGTTCATTCACCCTTTATGCAGAGTATAAAATAACAATGTACGTAAATTATGTGTTACGAGCCTAATTAGTTAAATCAAATTTTGTCCACGTAATTGTCGTTTGTGACTCATTATATTGTGAAAAGAGTAATCCGAATGCAAAATTTTGTACACGAAATTTATTTGGCCCCTCCAAAACTCTAACTAAGAAGAGCAAATACATTGTTTTACTTGAAATTTGAATCAAACTGATCCATAATTGGGCCCTGTTATTTAGAGCTGCTCTGCTGAAATCTGCTCTGATGAACCCTGCTCTGCTGACTCAATCTACTCTGCTGACACCTGCTTCGCTCGGTTGAAATCTACTCTGCTCTATTCTGCCCATAAACTCAAAAGAACAGGGCCTTACTCTATTCCGATGTAATTAAAACAATTGGAGATTGGTAGATTCTCATTCTTCATATTACAAATTCCAAAAGTTAAGAATATGACATGATGGTTTATGGGAGAATTTATGCATGATTGATTAATTTAACACAATATTACAATAATCTATATATACAACTACAAAAAAAAGAGTATAGAATAGTACAAAAATGCGGTCCGTGGCAAAGGCGTGGAAGACGCCAAAGAACTGATGAGCAAATCAACCCAGAAAATGAGCACTGATGGCTCCATCTCCTACTCTGAAACCAACAAAATTTCCTCATTTTTTAGGAGAGAGAAAATACCCCAACTCAATTATTCACAACAACAACAACAACAAAATCATTATTTTGCCTTTTTCCCCTTTTTCATTCATGGATGAATCTAGCAGTAATGAAAAAACCCCAATTTGTAACTTAGTTCAAGATCATCTTTTCTCAATTCTTCTCCTTTTACCCATTAATTCAATCCTTTCTTTTGCTCAAACTTGCAAAAAGTTCAAATCTTTAGCTTCATCTGATAATTTGTGGGAGTCTATTTGTAGAAGAGAGTGGGGTCCCACCTGTGTTGATGCCCTTAAATCTTCTTCATATTTTGCTAATAATAATAATAATAATAATGGTGAAATTAATTTTATGCCATGGATGAAGCTGTACAAGCAGGTAGCTCAATTGGGGTCTGTTTCTTGCTTAAAATTGAGTGACCCAGTTGCTCATAATTTGGGTCCTTGCCCTAGAGCTTCTCATTCTCTCAATTTTGTCTCAAATTGCTTGGTTTTATTTGGTGGTGGGCGTGAAGGAGGTCAGTTTTTTTCCGATACCCATTTCATAATTTTCTTCAATTTTGTTGTTTTCTATCATTTTTTGTATTAAATTGGATTGGGATTGTATTTCATTATTGTTTGTGATCATGTTTTTTCTGATGGATTCCCATTTTTCCATGTGATAGATTTTAATGTTATGTGTGGGATTTTTTTTTTTTCAATAATAGTTGACATTTTTTAGTTAGGATTTTGGGTGGATAATGGCATTAGATAATGTTTGAGTAATATGTCTAGGATCTGTATTTCTGCATTTTAGTTGAGAGTTTTGTTCAGTGAACTTAAATGGGTGTTGAAGTTGAACTTATTGGCATGCTTTGGAAATTGAAACATTGATAGAACTATGCTATAGGCTATGTTAGTTCGACCATCTATTCGTATGTACCCGTTGGACACTTGACACTTCAAAATGGGTACTTTGATTGTATCCCAAACAAATAAGTCAACCTAAATTGTGTGTACATCATCAGTTCATGTATATGTACTGTAAAAAGCAGATGCAAATGAGTCTTCTAAGATCACAGATATGATGATTTAATGAATGTCATGTTACTCCAATGTGTAATTTGAGAGATACTATTGCTGTGTTCGAAATTTTGTGCCTTGGATGTATTTGACATCTTAATGTGTATTCCATATTCTGTAAATATGGCAATGTTGAGAATATGTCCAGCTCATCGATCCTATTGTTTGTCCAGCTCAGCGATCCTGTCCTATTCTTATTATTTATCTTCATTAGTTAGTTTTGTGTTTCTTCTCCTTGTAATATTATATATACTGTATTTTTTGCTTCTTTTGAAGCTTGATGAGCAATAATAGAAATTACATTTTCCACCAAATTTCCTTCTTTTTTTATCTCTAGTTTTCTGGCTGCAAATCTCTTCAGGCAACCATAGTCAAATCTAAAAGTTAGTTCTGCTTATTGTTTTAGTTTCATGGGTTGAGGTCGAAGTTTTTAGCACCTCCCTTCGATAAACAAAAGCTAGGTTTGAAACTTGAACTCTTATAACGAGGGTGGAAGCCTGCAGAATTTGGAAATATGGTCAAGTATGAACATTAACACTGGGACAAACACAGAAGCACTCGTGCATTTACTCTCTCACCAATGTTATTCAGTATAAATTTGCTTTATTACTTTACCTTGATGTGTTTTTTTTTTTTTCGTTCTGCATTTTAACATCAAAATAGTGATGAAGTACCAATGTAGTCATTGAGCCTGTTTTCATTTTATTTGGAGTTGAAGAGTAAACATACTGACTCTTCTTATATAATGTCTTCTGTGAATCTTTATTGTGAGTCTCCTGTGGCTACAAATTAGTATCTCAAATTATCGGTGCTAATTGCTAAAGGCTGTTTTGAATTTCATCACTGATTTATATCCTGCTGATTAGTCTTATCGTAATATGTTCAAGGGTGTGGAAATTGTTATAGAAATTTTGTGAAAATGGCCTGTTACTTCTAGGCTTAACTAAAACATCCCTTACTGATCTACTTCTTTCTCTCATCAGTAAACATGCAGGAATAACATTGCCATACCATTTTTTTTTTCAGAAACAGAAATCATCTAATGATAATTTACAACGTAACATCATTAAAGCTCTGTTCATAGTGATGAAATAGGTCTGTTAAAGAACTACTCATTGGTCTGCTTCTTTTCCATTCAGGTCGTCATCTTGATGATACTTGGGTTGCGTATCTTGGTTACGATTTAAAAACCATATCAAAATGGCAGAAAGTGACCTCAGGAATTCCTAGTGGACGTTTTGGGCATACTTGTGTCGTAAGTGGTGATTTTCTCATACTATTCGGAGGCATCAATGATCATGGTGTCCGTCAAAACGACACCTGGGTTGGAAATATTGTTCATAATGAGACATATGGTATTAACTTGTGTTGGAGGCTGCTTGATGTGGGCTCAGCAGTACCATTACCACCACCACGTGGAGCCCACGCTGGGTGCTGCATGGAGAACAAGAGAATGCTTATTCATGGAGGGATTGGTCCAGATGGTGTTAGATTAGGAGACTTGTGGATCTTGGAAATGTCAGATAACTTCGGTCATGGAACTTGGCATGAAATTGTTACCCACCCAAAACCACCACCGCGTTCGGGACATACTTTGACTTGTATTGATGATACACAAACACTCCTTTTTGGGGGAAGGGGATTAGGTTATGATGTCCTTAATGATGCCTGGATTTTCGATGCCTCAGAGGGTCATCCAAAGTGGGTACTGGTTAGATTTGACTTATCAAACACTCCCTGGGGAATTAACCTTCCAAGAGTTGGTCATTCGGCTACCCTTGTCCTAGGAGGTAAACTTCTTATTTACGGAGGTGAAAACTCCCAAAGGCACAGAAAAAATGACTTTTGGTTGTTAGATGTGAACGCCATAAAAAAGAACCCTTTCTCATCTAGAATGTGGAGAAGACTAAAATCCCGTGGATATAAACCCAAGGCTCGCTCCTTTCACGCAGCATGCTCTGACCATACAGGCCGTCTGTTGTATGTGTTTGGTGGAATGGTCGATGGATTACTTCAACCAGCAGAACCATCTGGTCTTAGATTTGATGGTGATGTCTTTGCTGTGGAACTTTGCTTGACTGGTTGACCCTTAGCTAACTCTTAACAACTAGAATCAATCTCTCTCTATGTGGTATGTTGTACGAGAGAGACGTGTAGATCTACAAAGCAATTCCAATAAGATGTTGCAGGTAGACTTTGGTACAGGAAACTCTTTTTAAGTTGTACATACTTGGGATGGTTTCAGTTTTGCGTGTAAAATGGTTAGATAACATTTGTAAATTAGTATGGTTATGGTTATGACGCAGTTGAAGACGGGTTATGGTTTACGTTCAGGAATTTGATGCTGGTATTGCATGAACTATGGCTTTAGGCAATTCATGTCATGTTTACTAGGCACAATCTTGTACAGTATATTGTTTATGTAGCTCTTCTAATAAATAGATTGTGAATAAATTTGTAAGTGATCTATCATTTTGAATGGTTTATAGCCTTGTAATAAAAACTTGTGGTACATATTACTAGATCAAGCACCGATATGCACAACGAAAAATATTCTACAGGTTTACAAACTTTATGTTCCAACAAGTAAGATTGTCACCTGCAAGAAAAATAGACAGTTTCTGACAAATTGAGAAATGGTTGTAGACTTGTAATTTAAAGATGAATACAAAATGCCCTTGAACTTAAAGGGCTAGCCATCTCTGATTGATTCTTATATGTTTACAAGATATACACGAATCAATATGAACAAATTGAATTTTCTCATCCCCCTGCCTTTCCATTTTGACAGCAGCAGAAAATGAACATATATTTGCTCCACAGCTTCACACTAGGACATCTAACAGTGGTTAAATCATGATGAATGCGACCTACCTAAAACTTAACATCCAGAAATAATTGACAAGACTAGAAGCTTAATTTAGTTCTCCAAACTTCCCCGATGACCTTTCTGGGACCTGGATCATCAGGCCCTTTGTCTCGCTGACCAGAAGTAAAATAGAACCAACCATTCCAAAATCCAACTAGAGTTGTTTTGACACGGTAGGGAAGCTTCCCAAGCACTGACCATTTCTGTAATATGCCAAAATATGAAACTAATTAGAAAATAAGCAAATGCAAGTAGCTAAGTGCCCTGAGGCAAAATTAAAAGTGTAAGAATAGAAACTTCAGGATAATGTGTAGCAACAAATTCCTACTCAGCCTAAGAACAAGTAGTAACGAGCATTTACCAGTGTGTCTAGATCAAACCGAAAGATCTCTCCATTCAAGATCATCTTTTTCGTGTTAGGATGCTTGTCAGTTGTGCCTCCCGCAATTATAATTGAATGATTAACTATAGTCCATGCAAACTCTATATGGGAATCTGGCTTTGGCATGGGAGGCAACGTCTTCCATTTCATCTCATCGTCTAGCATATAAACATCAGCATATACCACCTACACATTGATTAAAAAAAAAAAAAAAGAGTTGACTAGGATCTTTTCAATCTATAAACAAGTCTAGAACTACTGTACCAGAGCAACAGTACATGGTTTAACAAAATGCATTGTACAATCAGGACATCATAAATCAATCACAGTAAGAAGTCTGTCTGTCAATTTTAAATACCAAGCATCACTTATTCAAATAACATTAAACAGAAACTCCTAAGTAGTTAGGATAGAATGCCAAAAAAAAAAAAAAAATCATTTAGCACTAAGCAGCTTGTCCCAGGGTAATAAGACTCGGCAAGGCCTTGAACCTGCTACAGGACACACACTCATGGGTAAGTCAATAAGTCCTAAACCTACAATGGTAATAATTTAAACATGTAAATGCATTTATTTGGACAAGTTCTTTGGGGACATGCCTGGGTTGTTCTCAACAAACCTCAGTCACGTGGCCAAGATTGAACACCAGCATCAAGATCTTCTGTGCTAGAAGTCCCGGGTAAAAATATCACCAATCCTAGGACTATCCATCCAGTTGTAGAAATAATTAACCAACAGTGGTAACTTGGATTATTGGATGTTGCAGTACTAAACACAGAAACTTAGAAACCAATTTAAACTTGCAGTTGTTAAATTGAGGAAGTTAAGACCTCAAATATTAAAAAAATTCCACAATGATCCCAAATGCAAGAGCTCAAAACAACAGATTATAGTTATTGAAATCATAGTGCCATGTGCACACATGTAAAATTATCTTAATCTTGTGCAGCAAGCTATTTTCAAGATCTTGATCACCCAGTGCCCCAAATATCACACCACGGAACAACCAAGAAACCCATTACGCTCTGGAAAAAGTAAATCATAATACCTCATGCCTGCGGGAGCACTTGAAAATTGGTGAACCAGGTTTGGCCATGAAATCACCCTCTTGACCACCAATAACCATTAGTTTGTCATCAACCACAACACAAGCTCTGGAAAAAAGGCAAGAAAATTACAGATATTTAGGGAATGAAACAGCAATGGATTAAAGGAAGACATCTATTGACAATATAATACAAATATGAAATAAAATCTATAAAGCCTACATTATCAATTCAGTTTTCAATAGTTGACTGACAAGCTGATGTTAGTGCTACTAGATTTCAGGGAAAATACAATGGTTTTCTTGCTTATGTTAAAGGAGAGATCTTGACAGAGACGTGATCAAATAACCTGTGAGGTCCACCACGAGGAATAGGTACTTCTGATCGCCACTCCTTCTCCAATGCTTTCCCATCCTTCACTGCCAGACTCCAGTGGTCTAATTCAGGTGTGTACCGATTAGACCCACTGCCTCCCATGACATGCAGTCTTCCTCTCCAAAGTTGAGTAGCTGGTGCATACCTGAATAGAATAGTTATAATTTCTTAAACTTGCAGGATAAAAACTAGTCCGCACCAGATACAGAGAACAAAGACATCACAAAATTACCTAGGGACTGGCAAAGAAAGAAGATCTTTCCATTGTCTCGTTTCAGTATCCAGCACAAAATTACGGGCTGTTGGCCCTCTGCATTGTGGACCATACTGTCCGGTGACAACATATATATATCTCCCATCGGTTACCATTCCTAAGTGAGAATGAGCCATCTCCTTAGGCATAGGAAAACTTTCTCCCCACGTATTATCTGTAAAATTGTAGACATCAACATGGGAATGCACCTGCAAACCATAAGCAAACAAACAAGAGAGGATGAGTATGGTCATGAACAACAATCTTGAGAAATTACTAAAAAGGAACTTGAGAATCAAAGTCAATACTATTTATTTAATTAACAACACTTGTAATGCAAAAGTTTTTCAGCTTATGTTTCCTAGCCAAAATGAATCACCCAAAAGATTTTGAAGAGTAAAAAACTTAATAGTACAACATATCCATGTCAAGAGAAAGGTACAGCACCATTGCCACCATACCAAAAAGTCTCATCCAAATTTAGCTGACAAGTTCGAAATTAGGTGATCATGCATTGCAGCAAAGATTATAGATCAAATAGTACACCTAATTAATTACAAAATAGCTAAAATACTCACAAGATTAATGGTTCCATATCCAGCAAAAACGTACAAGAGATTCTTAATCTGTATGGCAGCCCCGTCTAGACGTGGCACCGGAGCTGTTGGCATCTTCTCCCAATGTAGTTCAGGACCCGGCAAGTCCGCAAAAGTAGCCGATAAAATCCTTTCTGGAGCTCCATCCTTTCCTTTATCTTTACCCTTTGCCTATAGTAAGATAATCGGCAATGCACAGCTAGATCAATTAAGCTTGAACAAGATAATTAAGCTAATTGACAATGTTTCCATAATGTAACTTAATTTTAATAGCAACATTACCAACTTATAGCTAATCAATCGAATCCATCCCTAATTTTGCATTAATACTAATATCTTAGCAGCATTAACCCATGATTATCAAACGCCCCGCCATAACAATCATTCAAAATTTAAGAGCTATAATCAACAAATTCAAAATCATTGCTCCCAAAAATTATTTACATAAAACTAATAATAAATTATAGGATTCAAAATCATATTAAACTAATCAAATAACTAGGGCAATTAAATTGAAATAATACATCATTATTATGATAAATAAGAGCATAAATTAACAACTAATCAAATTGGGAGCATAAACAGCTTAGACTCAACAAAAAACAAAAAATAGGGCAAAAATTGGAGAATAAGGAAATCGAATCAAACCTTAGGAAGAGAAGTTAGGTTAAGATTAAGAGATTGTTGAGAAGGCCAATTATCAGAAACATATCGAAAAGCGGAAAACGAAGAAGAAGAAGAAGAAGACGACGCCCATAAGAGATCTACAACAACGCCAGCTCCAATCAAAGCAATAAATGATACCAAAATCACTATTTTAATAGACAATGATGATGAATGTTTCTGGGTATGTCTTCCAAATTTCATCGCATGATTTAGGAGAGAGAAATTGAGGTAAGAGGAGAGAGAAAGAAGAGAGAGAGAGAGAGTGAGTGAAGTAGCAGAGATCGAAGGAGGAAGAAGATGAAGAAGAAGAAGAAGAAAAGGAGAAAGCGCGGCACACAGGAATGGGCACTTGATTTGTCGGTACTCTCCCGTCGTTTTTTTTATTTACTACGCGGCTTTCTTGCTCTGGTTTCTCATCCAAAACGGGGTGTTTGACCGTTTGGTATGTGAAAATGAGAACCTATAGTAATCTATCGGCCTTTTCAACATAAACTCTGAGTTTTAATTTAATTCACTATATATGATTGAAAGCTTTTAAATTCACCATATACTAGTGAGTTTAACAAAAATATCACCAAATGTCCTTTTTCTTAACTCCGTTAGTTATAAGAGTAAAATGTTCCACATGGCAGCCTTTAATTGGCTCTTATTTAAACTAATCTACAAATCTATCTATAACTATAACTAAAATAGAAACTGCTGACGTCATCTTTCTCCCAAACCTGAACACATGTCAACTTATCATAAAATTTTTTCCCACCCAAAACTGTATTGCATGTTATACAAAAAATGATCACTTGATAATACTTTATACACATTATATACGTAAAAAAAAATTAAATTAAATTAAATGTATAATAATAAACTACTTTTTTCTAAGATTGAGTGATATAAATGGGTATAGTTTTTTTTGTTCTTATCCCAAACCATACATTTTACCTCAATCAATTCAAAGTAAAAGTACTATTTTCCTAAAAAGTAGGCATACTAATTACTAAGGGAGTTGTTAATCTACTTATCTTTTTTTTTTTTTGGTACTTATCCCAATAAAGTTAGAGAATTTGCAATTTTTTGGGTGTAAACTCCTCATTTACGGGAAAGAGTTTCATTAAATGTACTTTTCCAATAGAATGTATATGTGTACACGATCCTCTGAATTTTAGCAATTTTATGAATTGATAAAATATTAAAAATATCAACATCATAATTTAAAATTTTAATCAATTAATGTTTACTATAAATAGATGGGCATCTTAGGAAATCATAACTTATCCTTTTTATAAAAATACGTAGTAACATAAGTATGCATCACTTCTATTCTTTATGTTCTTAACTGAAAATAAATTCCTTTTATCATATACTTGATTTTATAAAACCTGTTACCTACCATCACTTACATTGTTTTATTGTTTACATTTGATTTTGAAAGGTTGTTAATCAAGTATTAAAATGGCAGAAGTATCCAATGAGGGGGATCATGACTATCAAGATAAGAATTGTACGGTTGTGGCAGTATTGAAATGGTGTTTTTAGATGAAAAGGTAAGCAAATATCTAATACTAAATTAACTCATATATCATGTAAATGATATACACTAATCATGTTACTCAATTTTTCGTTTGCATATATAGGGTGGTAGTATTCAAGCTACAGTTAAGAAGTCTTTGATTAGAAAATTTTCGGACATGCTTGCGGAAGGCCAGTTACCTATCAGTGTTGGGGGATAACACCGGAGATTTTAGGCCAACACACTACAAGATTAATTTTTTTTTTACTCAACCACTGTTAATGTTTGTGAAGAAAACTTACTCATCCCTCTACATGGGTTTAACTTAGTATCATTTGATGATATTTTATCAAAAAAATTGGATGATAAGTTCCTGATAGGTAAGCTATATAGCTCAATCTTTTTACTAATCTTTAAAGATATTCTATATAATATGAATATGTTATAAGATCAATTTAATAATCATTGGATTTTTTTTTCTAGAAATTATTGCTCAAGTTGTGATAGTTGGTTCCATTGAAACTACTGAACAAAATGGAAAGGAAACTAAGAGGCTTACTATAGAATTCAATGATATTAGGTATATTTTCTTACCTTTGGCATTTGATATATTTTATCAAACTATATTTTTTGCCGATTTACATAACATGTATAATTTCATAAATACAACAGGGCTACAAAATTGAAATGCACTTATGGGATCAATATGCAGAAGATGTCTTCAACTTTTTTTGAAAATAATGATCCAATGCTTGCTATTCTTATCCTTCAATTTGGAAAAATTAAGGAATGGAGAGGTATCGAAAAAACATTCAATTGTATTTCACAAAATGATTACATATATGATTATCTAAATAAACTTATGTCGTGTGGTAATTTATAGGTGAAATGACGTCATCAAACACATTATTTGCTACGCGGATATTTGATGATGTTGGTTTATTCAAGCAAAGGTTTATTCATGCATAAACTTATCATATGATGCTTTTCCTTTACTATTTTTAATTAAAGACATATACTGGTTTTTGTTAATGTAATTTGTATTCTTTCAGACTTGGCCAAAATGCAGAGAATGCTTTTGTTTGCAGGCTCACACAACCAACTCAAAGCTCAATCTCTATGAGTGATGAATTTCTTCAATTGCATGACAGAAAAACATTAGATGAGATACCTGAAATTGACAAACCATTGTACTGTATTGCATTGGCCACAACTGTAAGTCTCCAATTGGAACATGGATGGTATTATTTAGCATGCAAAAAATGCAACAAGAGAGTAACAGAAAACAGTGAAAAATATTTGACAATGATGGTGAAAAGTCAGCCACTACATTCTTCTGCAAAAAATGCAACAAATCGATTGTTGCTGAAGATGGAATTCCAAGGTTGGTATACGCTGACATCACCACTGTACATGTGTTGCCTTTTTATAAAAAAAATTCCCTCATAAACTATTTGTGACATCATTCTCTCTCTCTTTTCTTTTTTTTTTTTTTTTCGAGATAAAGCTAATATTTGAAAATTATTGATTAATTATACATTTTTCTAAAAGCTTTTATAACTAAATGACTTATCACACAATTAGTGATAGTAGAGTTTGGATTATTTTTCCATCTTTATTAATTCTTCAAATTTTCTATAATAAATAAAAAACGATGCTAACATTTTAAAATTTTATTATAACTATGAAAATAATTAGAATATTTTTTAGCTTAATTAATCTAACTAAAGGGATCAATCACGATTTATTATGTTTTGCTTAAACCATTTATATTACACACGTACAACTAAGTATTTAATTATTAAAACATGCATCGCACGGGATTAACCTAGTCTATCTATAACTATACTAAAATAGAGGGCACTCGAAACAATAGCTCCACGTGTCACCTTGTCAAAAAAAAAAAAAAAAAATTCCCTCCCTTTTACGCTATCCTAAATTTTATTCACTAAATTTTTGTAAGACCTTTTATTTCCTATAAATCATAGACATAAAATTCATATATTATAATCTTTATAAAAATATCACAGTTAGTATACTAGAATAAAAATTATTGATTGTATATAATATTTTTGCCAATAAATATAGATTTATTGATATTATGTGATACAATTTTCGTCCAAAAAATGAATAAATTTGGAAATATTTGCTTGAGTATTCACTTTACCAAAGTCAGCATATATACTAGATATACAAGCCTCAAATTAAATTAGGCGTGATGATAGAATAAAATTAGGTAACTAATGATATGCTTTTGCATATACACTATATTTGACAGTTACTCATGATATACATGATATGCATCACGCATATCATCATATAGTGGAACTATATAAAACATGCATATTCACTATAACATGCATATACATGATATACTAATATTCACCAATCGGCCACCAATTCTCACCCCGATTACACACTACATCAGCCAAGCCACCAACACGCACCATCAGCGATAGCAATTGTGGTGGATTCTGTGGTGGTTGCGCTAGGATTTTGGGGAAAGGGGAAAACAGGGGTTTTGGGGAAGGGTTTGCTGCGTCGGCACTTGTTGTGGTGACTGGGCTGCGAGCCTGGCCGCAGCGGCTGGACTGTAGTGAGCCTGGTCGTGGCGGCAGGCTGCAGTGGCTGGGCTTCGGCCTGGTCGCGGCGGCAGGCTGCTGTGGTGACTGGCTGCGCGTCTGGTTGCTGCAATGACAGGCCAGCAGTGAGCGGCAGGCTGCTGTGACGGGGAGGGGGGAGGGGGGCTGGCAGTGTAGGTGGCGGGATGATGGCTGGGCCCCACTAACGATAACCATAACAGAAGTTAAGTACCAAAAGCTACTTTTAGAATTTGATAGAAACCAAAATAAAATAACATTTTAGATGGGCACTAAAAGTCACTACTTTTGAGGTACCAAAAATTAAAATTTTCTTATTATTATAATACAATTTACTATGATTAAGATCGTAAATTAATTCTTGTAAGTTATGTTCTTAAAATTTATATAATTTTCTATTGATTCATGTCTTTTTATAAAGGAACCAATTTTGATAGCAATTTATTATTAACTGCTACAATACTTAATTTTTTGTAAGGCAAAAACATGGTGCTACAAAATAATTTAAGGACCTAAAAAATATAGCATTCTTAATGTATAATTTTATAATATAAATTATACGGTCTCCATTAAATAGATTACTTTTGTATATAACAAGGTAACATTAGTTTATCTTGTGGGTAAATTAAGTTGTGATTCAAAATTTTGTGACCACATTATTAAGAGACAGAGGGAGTAGTTTATTATGTTGATTAAACTAAAAGTACACATATGGGTAATATATGAGATCTATATGAGTGGACATGAGTCATTCTGATCTAAAAGTTAATATGTGTAAAGGCCATAAACATTTTTATATCTCTAATAAATTTAATTTTTTTTATTCAATTCAACATTAAATTAAAATTATGATGCACAGTACCATGAACACATTATTGTGAATGAATTATATACACCAGAGTGTACATAGAGGTAGGTGCACCCAAAAGTGTTTTTTGGCTCATTTGATATAATTTTGCTCATTTTCGATTTTAAAATGAGCAAAATAAAAATAAAAAAAAAAATAAAAAATCAAATGAGCATAATACACTTGGGTGCACCTTACACCCAAGAGTATATAACAATTTCTAAAAAATATCACTGCTATGCATTAAGCTAACTTTGGTTTACGATTTGTGAGATTTAATATTTGAACTTTCAATACTGTGCAATTGCACGGATACTATACTAGTTAATTAATTAATTAAAAAAACTTTTATAAAATAATTGAAAAAAAAAACCACCACCAACTGCCAGCCATCTCCCCGCCCTCACAGCTACCACCCAATTAACCCCGCCGCCCGCCGCCCGCTCCCAGCCTTGAACCACCACCGCGCCGGCGCCGCTCCTCACCTAGCCTTGCGCCGGTGCCCACATCCCTCCCTTGAACCACCATACCCAACCCAAATTCTCCCTCCTTCCCCGCCTAAAATGCTTCCTCCAATAGCCCTTCAACCTAAGCCGAAAACCACCATGCCGAAACGCAACGTTGGTGGCCCAGATTTTAGTTGCAAATAACTAACCCAAAATTGAAGCCCTAGATTTTGATTTTAGGGTTTTGGGGTAGTGGTTCAGAGGGGGGAAAGGGATGGAGTTGGAAGAGGGATGGGTGACTTAGGTTTGCCGGCACGTGGGAGGTGGGTTTGGGAGTCGGCGAGTGGATTTTTCGAGTTTTAGGGTGGGAGGATGGTGGTTTAGGGGACAGAGATGGGCAAGTTCAGGTAGGTCGGGAGTTATGGTAGCGGCCGGCGCAGGGGTTCAATGGAAATTGCGTGTTGGAAAGGAGACATGGTGGCGCTGGTGGGGGCAGGGAAGTTGGCTGGGTAGTGTAGTGGGTGGGTTTATTTTTTTATTTTTTAATAATTAATTAAATATTTAATTATTTTAGAATTAAATTAATTATAAAAAGAACCAAACCTATGCTGCCACGTGGCATAATTAACCTTAATAACGTCCGTTAGTCATTTGGGAAAACTTTTGATGATAAATGGCGAATTAAGTTAAAACTCGGGAGTATATGGTGAAAAAGCCGAATAATCTATATACTAAAATACGTTCTATATAAAAACACAAGGATAAAGAGATTTAAACCAATGACTATTTAACTATTTAAGACAAATATGTAAAATAAAAATTATATAAATGTAAACCATAGGGTTTAATTAAAAAAAAAAAAGAAAAAAAAAGCTAAAAGAATAACTCAATTTTGGTTTGACAATGACAATTTCAGTTTTAAAAAGCCTTTAAAAAGATTATCGATTGCACAGGGTTCAATTTGTTTTTTTTTTAGGGGGATTTTTGTTGACATTGTTGTTTCAAATTTTTTTTTTTAGATTCATGTGTTGATCTATCGATCAGTACGGATTATAGAAAATTTCATATACACAACCTTAGGCTAGGTTGATTATCAATCTAGAATTTTTCATTTTAAGATTTTGGTATATTAAAAATGCTTTTATGTGTGGCTATAGTATGAAATCAGACAAACAAAAGCATCCATTATTATTTATGGCTTAAGCAAAAAATCAATATAGGATTTCCTCAAAAAAATCAATATAGGAAAAAAAAAAAACAAAAAACAAAAAAGCACATAAAACAACTAAAAGATCATATATAAATAAGATCAAACACTACGAACTAAAAAAAACGCTATTACATAATTTATTTTGATAGCATGAGACATGCTATGCATACCATTGCGCAGGTTCGCTCTTCAAAAACGTATCATAAATTTAGAACTAATATTGCCTAAAAAAAAAAAAAAAAAAAAAAAAACTAATGTCTCACTTAGGAGAAGGGGCAGGTGGGCTAGAACAATGGTTTTTAACAAGTTTAAAAAGAAAGGGGTGGCGAAACTTGAAGATAGGGCAAGCCTTTCCGGTCGTTTTTAGGGCTGAACAACAATCAGGACTGATGGAAATCTGATGTGTTTTGTAGAACTTTCGAAGATCTCTTGAGCACGCTTTGAATTTCGGGTTGTGGAATGCCTTAAGACACTTATTATGGCCATGGCCGGAGTGGGATGCAATATTTGGATTGAAATCATCAGTATAAGCAGCATTATCAATATAAATATCATTCTCATCATCGTCATCGTTGTCGAGTTCATAACTATGAACTTGTGTTTGTGCCATTGTAATGGCCAAAAGCAAGGCTAGAATGGCAAAAATAAACTTCATTTTTTTTGTGGGTTTGAAAATGAGGGGAGGACAGAGGATAGATGGTAAGTTTGTTGTGGTTTAAGAATGAGAGTTTGGAGGGTATTTATAGAGTTATTACGAGTGTTAAGATGAAATAAGATTTAATTACAAGATTGAAATTTTCAGCTAATTGCGACAAAACTGTGAAAATTAGTTATGTTTATTACTAGGTATGATACCCTAAAATAATGTCTTTGAAATGGTAAGTAATTAGACTAAGGACATTTAACAATATACTGAAAAAGAAAAGTACACATACTTTTTCTTTTCTATACTATATTATATTCTAATTAACAAAAATCACATTGATTTAATAAATTTTTTTAAATGGTTTTAGAGAAATTGACATCTAGTTTTTCATACAAGGACATCTAAAGGTTTTACGTAGTACTCCGTATTAAACAATGATGGCATAATCAAATTATTATTGCTACTACTCCTATTTTTTATTTTTATTTTTTCCCTTTTTTGTACAAGTTAGGTTGTTGTCATTACTACATTGCAATGAACGAACAATTATTATTATCTCATAATTTATTCTTGTTCCACCTTTCGCTATTTTGAAACAATTATATACGTAATCTTTTTATTTATTTATTTATTTATGTTATTACCTGTATTATATTTTGACTTTTGACACTTCTCATATGTATATGAGTTTGTTTGTCATACTTATGTGTATATATAACATCATAAATTCGGACGAAATTAGTAATAATAGTGATTTTGACATTAAATATTGTTATTTTGGATGGTATACTACAAGAAGGGGGATAAATTGTAGTAAGTTCCTAGTGCCTAATTTTCGCGTAATATAAAACAGTTACAGTTAGGAACTTTAAACAATGCAAAGCAGATTTTACAAGGAAACTTTCCAGGGCCCAACTGGAAGTAAAACCTCGACCCTTCTCGGGATTTGCACACCAAATCTTCACTATAATAGGGCAACACCTAGTTACAACCTATTACACATAGACCTTTCTCATAAGTTCATCAGTGGACACTTGCTACCTGATAGGACCCTATCCTACCCAACCTAAGTCCTACACTTAGGTTTACTCAGCACTCCCAAAGTACCTACACTCGGCTTCACAATAGAAGCTCACTCACTGTGCACCCATAGCTACCACACGAATTTTAGAGAATTCAAACTCATAGCTATAATCGAATTTTAGAGTATTCAAACTCACACCTCTATACCCAAAACACTCAAACCCTTTTTCCCATTACAAGATCTCATTAAATAACTCTAAATACATATCTATGAATAAAGAGATAAAACTAATATGTTGGACACCCGAGATATTTGAAGGGTAAAACCATTAAGCACGACCACTACACTTCGTCAGCCTCAACTTTGAATGAATACATATGAGCATATTTATATTACACTCGAATTATTCATTTCATCTTGAAAAAGATAGGTTTTATCAAAACATAAGTTTAAAAGATATTTTCTAAAAATAAGTTTTTCGAAAATATATCTTTTTGTTAAGAATAAAATCTGTCAATAATAATAAGATATAATTAACATAAAATTTGATTTTATTCAAAACTTATCTTTTTATTAAAAAATACTTTCTAAACAAAATTATCTTTTTCCAAAAGGGGTTTATGAGAAAGTAAATATATTTATTCAATTAAACCAAATCCCTAAAAGATATGCACGTATTAGGTGAATATATATATCTTTAAAACCAACTTTTAAAAGCGTGCATACTTAAACTCCTATTAGGTTCGGAACTTTGACAGTCTCTGAGTTCCTAACAGGTTAGTAACTCTAATTTCATTGACTGTCTGGTGATCCACTTTGGTTCCATAGACTTGTTCCAAACCGACTTTTATGTCCAACATACTTACATGAATCCTAGAGCAATATACTTCTATTTCTCCGTCTTCATCATGTTGCTTCTTTGAAACTCTTGTTCTGGAATCCTGTAGTCTTGATGTATTTTGGATCTCTGGGCAACGTTCCACTTCTGGAACCGCAGGCCAAGTTCCAGTTCCTAACTGGAACTTGCCGTCACTCTTCTCCAGCATTACACTAGAACTCGCAGACCAAGTCATTACAACTTGTCGTTCTTCTCCAGCATTACACTGGAACTTGCTTCTGTTAGGAAGCTCCTTGTGTGTACCTGTTAGGGAACACATTATGTACCTGTTAGGGAACATGCTCTAGCTCTCATAGGAAAGCCTGCCGAAAGTTCCTTCTGCATCTCATTGGAGAATACCTTCAGGTTCCTTCGTGGTTTGGTTCTCGTGGGAGAACCTGCTTTAGGTTCATTCATTCTCTCTTGTTCCTCTTGAATTCTTCTATGTTCTAACCCATTGACTTCACTTAAGTCAGTTCTTGTCTTCACACAAACACTTAAGAGAACATTAGATTGAAGTTTGTTTGTCATAAACAAACTTCAAATGAGATAACTAATTAAACATAAAGCCACGTATTTTTGTATTTTTATATTTATGAAAGCAATAAAGAAAATGAAAACAAGACCAAACTAAAGTAGAGCTAACCTAAAAGCAAACTAGAATACATGACCCATGTATGCATAGGATACTTACCTCATGAAGCTAACATATGTAAACACCTATTTACATAGTTACCTTCATGGTTCCTTCACCATCATCATGCTTATCAACCATCACTCATCATTTCTCTTGTTCCTTCTATTGCTTATCATATATTGCTCAGGTTCCTTATATATATACTAGTCATTGCCCAGGTTACTTGTACCCTGTTCCAAGCATAACTTGTTTTTTTTATGCACAACTTAACAAACACGTTAGATAGATAATCATCATTAGTTTACAATCATCAAAACCTAATTACTCAATAAATATGTAGAGAAAATAATAATATCTTTAATGTTATCCAAAATCTTAAAATAGTCTCAACTTTACGTCACTCGATCACTTTAATTTTTTCGGATTTTTCACCAAATACCTGTGAGTTATTTTTTTATTCACCATATACCCATAAAATTTTTCAAATTCACCACATACACTTGAGTTTAACAAAATTGTCACCAAATGCCCTTAATGACTAACGACAGTTAACTCCGTTAATCATTAAGACTAAATATTCCATGTGGCATATTTAATTGGTTCATTTTTATAATTATTTTATTTAACAAAAAAAGTAAAAAAAAAAATTATAAAAAAAAAAAAAAACAAAACCCAGCAACCACTCTCCCCACCGCACCACCACTCTCATGCCGGCCCAGCCCCTTGCCTCCACCCCCACCGAGGACACCGGCACCGGCGACCACCCTCCCTCCCTTTATCCCATGTCGTCGCCGCCCGTCTCCTTCCAAGAACCACCTTCCCCCTACCCTGAAACCCCACCCTCCACTCGAAAAAAACCTCTCCCCTTTCGTCGGCGCCCAGCCGGCCCCCAAACCCAATCCTTTGCGCCGGTGAAGCTACGTCGCCCCTCCCCCTACCATCTCCACCCACTTCCCCCCTTAAACCACCATCCCGAAACCCTAAAACCCCAAAATCGAAACCCTAGATTTTGGTTTTAGGGTTTTGAGATGGTTTAAGGGGAAAGGGATAGGGCAACAGTGAGAATCGGCGGTGCGCATGCCAAAGGAGTGAAAAAGTACCATAGGGGTTGGTCGGCTCTGGAGTTGGGGAAACGACGATGCTCGTACATGCCAAAGGAGTGAGAAAGTACGAGATTTTGGGGGGAAGCGGCAGGGGAAGACTAGCGCCGGCGTAGGGGAAGCGACGGGGAAGGACTAGTGCCAACAACAGGAGGGCGCTCGTCGGTCGCTGGCGAGGCCGCTGGTGGTAGTAGAAAAGGGGAGGCTGAGGAGTGGTGGTTACTTTTTTTTTTAATTTTTTTAAAATAATTATTTCACTAATTTAATAACAAACCAATCATATGCTGCCACGTGGCATATTTAGCCTTAAATGTCGTTAGTCCTTAAGGGCATTTGGAAAAATGTAGTGGTAAATTTCAATAACAAAAAAAAGTGTAGGTGGTAATTCCTAAAACAGCAACAATTGTAGGTGGTAATTGTCAAAAAATCCATATAGTAATGATCACAAGTTTAAACTGATCTACTTAATCCTAATATATTTATTTTGATCAGATTAGAAAAAAATATGTTTATTTCACATAAGTTTAACTATAGTATTATCAAACCAAAAGTACATTAGCCATGCGTTCTCATCAGAGAAACCCCTATTAGATTTTCGATTGTTTGCCACATGATGATTCTACAAGAGTGATTACACTCACTTAATTGAATAACCACATGAAAATTACAAATTACAAATTACGTTCATAAGAAAGTCTATGTGAAAAATGACGTACAATCTCATGATCTCATCTAATGCAATAACTACATATCCATGATGTCAATGTAACCCCTCAATTTACCAATTTAAAAGATTGACATTGTCTCTTCACAGTATCAAACATAACATGTAGTAACCTTTTAAATGAAAGTAATAATAATAATAATAATTAACTGCCAATCCAACGTAGCATCATTTCTTAAAATTTCAAAATGAAAGATAATAGAACATTATAGCTAAATCTCTCACTCTGCCCCAAAGCACGCTTAAATTGTAGATTATCTTTATCGTAAAAATGTTGTTGGTATATGGGTAGTACACCAATTAAATCCCTCTAATTTAAAGCAATCATAGGGAGTATTATACAGTATACTTAAAATGTCTTTTATTTCTTTATTTCTTTATTTTTATTTTATTTTTTTTTCGATCCTAAGGGTTATGTATAAGAAGTTAAAAGAGGAAAGTATTAATGAAATATATTTATTAATTACATTAATTTACGCGTGATTTTGGCATGCATTTCTAAATTTATAACAAAAAAAGAAAGATATTAAATGCTTATTTGTAACCCTAAGGGCTATGTATAGCATTAACCATGCCAATGATGTCATAACTAAGCTTAGTTAATATTATTCAAAAAGAAAAAAAAAAAAAAAAAAAAAAAGGCTTTGTTAATATGTAACGTTAAATGGCTCGTATTATTCAATGGAAAAGCTTAGTTAATATGAATAGTTCAGTGGAAAAGCTTAGTTAATACGTATTATTCAATGGAAAAGCTTAGTTACCTAGAAATGCATTTACAAAGGTAACAAACTATACATACTTATCTTCCTATATAGTTTGTTACCTTTGTAAATGGCTCGTATTATTCAAGGTGACAAACTATAAGAAGATAAGTACAAGCTAATTAATAAAAGCAAAAAGATAAATACATAAATGCATGCATGGTTATCTACAACTAACAACTTTACACAGACTATAGTAACCAGAGGATAAACGTAGTAGTGATATGCACATGCACCGACTATAATAACAAACTATTGACTTAGACCTCGTTTGATTTGCATAAGGGAATTAAATGTCTATAGGAAGTTACAATGTATGAGAAATTTTATTGCCTAAGAAATACTAAAATTGTGTTTGGTTGACATAATAGAAAATCGTATTTCCCATGAATTAGTTTCCTATGTTTTGTTTGGTTAACCTATGTAATACCCATGTATTATTATAACTTGAACTACTCTCCCAAAATTTTGAGGATAATAATGTAATTTACCCAAAATACATGTGGGAAGTTTGAGTGACCAAAGTAGGGCGTGAGAAATTAATTCCTATGTTTTGTAGGAATTTCAAATTCCTTAGTAATTTCCACTTCCTACATTTTTGCTAACCAAACAACTACTTTTAAACATATTTTCCATGAATTTGTATTTCCTTCATTATTAAAGTAAAACCAAATAAGACCATGGTGAGTGTCCGGTTGAAATGGGCGATTCCATGGGTTTTCACTTTAATTTGAATATCATATCATACTATCTACTATGACATGTTGGATTGAAGAATTCATCAACTTCAAAAATTGAAAAATAATTTATTACTTTTTATTCTAATTTTTATCTTGATTTTTTAATAATTTGTTTTATTATCTTGATTATATACGTACACTGTTTATAGCAAAATCCATGACATGTATCGTAGGAAACCACATAAAGTTATTATATTGAATATCATATGGTACTATCTACTATGGTAGTGCAAGTGTTTACAGTGCGTTAATAATCTAATACGAAGTATTTGCTAATTTCCAATCAAATAAAAAAAGTATTCCCTAACGCTTAATTAAGTTATACGTTATAGTTATAAATTACTAACAAATTAAAGGCATTCATTTATCATGACTTAGTTAAGCATAATTAAAACAAGTACTAACAAACTTTATAAAATTATATGTAAAGCTACTAAGCATCATAGGTACGCAATCAAAATAACTAATGTATCATTAAAAAAAAAAAAAAAAGTTGTTCATTGTAGTATGAACTACTTATTTTCACATTGCTAAAAATGATAAGATTTATCAAACTAAGCCTTGCATGAAAACAAATCCCTAAAATTGGCTAAAAAACCAGCAATCAATAGTTTATTAGGATAGCATGAGATATGCTATATATTCCTACTATTATGTCTATTCCTTAATAAGACTAAACATAAATAACGAACTAGCTAGTTGTCACTTAATTAGGAGAAGGGGAAGGAGGACTAGAACAATGGTTTTTAACAAGTTTAAAGAGAAAGGGGTGGCGAGCCTTGAAGATAGGGCAAGCCTTCCCGATGTTTTCTAGGGCAGAACAACATTCAGGACTAATGGAAATCTGGTGTGTCTTGTAGAAGCTTCGAAGATCACTTGAGCAAGCTTTCAAGTGAGGGTTGTGGAACGTCTTAAGACACTTGTTATGATGATGAGATAGAGTATTCGAATTGAACAAATCACTGTAAGCTGCATTATCGATATAAATATCATTTTCATCGTCGTTATCAATGTTGAGCTCATAGCCTTGAACTTGTGTTTGTGCCATTGTAATGGCCAAAAACAAGGCTAGAATAGCAAAAACAAACTTCATTTCGATGAATTTTAAGTCGGTTTGGAAATGAAGCGAGAACGCTAAAGTAGGGCGAGTAAATTGTAGGTTTGTTGTGGTTTAAGAGTGAGAGTTTAAAGGGTATTTATAGAGAGTTTATGACTTGCACGATTGAAAACTTCAGCTAATCACGATAAATTAGTGATTTGTGTTGGAGATACTAAGTCTAAATAATTTAATTAGTTTAATTTACTTAGTCAATATAGTTATCTCTTCGTATCTTTCTGTTTTGTAAAGTTGTTATACGTAGATAAATATTCTCTTGTAATTATCCCTAGTATTTAGAAAGTACATAATGTTGTATTTATCTTTTCTTAGTGATAGTCTTATGTAAGCCGATTTAAAGGCATCCTCTGGCTTTCCAAATCTTTTAATTTGCTGTTGGGTTTTTAAGAATGATTTATTTCCCTAAAAATTAGTATTTGAAATGGCAAGTAGGAAGACTAGGACTAACCATTAAAATGTTACATTGTTGTAGTTTGGTTACGATCTATCTCTCAAATAAAAAAGAAAAGGAAAATGTTATACATAGCCCTTAGAACTACATTTAAGTATTAAATATACACTAGAAAATCGTATAAATTTAGGAAATCATAAAAATATAAACACTAACTACACTGATTTGCGCGTGTTTTTGTCATGAATTCCTAATTTAATACAATTTTCAAGAGTTTATTTAATGCTTTATACATAGCCCTGATTTTATATAATTTTCAAGAGTGACGATTTTCAAAAGTTTATTTAATAATAATAATAATAATAATAATAATAATAATAATAATAACCCACAAATGTTTGTTTACTTTTGCGGCTACTTTCATTTTTAAAAATAAAAAAAATCGCACAATTTGCTATGGTTAAAATAATTTACTTTTTCCTATAAAAAAAAATCTTTCATCTATAAATTTATTATATTAGACGAATGATAGAATGATTTTAAAAATTCTTTTAACAACAAAGGATGGTTATAATCAATGCATGGATATAAAATTAATAAAAAAAAAGGGTCAATTACAATTTTTGTCATTTATTTTTTAAAAAAGGACTTTATTGGTTTCAACTTGGTTTTGAGTGACACCATAATAGGTTCAAATATAATAACTTAATAAGACCTTGTTTTATTCACCTTATTTTTGCCGAACTCTTTGTTCTTCTTTTTTTTTTTTTTTTTTTTTTTTTTTGTTTTGTTTAGAGAGCCACAACGACGGATGGTGAGAAATTGAGAATCGATCCCAGGATCCTTTGGAATCGAGAAGGAAGCTCTAACCACTTGACCTATCCTCCACTCTCAACTAAATTATTTTAAGTGTATAAATAATTTTATTAAAGTTAAATTGTTTAAATTATTTTAAAAATTAAAACTTATTTTCACCAAATTTTCATTATATTTAATCTTTAAAGTTACTTATTTTTATAGATTAATTAAAACATATTATAAACAAAAATTATTTTTAATGAACTGATTTTTTTTTTTGAAGCGACTGAACTTTTTTTTGTTAAATTGAAACTATTTTTAAAGAATATTATTCGAATGAATAATAAAAAATCTGATAATTTTTGCCAAAGTAAACAGTTAATCTTTTACAACACACTTAAAAATATGTTCATAATATAGCTTACACTAGTTTAAGTACTGTGCAACGCACGGTTGTTAATTAACTTAATTATGAATTACTATATAAATTTAACAATAATTATAAAAATAAAAAAAAATAAAAAAACATTTTTAGTTGAAAAAAATACTTGAATTTCTTTTCAAAAAACAAACTAACTTGAACTTTATGTTATATTGACATAAAAATTTACCCTTATTAATCATTAAACATTTTTAAAAAAGGCAAATTTCATAGGATTTTATACAAGAATGAAATTTTATGTTATTTATAATCCGTACAATGTACTTATATAGTTATATACGCCATATATCTCTATTTTGTTGGCATGTTTTGACCGGCACAATATTTTATAGCATACTTTGACTGGCACAAGTTATTTATACAAATTTAAGTGAATTATCTTTTGTGACAATTAATAATTAAGGTTTTTATTATTTTTATTTTATATATATATAGTTTTTTTTTTTTTTTTTTTGACGGAAAGCACAGCTTTTATTATATCACCAAGTGTTCAATATCGTTACACAAAGCTCCTTGAATTTCAGGAGGATACTCTTCAAGCCATACACGATATTCACTAAAGGAAAAGCTTAATTTAGCTGAAGTATGAGCAACATTGTTTCCTGTCCTCTTAACAAAAGAGAACACACACCTCTGACAACTATTAGCAAGCGTCAAAATCTCCTTGACCACAGAACCAAAGTGGCTAGGAGTCACTGAGGTTGTTTTCAACTGGTGGAATAAATGAATACTATCAGTTTCCAGAGCAAATTTCGTGAAGCCCGCTTCCATTGCTGTCCTGAGGCCGCATCTCATCGCAAGATCTTCGCCTACATCCACATCAACATTCCCGTAAATTGTCGAGCAATACACCATCATCACAGCTCCTTCTTCATCCCTCAGGACCCCTCCAATACCCAGACGCATATTCCGGAAGGCTGCATCGGTGTTTAGTTTGTACAGTCCATCAGTAGGAGCTTTCCACCTTACCCTGATTTGCTGTTCCTGTGGCACAGTCCCCTCAGGAGCATTTGCTTCATCAAATTCTCTCACCAGGTAAAGAGCTTTTTGGATAGTAATTGTTTCATCTTTCTTAAATTTATCAAACACCCAAGCATTACGTTTCAGCCATATACCCCACGCCAAGCACCAAAAATTATCCCACCAAATTTTCTCCTTTATCTTTCCCTGCATTATAATGCACCATTCTCGAAAGTCATTTGCATCAATTGCCTTCGTCTCCAGCCGCAGCACCGAGTGACGCCAAATAGAGGTTACGGAGGAGCAGAAAAGGATTATATGTGCTATGGTTTCTTCACTCTCCCCGCACATTGGGCAGCGATCATCAACCTGCATGCCCTTTGCCTTCAATCTGCTCATCACAGGCAATCCTTCCCTCACGCTCCTCCAAGCAAATAATTTGACCTTTGGGGGAACACGAGCATGCCAAATGTTTTTCCAATGGAAAGCTACCTGCCGTGCTGATGGGGAAGCCTTCTCCCTGATCTCTTCTTCCACCAACATATTGTAAGCACTCTTGACACTATACTTCCCATCCTTTGAAAAATGCCATGACCAGCTATCCTCCTCATCAAAAATCGGGACTGGTATACTACAGATTGCATCCACTTCCCGCTGCGAGAATAACACATTTAGAATAGGCAAATTCCATTTCTGATCTTCCCACAAGTCCTTTACAATCGGGACTGGTATATATAGTTATTGAATTGTAGTGTTAATTATTATAAATAAATCAACAAATATATAATAAAAGTTAATGTGATGATCATGGTTGGAGCAAAAAAATTCAAAGGAAAAAATACGATGTAAAATGATACGGAGTATGGGAGTAGTACATTATTCTAATAATATTACCTTATATACGTAGTATATATTTGTTAATTATAGAAAAATACCTATTATAACATATATGAAAGATATGTTAAAATATTTTCATTGAATGCATATAGAATATACTTAAAATATAGTTGCCAAATATACTTAGAATAAATTAACATGCATGAAGATTTGAAAAAAAAAAAAACAAAAGTGACAGTGGCGGGAAATTTTTTAATCAGAACATGACAAGTGTTATGTCAAATTCGCTTTAAGTATTATGTTATTGATTCTTTTTAATTTTTTTGAATAAGAAAAGAAGAAAAAATTATTTGCGTAATTTATTTTAAACTATTTTTGGGAGCAAATTTTAAAAAGACATCTACAAATTAACAAATTTAAAACTCAAATTCTGATACCCGTTTCACCTAAGAATCATTATTCAATAATATAGTATGTTGGTCGTTGACATGAGAAATACCCAATCCCCTTTACAACCATATGTGGCCTTTAATTCACTTATAACCCTAAAACAAAATAATCAAGGAACAAAACAATTATTAATCAGAAATTACTTTGGCCTTCAAAAGTTTGCCGAAATTGCCAATTACCAGGCACAACATTATCAGCTTGAACCGTTTTACCATCACTAGTAGTAACTTGGAATGACAAACCTTGCCCTAATAAATTTTGAGTAAATTGCCAATTTTGCCCCCAATTACGTTCCATTTGCAACCAATCATTCGAATTAGACGGCTTAATCTTAACATTAGCAACATCTCCTGCACCTCCAACATTAAACACTAGTACAAGTAACCAACCTTGGTTCCCTTGTAGTAGGAACTTAACGCCACCTTTCTTAACACAAGGAACTCGACGAAACTGAACTGGAACAACCCCGGCTTCATATTTTGCAATTATTTCAAACATCTTTAGTGATAAATCAAAGTGTTTTTGAGGAGGATTACACCATATATCGACTGTTTTTGTGTAATTAGGAGGGCAAAAATTGGTGGCCGTGATCTTAATAGTTTTAGCATCGGGTAAACAATTTTTCGAGTTTATGCATTGTATCTCGTAACATGATCCACATGCCGATCCATTGTTGAATAATGCTGTGCTTAATGCTGCTGTCTCAAGACCGTAACCTTGATCGAATAGGTTTTTATACCCACAAGCACCATCTGCAAATCAAAAATAATTTCGCAAATTATTTTAACAACAAAAAAAAATCACGCTCAATTAATAATTTTACGTGTCTCTTTAAATTGACACGGCCAGCATCTTATTAAATTGGTCAATACTATTAGTCTATTAGATTAGATCCTTTTTGACAAGTGAGTCAATTAATAAATTAAAACGAGATATTACATACAAAAACATTTGAAGTGAAAATAAAGTGAATAAATTCGAGCCTTACACATAGTTTCTCCTCCTTTCTCGTCACCGTAAAATGTGGCACGGGCATCGGTCCACCCGTCGCTAGCAGCTTGACAGCTTAACGAAAATGCTATTGTAATAGTCAAGAAACAATAAAAGAATGGCATAACTAATCTAACCATTTCTACTGTAACTTTTTTTTTTTTTTTTTTTTGAATGAATGGATTTCTACTGTAGCTGTATAGCTTATACTAGCAAAAAATTTTATGATGATATTTTTTTTAATGATTATTATGGTCAATAAACATGAATTTTATAGAGGATGAATTGGTCCAAATTTGGTAATATTTAGCTGTACGGCAATAATCTTTTGGATGTAAAGGAGCATATCTCACTTTCTATGTTTATAGTTATTCTCTGATTTTATTTTATAAAAAATCTGCTCAAAATGGAAGTAAATCACACTTTCAATGTTTGAAATAATGATACAAGTATATACAGTATATGTCCAATTTATATCATTCAGAAAATTTATTAAGAAATTATAGAAAATAAATATTTAGAAACAATAATAATTAACAAAAATTATTGTAATGCTAGCTAAGACTTCCAACCCAAACCCTATCCAACATTATTGGATCTTATACAAATCACAGCTATTATTAAGCGAATTTGGGTGTGTACATCTGATTTTCATTTATCTGAACTTATTATCTAAAATTAACTGAACTTATTTGAACTTGTTAGACCTTATAAAAACTTGCTTTAGTTGTGATTTAAACTTAGTTAACCCTTATCAAAACTTATTTTTCCTTAACTGAACTTATTTGAATTTATCTGAGCTTAACTAAACTTATTAGATCTGAAATAAAGGAAAATATGGTGAATAAAACAAACCCTAATTGGTTCGCTATAAGATACTTTAGAACAAGTGTTAAAAAAAAGATACTTTCCAACTATAACCTAATCTCATTCCATATAAGTTCATTAATAATTAGGGTGACAGTCTCACATTTAGTTTTCAATATTTATATTTATTTATGTATTTTTTCGTGAATTTTTTTTCATCTTATAGAAGTCATCTATTACAACGATTTGACTTTTAAACAACTACTGAATAAATGGCTATAATTAGATGTTTACAAAACTATTCCGTAGTTTTAAATCATTGAAAAATAAAAGATTTTAATGTTCAATGTTTTATATATGTTGGTAAACATAATCATCAAATTGTTGCTAAGAAAGCGAATGAAGTATATTTTAGAGTACATTCCTCCTGAAGGATTTACACAAGAGCTAAATTAACCAGTATTACGAGGAACTTGAACTCAAACAAACCTTTGCGATATAGTTAATTCAATTTTGCATAATGAAGTGTTTGTTCAAAGCAAATTTAAGTCTTGATTTTATGTTTAGGGAACATTTTTCTTATACTACTCCTAATATTTATATGGATCATTTATATTTTATTGACACTTTTTCGAGTTCAAAACTTTTAAATTACTTTTATTCTTTAGAAAAAAATATATGAATGCGGATATGGGGCGAACAACACTTAACAATGAAAGACTTGTAATTTAGGCTTCGTTTGGTTGCATTAGGGAAATGGAAACCCATAGGAACTTATAATTCATGAGAAGTTAATATTCCTAGAAAATGCTAAAATCATGTTTGGTTGATATGATGGAAATTGCATTTCCCATGAATTAACTTCCTATGTTTTGTTTGGTTAACCTTCTGTAATTCTCATATGTTAAATTCTACCCTAACTACTTTTTCAATATTTTGAGGGTAAAATTGTAATATTATCTAAACATACACAAGGAAATTTTGTTTGACCAAGGTATAGTGGGGGAATTAAATTCCCATATTTTGAAGGAATATTCATTTATCAAGGAAATTCAACTTCCCACGTACTTCATTACTTTGTATATGTTAACCAAACAACTATGCATATACTCACTTCTCATAAACTTCTATTTTCACCATTAGTAAAGTGTAATCAAACACGGCCTGAAGAACATTTTCCTCCCTTTTTCATTTCTAGATGAAACTAAAATAAAACCATTTCTGTGAATCTGTCTTCAAAAATAAAATCGTTTCTCTCTCCTGTTCTTCCCCGATATCCCGAAACTCTGATTTACCCCCAATCCCCAAATTCTAGGGTTTGAGACTTCCAAAATTAAACCACCCCAGTAAAATGTTACCTCAAAATCCCAATTTATCATTTCCAATTCTCTCTCTCCTCTTAATCTCCTTCACCCAAATCGTAAAATCCGATACCCAATCTTCCATCATTCAATTACCCACCAATAATTTCGTCAGTGATTCTAATTTATGCTCAACAGAAGAATCTTCTGGAAAATCTTGCCCGATTAAATGTTTTCGACCCGACCCGGTTTGCGGCGAAAATGGTGTTACTTACTGGTGCGGTTGCGCTGATGCTCACTGTGCGGGTACTCGGGTCGTAAAATCTGGGTATTGTGAAGTGCAAAGTGGTGGATCGGGTCAAGCTTTTCTGTTGGTTCATTTGATTTGGCTTATTGTTTTAGGGTTTTCTGTTCTTTGTGGTTTGCTTTGAGATTTTGAGTGGATTCTTTTGTAATAGTACATTTTTTAAGAAGGGATTGTTGTTATATGTAATTGAGAAAATGGGGTTGTAATTTTTATTTTTCATAGGGGATTATTGATTTTTGTGTGTATTCAATTATTCATTTGTGAATCTAATATTGTAATGTAACTGGAATTTGACAAATTTATATTGGAAATTAATTATACTAGTATATTGTTTGATTTTTTTGTTTGTAGTACGAAGTATATTGATTTTTTCCATGGTAATCTTGTGTAATTGTTGCATTTGGCAAAAATTTCTATGAAAATATTGTCTGATTTACCTGCTGTTCAACGGTTGCATTTTAGTAGTGCTGTTTTGGACTGGTGTTGAACTGTTGATAGAGTTGCACTGAGGTGGTAGAGATGGAGAGGGTTGCAATGCTGGAATGATTGATGTCGAATGACCCAACTTCTGTTCTATGTTGGAATGGTGCACCTCACAGCTGAAAGTCTGAAACTCTAGCTGGTGCAGAGTCCGTTTTGGCAGCGATCAGGGAGTGAGTTCGGGGGTGTGCAGCGAGTTGCTGCTGTTTAGTAGCCACCTGAATTTCGTTTCCTTGAAGAGCATTAGAATCCTTATGTCAGCTATATTCACAATGATTATAGAACAAAACATTAGGTTAAAACTAAACTACTAACAAAAATCATTTAATGCAGTGGCCGGCCATCCTGCAACATGTACATGTAACATGGTCCAGTTACTTGGCTAATTGAGTTCATCTTTGCGGCATCTGAAGTTAATAACACAGGCTGAATGAGTGAAAGCTTGATGTAAAAGGTTGTCTTTCAGACAAAGTAATCCCCCTAATCGATATGATGCAATTTTTCCGGCATTTCTGTAGAACATAAACCATAAATACAGGAACTAACTTGATGCTAAAAATGTGCAGGACTAGAGGAGTAAAACAACCATTATTGCACCCCCACAAACCCTCACTAAGGACCATGACAGAAGATGTTCGAGCTGTTGTATTGCAAAGTTGGAAAAGCTATGAGCAACTTATGCAGGAATTCATGGAAAAATCTTGGTAAACTTCAACTTTGGTTTTTGAAGAAAACTGAGATACTAACCTTTAAACTTCCTAAAATAAACATTGAATTGTATGACCAACAATAGATTAAACTTTCCAGATTACAATCTAAAATGTTAATCACGAATAATGGTACACAATGCTAATGGTCTTGCCAATGGTATAGATGTCAGCAGAAATTAAACTGCAAAAGTTACACTCAAACAATCTAATACTCCCTCCGTCCTTTATTTACATGCCTATTTCTAACATTTATTACTCACATAAAAAAGAGAAATAGGCATGTTAATAAGGGACAGAGGGAGTAAGTGGTTAAGGAAATGATGTTTAATATATGTTATTCCAAACAATAAGTGGTCATACTCTAACTACAAAAATAGCTAATGAACATCAAACAAGCACCAGTGGTCTAGTGGTAGAATAGTACCCTGCCACGGTACAGACCCGGGTTCGATTCCCGGCTGGTGCAAAAAACCAAGCAGTGATGAAATTTACACATTATGTGGCCCTAAGGGTTCGCCACAACTTCAGATCTACCTGAAGACACAAAATGTGCATCTGAGCTTTGTTGTTTTTATTTTTGGCACATCTTACATAAGTTTGCTGAACATCTGTTGAATGTTGGCCTGTTGAAGTATTGAGTAATTTTTTTTTTTTTCTTGCATTAGAAACAGTAGAAGTTTGAGGTCAAGCTATAGCCAATCAGTGCAATGCTGCTTCATGATGGTATGGAGGGGCTAGGAGTCAGTGCGCGGCATAGCAATTTTGGCTGGTGCAGAGTCCTTATGGGAAGCGTTCAGGAAAGCGAGTGAGGTGCAGCCTCAAGTAATTAAGGTGTTGCTGCTATTTGGTAGCCATCTGAACCTCGTTTTATCTTGGGCCAGCTAATTAAACAACTAACTGAAATCACTAATGCAGTGCCATCCTGTAGCATGGTTAATTGGGTCCATCTTTGCAGCATCTGAAGTTAATATGACAGTTTCATATTACACACAAATGACACAGTAAATAAACGAGTGTAAATGGTTGTCTTTTGGACAAGGTAATCTCCCTAATGATAAGAATCATAAGGATAAGATGCAATTTTTCAGGCAATTCTGGAGAACATAAAACATAAATTCGGGAACTAACTCAATGCCAAAAATGGGCAGGACTGTAGTAAAAACAACCTTTGTTACACACCCATGAACCCTCACTAAAGAAGCATATAGAAGTGGTTCGAGTGGTTAAACTTCAACTATGGTATTTAAAGGTTCTAACTGGAAAACTTCCTATACCAAACATTAATTCTACCACCAACCGTTGAAAAAAATAACTTCCAATTCATAATCTAAAATGATTTAACACTAATAAGACCACGTTACGCAACAGAAGGGAAGAAACGCAGCATATAATGAAGTGCTGTTAGAATATATACTCAGTATACTCTGTTAATAATGCATACATTAAACAAGCACCAGTGGTCTAGTGGTAGAATAGTACCCTGCCACGGTACAGACCCGGGTTCGATTCCCGGCTGGTGCAAAAAGGAAGCAGTGATGAAATTTACACATTATGTGGCCCTAAGGGTTCGCCACTATTTCAGATCTACCTGAAGAAGCAAACTGTGCATTTGAGCTTAGTTGTTTTTTTTTTTTTTTTTTTTTTTTTTTTTGTGGCCAGAGCTTACATTAGTTTGCTGAACATCTGTTGACTGTTGCAGTTTTGAATAGATTCTTTTTCTCGCATTAGAATTAGTTACACTTTGTTTGAATAGAAGAAAATGGAAGGAAAAGAGGAGAAGAGAAAGGAAGGGGGCCAAACTCTCTTATTTGGGTAAAGGATTCGGGGAAGGAAGGGAAAGGGGAGAGAGGGATCCATTTTCCCTCTCCCGGCCCTTTAATGAACATAATCCCTCCAAAATTGGAGAAATTTGGAGGGAAATGGAATTCACCTCCCTCCTCCCTTTCTTTCCCCTTCCCTTCCTCCTATTTCCCTCCCCTTCCTTTCCTTCCTTATTTGTTATCCAAACAAAGCGTTAAAGTTTTAGATCAAGCTAATGCAGTGCAATGCCGCTTCCAGATGGTATGGAGGGGCTAGGAGTCAGTACACAGGATAGCAATTTTGTCTGGTGCAGTCCTTATGGGCAGTGTTCAGGGAAGCCAGTGAGGTGCAGCCTCAAATAATTAAGGTGTGCAGCAAGTTGCTGTGTTTGTTAGCCACCTGAACCTTGTATTCTTAGAGAGCATTAGAAAATAGAAACCTTAGGCCAGATAAATGGTTAATTGAGTCCGTCTTTGCAGCATCTGAAGTTAATATGACAGCTTCGTATCACTCTGTCACACACAAATGACGCAATAAATAAACGGTGTAAAAGGCTGTCTTTTAGACTAGGTAATCTCCATCCCCCTAATGATAAGAATCATAAGATGCAATTTTTCAGGCAATGCTGGAGAACATAAAACATAAATTCAGGAACTAACTCGATGCTAAAAATGTACAGGACTATAGTAAAACAACAATTATTGCTTACCCACGAACCGTCACTAAGAAGCATACAGAAGAGATTCAAGCTGTTACACACTGAGTATGAAAAGCTATGTGCAACTTATGCAGGAATGATGGGTGGTAAACTTCAACTCTGGTTTTTAAAGGTGCTAATCGGAAACTTCTTACATTAAACATATTCCTAAGACCAATCATAAAAAAAAAAAAAAAAAAAAAAAAAAAAAAAAAAAAAATCCATATCATAATTTAAAATGTTAATCATGAATCCTAGGACCATGTTACGCAAACAAAAGGGCAGAAAACACAACATATTATGAGCTGTGGAGTGTCTATTGGAAGATAACTATATAACTTCAATGTAGACCTCTATGTTCTTAGGTGGTGGATATATCATGAGAGCTAACATTACCCTCTCATAAATTACTCGAATCACTAATCACCTAACAAACCATCTAAAGTTCATCAAATCCTCATCAAAATCTTCCAATTCAATTCACAGTTTCACATAATCCCATAATATAGTTTCAGTTTGTGTATTTTTCACGGTAATTAAGGAATGAAAGGAGACAGTGAATGAAGTACATTAAAAAGATAAAAGTATAATCATTAGCAAAAGTTAGAGAGAAAATTAACTTTGTGGACATACCGTTATGTACAAAAAAAGTTATCAAACATTCAACAAGCACCAGTGGTCTAGTGGTAGAATAGTACCCTGCCACGGTACAGACCCGGGTTCGATTCCCGGCTGGTGCAAAAAACAAGTTGTGATGAAAATTGCACATATTGTGGCCCATGGGTTCGCCATTCTCTTCAGATCACCTGAAGAACTAAACTGTGCAGCTGAGCTTGACACCTTTTTAGTTTTCATTTTTATTTGGCACAGCTCACATTAGCTAGTTTGCTGAACATGTTACAGACCTTACAGTCTTGACTAGATTTTGTTTTCTGGTATGGAGGGGCTAGGAGTCAGTGTGCGGGATAGCAATCGCGCCTTGTTAGCTGCTATAAAAAGGACACCGTGATTGTGAAATGAAACGAAGAAGAATCAATTCATGCGGTAGTACATAGAACAGAATGCGCTTAACATTTGTACAATGAGCATCATACACATTTTTGTATAGGATTATATTGCTAGAATGCGTCTAATTAATATATCATACACAAAACTGTTAAGTAATAATCATATCTCCTTGTTAATAGCTGTAGTTATCTTCTTTCCTTAATTATAGCCTCTGTTTTCATTCTTTATTGACTATTATTCACGGTCAATCATATTTTAGGTTGTTACTGATTTCTAGCCTTAATTGTAGGCTTTACCGTAGCTTAGTTTCCTTTGGTAGGTTATTTGCTTTCTCTATATATAGTTGTAAATACTTACTTTGCTATTCAATACAAAATGTATACAAACTCTAATAAAAACGTGCTACTAAAATGATTTTCATAAATCAAATTCTGAAGCTATTACAGAATTATGCCCCAAGAAAGCAAAACTTTATTAATACATCAGTTAGGAAAAAAAAAAAAAACAAAGTCATACATAGTTGAACAAGTTACGAGTACAAAATCATGAATCCCTTTAGTGATTAACAGCACGGCAAGATCTTCTAATCTCTCCTTGATTTCCAGTAAGAACGCCGACTCTTCCCAAGTTAACCATAGCAGAGCCAAATCTATTGACGAAGTAATCAGGGGAATAGGCTAATTTTTTCACAATGCTGTTAGTAAGCGGAGACCTTCCTATGTTAGCATCAATCTCAAGCTTTCCTTGGTTTACCAATAGTTGCTTGTAGTAGCCATTGTCAAAGTGATAATGTTTTTTCGGATTGTACTCAAAGTAAACCTTGTTGTCAGCACCACTACCGTCTTTTGGACACATTTTCTTCAATGCGTATAGCATACCGGTATGCATCCTCGGGTCTGGCTTACCGGTGTTGTGGAAATTGTATAAACGGTGGTCAAATTTTTCACAGTGTGTGAATCCAACAGTATGTCCACCTGTATGATTGACGTTGTTATAAGCTAAATTGTATAGTCTATATAGATATTAAAATAGCATAAAGTCCATAAAATGTAACAATTTTACTTTTTTAGGTGAAATTTAAAATGCATACCTAAAAGAACAACAAAGTCTTCCTTGCTAAGTCCTCTTGAAGCAAATAGATGGACAGCGTCGCGCACTGGCAAGTTCTCTGATGGAAGATTAGCAAGGGCTTCTTCTACTTGTGAAACAACACCATCTCGTCGCCCTGTCTCTACGTAATACCATTTACCTCCAGCCTACATTGCAACTTTTTTGATTAGTTTGAGATATATATATCAAGTACATATTTGTACTAAATACTAATTAATGATGGTAAACAAATTTTGTACAAATTTGTGAGTATACCAAATGATCAAATTGAGTTTATGAAATATACTTACCAAAAAGACAGCACTTCTAGCAGCCATATTAAGTACATCAGCACAAGAGACAACTCCGGGACAAACTTTCTCTACGGCTGCCTTTGCAGCATCCACAACATTAAAACCCCTTAGGCTTGAGTTTGGTTTTGCTGTTTTCTCCGATTTTGGCCCATCAAGTAGGACTGATGCATCACATCCCTATATTTAACAAATAATCAAAACCACAAAAAGTATTAATTAGCTAATAATGATACTAAATTGATAACATCTAGCTCATTATCAAATTTACTTACCCTAACAATGCAATCATGAAACTGTAATCGGATGAGACCAGCAACAATAGTTGGATCCTTAACGAATTCAGCCTTAACTGCGCTGAAAATAATTTCTTCAACGTTGTGACCCCAACATTTATCGCTGTAGTATCCGATAGACAATTGACCATAACATTGGCTAACAAGGGTTACTAGAACGACCCCTAGGGCTAAGGCTACCGAAGGAGAGGTACACCTCATTTTCTCGAACTAGCTAGCTTGTTTAACGAAAGTACTTAATTAATTATGTTGAAGTGATGATGAGAATTGCTAAGAAACTCTCCTTTATATATATAGTGAACCTAATGTTTGTTTAAATTAAGGGATAATGAATTAACAACTAGACTTACTAGTTAACTTGCATGTTAGGGTGTATTATTTGTTGCTTATAATTGCAATCATATATACATGCATGTCATGAACGTTATGTCTACGTGAAGAAATTAATATTTAATAGCCTCATTATGCTATGATTATGGCTTTAATTTGGCTAAATAATCTTCATAAAGATTTTTTTTTGGCTTACATTCAACATTATGCCAATCATATGATTGACACATACATACCATATAAGATATAACAGACATGCTTCTTGACTTTACGAGTTTTTTGACTTGGATTAATATGACGCTAATTAATTACAAGTCAAATTATAATCCTAGATTACTTATTTACAAATTGGTGGAGGTGGGAGGTTTAAGGCACATGCAATTGTGACAAATTGATGCGACTTTGTACGTATATAATATGGTTTCTATGTCACGCTAATAAAATGGTAGGTACATGAAGATGACGATGAAGCATCAAACAATTATTAGTTTGTACTTTGAATGTTTCAAACCTAACATATATGATCTGTTAAGGATGTCTTCCATTTGAATTTGATGCTTTTTAATTAAAGATTCACATTTGGCCCATGGGCCAATAACATCGGCCGTTACATCTTGCCATGAAGTTGCCAAAATTAGTACTCTCTCCGTTTCATAATGTTAGTCCCATATGGAATTAATCACATAAAATAATATGTTTATATGGCATTAATTTAATATGGTGTACATAATTTAAATTTTCTTAATGAAAGAACACTGAGTTTATCGAGTAGAGACCTAATAAACCAAGTTCAAGGCTTCAAGTTGCTTGCAAGCGAACACATACAAGTACATTTAATTTGATTAGCACTCTAAGCATGCATCCTATAATATAAAACAAACTCTATAGTCCATGTAATATATTTCTCAAAAAGGCATACTATATTACTATAACATAATAAAAAATTTAAAAAATGGTTCAAATTATGGTTTGAATTAAAGCTCATCCTGATGATGATGGTGATGAGAGAAGGTCTCCTTCATGATGTCCGCAGTCTTGTGCACCGCCTCGCCAACCATCTCCGCCGCGGTTTTTGCAGAATCCTCCATCATCATTTTTGTTTTCTCTAAACTCTCCTCAGCTGCTTCTATTACCTTGCTCTTTTCCCTTTCATCTGCTATATTGGCTTCAACAATAGGGAGCCCTAGATCACCGTCTCTCCTAAACACCAAACAAAATTGTGAATAAATAAATTAGGTAATAACGAACCATTAAGAAAATAACCTGATGTAAGTTAAAATACATTGTCATTATAAAAGAAGAGAGGATGACCAATATATAAGGTAGTAGGCTACTCCTATCATTAATCGATTTAAAACAGATTCTTGTTAGGTTTATATGTAGTCAGACTCTCCTTCATCATAATGGGCTTATACTTTTACAAACCTCTTCGTCATAAGCTAACCATTATTATCATTTTGTTTGTCATGTGCTTACATTGAGGTTGAATGAAAATTTAGTTTGGTTGACAAGTGATACAAATTAGCTACGCTATCAAAGAGAGTATGCATAGTAACTTTTAATTTTACATGGCATGATGCTGTTAGTGGGCTAGTAGCGTCATTTATTTGGCAAAATTTCACCAAAAAATTGTTGCAATTGTTAGAACGAATACTTAAATTAAGAGATTAATTATAGAAAAATACCAAATCAAACGATAGTAACAAACTGATATATGTTCACTATCAATGCGTAATAATACTATACTTTATTTTGATTTACACAAACTTTTATAGGTTACTTACTCGCTCAGGGGCTACTAAGTCGGTCATGGGTTACTCACTCGCTCAGGGGTTATTAAGTCGGTCAGGGATTATTCACTTGCTCAGGGGTTACTTGATCGGGGGTTACTCACTCGGTTAGGGGTTACTAAGTCAGTTACGAGTTACTCACTCGGTCAGGGATTACTAAGTCGGTTACGGGTTACTCGGTCGGTCAGGGGTTACTCGTCGATAAGGGTTCCTCGGTGTATGTCGGCATGGCCGGCCCTTACCATGTGCAGCCGACACAGGGCTTGAGGCCCATATTAGTTGAAATGGTTATATACTTTGTAGTGTGCTTTAATAATACATGAGGTTGTTTAGCTCAATGGCCAGGTTATGCGCTTGTGTTTTGTTGCTGGAGAGGTCTTTTTTATTTTTTGGCATTTATTTTTTCTTTTACATAGACAATTTTTAATATGCTCATTGGTAGTATATATATATATATTTGATTTTTTCCTCAAAAAAAAAGTATATATTTGATTTTTGTATTTGACAAATATTTTGTATCAATCTAGAAGTGTCACAAATAAAAATTTGGGAAAAAAACTTAATTGTGTACACTCAACTAATATTAAAATTTATCTTGGAAAGAAATTTGTATTCATAAGACATCGGATCAAATTGCATTTAAATATCATATTATGTCGTGAATCTCCTACATCAAATAATATTTTTTATAAAATTAAGCATTTTATCTGTGTTTAATATTTTCATTTTGACATGATGATTTAAAAGGAAGGTCTAATCATATCTTAATTGCACAGGAGATCCATAATGGGCTCCGTAATGATTGGAATGGCTCTGTGTGTCAGCTGGCCACACGGTGTGATCAGCCGCACACAAAAGTTGTTTGATTTATTACAAATACACGTGAAAAAACAACTTCATACTCCGTAGTATATGCATATTGGTAATTTCATTTGACTAACTAAACAAGCACTTAATCGGCACAACCGTACAACTTAATTTAAAGTCTAAGAATAGTAATCGTGGTACTCAAAACTTGAGATTAAATTTTCATCTACGATATATAAATCAAAAAAGACGATATGATGCAAAGTAAGGGACTTACTCGATATGCTGAGAAGAAGGCCAAAAGAGGTAGAATCGTTCCGGAATAGGCGGCAGGTTGAACTTGTTCCAGTAATGGCATCCTCGACTAGTAAAACAATGCAACTGTCCTAATTTTTCTTGTAATGGAGAATTAGTGAGATAATATAATACGAAACATAGTACCATTGCTATTACAATTATTCTCCAAGTTGAAACTTTAGCCATTTATCCTAATTTGATTACAAGAACAACAAACATAATTTAATACAAGTAAATTATTACTCGTATGAATTTAACATACTCTTTTGTTTGGTATTTTATTATCAGCTCAATTGATTATGATGAGCTAGATCGTGATGGATTAGTGTTTAGGATAATTTTAAATAAAGCTTTTTTATTTTTGTTGCTACTAATTACACTGACACGTGGAATGAACTTTCCTTAAAGGTGACGTGTTTTCATGCATATAGATTTGATCAAATGTAACGTGGCTTCTTCTCCACATTCCATCGATTGATGTACGAACGAGTAGTATTTTTCGTCTTTTTCACTACTTTTCTTGTATTTTTTTTATAGTTTTTTCACCATATAGCGCTGAGTTTTAATTTAATACACCGTATATCACCAAAAACTTTCTAATTCACCATGTATCACTGAGTTTAACATAAATGTCACAACATGTCATTTTCTGTTAGTTCTGTTAGTTATTAACGTTAACTGTGACATGTGACAGCATTTAAGTGGTTCTTATTTTAAATTAATTAATTATTTAAAAAAAATATTTAAAAAAACTAAAAAAAAAAATCCCACCACCCCAAGCCCAGCCAGTCAGCCATCCTCCCCGCCCCCAGCTTGCCTTCCAACCTACCGTCGGTGCCCAAACTCCCCTTCCCCTACGCCGGCGCCGCCCCTCACCCTAGCCACGACCCTTGAAAACCACCACCACTCCTGAAAATCCATCCACAACCCCCACCACAACAATTGAAAACCACCCACAACCTATAAAACCAACCACCACTCCCAAAAATCTACCTACAACCCCCGAAACCCTTTCAACCACACCAAAACCCACCCACGAGAAGAATCGACCAGGTTAGAGGAGTGAAAAGTACAAAAAATTGGGTCTTTTGTTGGAGCTAGGGAGTGATTTCGTGGATTAGGGTTTGACCGGTGGCACGATGGGGGAAGGCAGAGGGTCGAGGTAAGGATTATAGGTAGGGGGTAGGCCGGCCGGCGATGGAGAGCCGGTATGGCCGGTCATCGAGGTGGGGAAAGCGCTGCTTGTAGGTGAGAGGGTGGTTGGGAGGTAAACTGGTGGAGGGGTTGTGGAAATTGGGGAAAGGATCAAGGGGAAAAGAGAGGGTTAGGGGCGGGGGTTGTCGCTGGTGGGGGAAGGGTGATGGACGCCTACCACCTAGGCGTCGGCCAGGGCTGGGCTGGGGGGCAGCGGTGGCTAGGTTGGTGGTGGTTTATTTATTTATTTATTTATTTATTCAGTTTTTTAATTCTTTATTTAAGTAATTAATTAAATAATATTAATAAGAGCCCATAAGTGACAGCCACGTGGCACAATTAACCTTAATTTCTAACGGAGTTAACGGCGTTAGTCATTAAGGGCATGTTGTGACATTTATGTTAAACTCAGTGGTACATGATATATTAGAAAGTTTTTGGTGGTATATGGTGAATTAAGTTAAAACTCGGTGGTATATAGTGAAAATTCCGTTTTTTATATTGGTAAAAAGTGTCTTATTGAATCAAAGTCTCTCACTAGTTAATGCGGCTCAGATACACGAATAAACTTATTGGTAGTGGGGTGGGTAGGGAAATACCATTCCTAAATCCTAAGTTACCTCTAATGATAATGATCTCACTACCTCTTAATTATGAAAAGATAATCTTATTACTAGATCAAGTACTAATTGATCTTTGTAGTTTAATATGTTTTCCATATCAGATACTTCGTATTAAATATAGTCATGTAAAATTTTATGTACCTTTTATATAAGCTTCTTAAAAAAAAAAAAAACCAAACCAACATATTACACAAATCTACTTGTATTTCTTTGATTTTACTTTGTTAAGATATATAGGTAAATATATATTTTGTTATTATCTTTTATAGTGTATATATAGTTGCCTATTCTATAGCCTGAAGTTACGCCTAATTGAAGGCATTGTACTCTGTATATATTTGACAGTTTTCAATGATAAAGTTTGAGGAATTATTTCTATTATGGTATCAGATTTTTAGGACATTCTCACGATCCTTCTTCTCTTCCGCAAGCGCCCTAACAGTCCATCTCTTCTGCTTTCTTTCTTCTTCTTTTCTTCTTCATCTTCTCAAGACAATTTCTGATCAATTGAAGAATGTAGGTGCTCCGGTATTGGAAAGTCGTCTTGTGATTAGACCTGTTCAATGGATTAGGGGCCCATTTAAAGCCCTGATCCAGCCCTTTTATAAAAGGGTTTTACCCATCCAATATTTAAATGGGGCCACTTTTAAAGGATTATTAAATAATGGACTTTTAAAGGGTTGGGTCTAAGTTAAAAACGGCTGAAATTGGGTAAATCTTATGAGGCTTTTTTTATCCTAATTTTTTCAGTTTCTAAAACTTCCTAACATCAAATTATGATACTTTAAAAATAAAAATTCCCAATTTCCCCCAAATTATGAAGCAAAAAAAAAAAATTATTCGAGCAGACTGAACTTCTACCATTTGCCTCCGGGAAAAATCGCCAGCAAAGTTTTGAAAATCTTTCGAATTCTCTCTCCTAAATCAATGTTTTCTTCAACTCCTTGATTCTCTGGATTAGTAGCAACAGGAATTCCGTTCACTGACGCCGCCGCTGCATTGACGGGAAGAAATCGCCGATGCCGGAGGAAATTCCGGGAAGGAGGAGGAAGGCAAAGGGTTGGGCATGGCGTAGAGAGGAGAGAGAACATTCGAGGGTTTGGAAGAGGTTTGCTACGGCGGAGAGGAAGAGGCGGGGTGAGTTTGAAGGTGAAGGTAGATAGCGCCATTGATGATGAAGAGGTATGAATTTGTGTAGTTATTACTTCCACCGTGTAAAAATGCAAGTCTACCGTTGATATTACGCTTTGTTAAGAGGACACACACCAGAAATATCTTGGATTTTTTTTTTTTTTTTTTGGGGTTAATTTATCCATTCTTTTTTTGGTTTTATATTTCAAAAAATTGTCATGAATATTATAACTTTTCAGCTATCTTCTAGAAATACAACAACTTTTAAATTATTTCGAAATTAAACCACTTTTGACACTAATCTTTTGGGGAATAATTTAGCAGCACAACTTAATTATAATCTATGCAGAGCAGCTTCGAGTTTCATAAGTTTTAAGTGTCTAATTTATGTCAAGAACATTGCTTAGTTACTTGATTGTAACAAATTTATGTCAAGAACATTGCTCAGTTCTCTACTTTTAACTTGTTGGCTAAGGCCCTTTGTAAGGCCCCTTAAAAGCCCTTTATAATTCTCTTATATTGTTTTTACTTCATGGTTGTTGTAGTTTGTTTATACATTTTGAATGGGCCAGGCCGGGCTGGGCTTAATAGCCCATGGACACGCTCGACCCATTTTTTATTAGGCTTGACCTAGTCTGGCCCGGCCATTCATATAAAGCCCGGCCCAGCCCTGACCCGGCCCATTGAATAGGTCTATTTGTGATTCAACTTGTTTCCGGCCTTACTCGAGCCTATAGGGGTGTGGGAACATTGATCCGGCAGAGTGATCCTTTGCCACCATTTTATCAGGCTCGTTCAATGCTCATACTTGAGGAAGCTGGATTGGCAAAGGAGGCTGCCACTGGTTCGGAGTCCGCTATGGTAGCCACCTCGAATTCAGAATTTGATGATGAGTTTTCTCACTCTGCTCACTCGGATCAATCACAAGGCTGTGTGAAAAATTCCGGCAACCGGAAGAATAATAACGACAAGAAATCCAGTGGGGGTCGTCGGGCTCCGTGGCCAGAAGTAGGGCCGTGGTAATGGCGGCCAAAAACAGCAGCAGGCAGGACAGCAGTACGGGCAACAGTGGGGAGATTCAACTCCTTGAGGTAATTTCCCACCTTGGGCTTGGATGTCTCCTTGAGCTATTCCACCTTGCCCTTATCCAACCCAAGGATGGGCTCGTGGTGCAGCAACCCCTAAACAGCAACAACAAGTTGGAATTCTTGGGCCACGTCCTCAACAAGCATTTTTGGCGAATCCGATCCAAATCAGTCCGCTTCCTAGTGTCCTACAAATATCGAAGCGGCAATGCATACCATGTCCCTCAATCCACCCGATCCCTCATGGTATATGGACACCGGAGCTACGTCTCATATGACATCATCAAATGGTAATTTCTTGTCTTAGAGCAATCATAATAGTGGTATCATTGTAGGAAATGGTCATTCAGTTTCGATTCATGGTTATGGTCATACTTGTTTACCGTCCCCTAATCCTCCCTTATCCCTAAATAATGTTCTTCATGCTCCCAAAATTATTAAAATCTTATTTCAATCAAAAAATTCACTAAAGATAACAATATGACTGTTGAATTTGATCATTTTGGGTTTACTGTGAAGGATTTTTAGACGGGGATGCCAATAATGAGGTGTGATAGCCGGGGTGACCTTTATCCTCTTACTACTTCTCTCAACAGTCAAGCTCTCCACTCTACCTTTGCAGCCATCTCTCCTACACTTTAGCATGATCGTTTGGGTCATCCGGATGCTTCTATCTTAGATGCTCTTAGGCTTAATAAAAGCATTGATTGTAATCGTTCTTCTAGTTCTAGTATTTGTCAATCTTGTGTTTTCGGAAAACATATTAAGTTGCCGTTTGTTTCTTCTAGTTCTAGTACTTGTATGCCATTTGATATTATTCATAGTGACCTTTGGACATCACCTATTTTGAGTTGTATGGGACATCGATATTATGTTTTGTTATTCGATGATCATTCTAATTATTTGTGGACTTTTCCGTTGGCTAGAAAATCGGATGTGTGAGAAATTCTTAATATTTAAATCCCACATACTCACTCAATTTGAACGCAATATCAAAAATGTGCAATGTGACAATGGGAGGGAATTTGACAATGGTCCGTTTTGGGATTTTTGTAAAGCTAATGGCATGTCCTTCCGTCTTTCTTGTCCCCATACATCACCTCAAAATGGTAAAGCCGAAAGATAAATTCGATCTATAAATAATATCACTTGTACTCTCCTTGCTCATGCTTCTCTTCCTCCGTCTTTTTGGCATTATGCTTTACAAATGGCTACATATCTTCTTAATATTCTTCCGAGCAAACTTTTGGGAAATCAATCTCCTCTACAAATCCTATACCAAAGGGTTCCCTCATATTCTCACATTAGGGTATTTGGTTGCTTGTGTTATCCCTTGAATCCATCAACCACTATCAACAACTTGCAACCTCGATCTACTCCATGTGTATTTTTGGGCTTTCCTTCTAATCACCGTGGCTACAAGTGTTATGATTTATCATCAAATAAAATTATTGTTTGTCGTCATGTGATTTTTGATGAGCAAGTTTTCCCATTTGCAAAGTTGCATACCCCCTCTCCTAATGACTATGATTTTCTGTGTGATAATATATCTCCGTATACTCTTCACCATATGCAAAATCAGTCACAAATTGTGGACCAAACTCCAATTGGTGGTCTAGATCCCACCAATAATACTCCTCCTCCTTTGAGCCCAGTCAGCCCACATACTCCACCAACTGACCGGACTGAAATAGGTGGCCTAGAACAACTAGGTAGTCCTACCCCATCTCCTAAGACTACTTCTGGCAGCCCACCATCTCCTATGTCTACTTCTCCACAAAGCCCGCTATAATACCCTTCATGATTGCTTTAAAAAGGATTTAATATGCTACTCATACCAACAAGGTGAGTCTTCCTTTTAGGGAGCTCATATGCTAAGATACTTCATAGTTAAGCGTGCTTGGTTGGGAGTAGTCTTGGGATGGGTGACCTCCTGGGAAGTTTTCTCGGGGTGCGCATGGGACAAAATGCGTTGGAAGGACTTGTGTTGGTCTGTGGGGACAATTATTGGCCCTTGATGCACATTTCGTGATAATAGGCCCCTCCCTAATTTATTTGGGGTTAGGGTGTTACAAATGGTATCAGAGCAACCCTGCAACCGCGTACTGATCGTGGGTAATTAATCCTATGTCAGTCGCCTAGCGGGGGAGAATTTTGGGGCCATATGGCCGTATCCAGTTTGGATGTAACACTTTAGCTACCAAGTTGTCATTAGGCACAACAAGGGCATTGTCGTTCTCAAGTGGAGGTGTATGTAATACCCCTCATGATTCCTTTAAAAAGGATTTAATATACTACTCATACCAACAAGGTGCATCTGTTTTTTTAGGGAGCTCATATGCTAAGATATTTCACAGTTAAGCGTGCTTGGCTGGGAGTAGTCTTGGGATGGGTGACCTCCTGGGAAGTTTTCTCGGGGTGCGCATGAGTGAGGACAAAATGCGCTGGAAGCACTTGTGTTGGTCTGTGGGGACAGTTGTTGGCCCTTGATGCGCATTTCGTGACAATAGGCCCCTCCCTAATTTATTTGGGGTCGGGATGTTACACCCACCCACCCACCTCTCCAAGCCCAAATCCTACACCTGTACATGCATCAGTAACCCACCAACCCAAATCTACTTTTATTCTACTAACCATGGTCACCCGAAGTCAAATGGGAATTTATAAGCCAAATAAAAAATATGCCATGCAAGCTTCGGTCTCTCGTTCTCCCTTACCTCATAACGCAGCTGAGGCCCTTCGGGATCCGAATTGGAAAATGGCCATGGATGATGAATATGATGCTCTTATTAAGAATAAGACGTGGGAGTTGGTGCCCCGTCCTCCTGATGTTAATGTTATTCGTTATATGTGGATTTTTGCTCATAAAGAAAAATCTAATGTTGTTTTTGAGAGGCATAAAGCCCGTCTTGTAGGTGATGGAAAAACTCAGCAGGTTGGCATTGATTGTGGCAAAATATTTAGTCCGGTGGTGAAACCGGCTACGATTCGTACAGTTCTTTCTCTTTCTCTTTCAAAAGCATGGCCAATTCATCAATTGGATGTGAAAAATGTTTTTCTTCATGGTGAGCTATAAGAAACAGTGTATATGCATCAACCATTGGGTTATCGGGATCGTCAACATCCGGATTATGTTTGTCTCTTACGTAAGTCATTATATGGTCTTAAGCAGGCTCCTTGTGCTTGGTATAAAAGATTTGCTGATTTTGTTAACTCTCTTGGTTTCACAAATAGCAAATGTGATAATTCTTTGTTTATTTACCGCAAGGGGACTGGTGTAGCTTACATTTTATTATATGTTGATGATATCATACTCACTGTGTAACACCCCAATAATTCTCTCTTTAAAAACCTGTAAATACCTTTAACAATTTGCAAGAGAATTACTGACGTGCTACCGCCACGTGTTCAAACGTTTAGGCTAGTTCAGAATTTAGCAGTGGAAAAACTAACTCAATTATGAATGAGTTTCAAAACCAAAAATCAAAACCAAATTTAGTCTTACAAGTCGGAACCATTAAGGCCCTTATTCAAAACCCAATAAAAGTAGTAAATAAATCAAACCAGAGTTTAATTAAATCCAAACTTTTGAAATGAAATATACTGTGGAAATATCCAACACTCCACTCAAAATCCCACCACCTTGATGCAAGTTCTGATTATGTATAAACCTGTGATTAATCTGCTCCCCAATATTACAAGTGTAAAAATTAGATCATTACAGGGTCATTGAAAGGCGAAGGCCATGACCAAGAAAGACACACAAAAGCACACAATCAGCAACGCTGAGTACATACAAGCTACGAAATATAGCAAAGAGCCCTAGCATGTTACTAAAAATCAATCTGCACACACACAATATAACCAATGACTCGAACACATGACTCAATTGTTAACATTACTAAGACTTCACTAATTAATAATAGATAATTCATTTCATTCATTGATTGGATTAAGCAATAGACCAGGTTGTCCCCCTATGCTCCATTTCGGAACATTAATAAAAGAAAACCCTATGCCTCCTTTCGGAAACATTAATAAACATCCAATGGTAGACGGGTGCGACTCCGTGGCCATAGCTAGTATGAGATCTCATCTAACTCCTTATAATTTTAAAAGTATTTGAAAACAAGAGACTCGTAGATTAGACGGCCTCTGAAAAGTACACGGCTAATACCCCGTGAACCTCAACTCCTATTTGTCAATACTCTAGATGTGCACAAATCCAGAGTTTTATTGCTCATCCTTCTTGCGCTTTACGTGATTTACCAGTTCAAACTTAGTGATGACTCTAATGCAAAATAATACAATCAATCAAACATTAATCACTCAAGCAATTCAAATTTCCAATTCAAGTCTTGATTTATTAGTGACAAACAATATTTATTATTGAGTCCTTTAACTACCTCGGTGTATAAGCACCTCAAGTGCATAAGGCACCTCAAATCCTCGACCTCGTCTTATAAGACTTTAAATCTCCCTTTACTCATTCCATTTCCTTAATCATGAACGAGTAATACAATAATTCATTCCACATATTCACGTACCTTTGCCTCTAAGCTCATCTTGCATGTTAATGCATAAATAATACTTACAAGATAAATAATGCATAAATAATACTTACAAGATAAATTAATACGCATTTCTCATATACGAAACAAAACCAATCATCACATTATTCGCCAATCAAACTTACTACCATACAATTCCAATCAATCTACAAGTTTCCTAACATGATTCTAAGGTTTTCCAAGTCCTTAAACATGCTTCTAAATTCAAGGTTTTCGTATCCTTGTACGTACCTTGAGTACACGAGTTGGTTGGCCACTTTAAAACTATAAATCACCTTCTACGAAGTCCTCTCCTAAACAAAACAACAATAGTTCAATCAATACCCAAACAATATGATTTACAGCAATACTAACTTACTTTAAAACCTCCAAAATTTAATTAAATAGCACTTTGAAACCTTCCCTTTTACTAGAATTAAAAGCTTATGCATAGTTACTTATGTTTCTTTCATAAAAACTTAAAATACCTCTTTATATATGAAATTATAGCATGTTTTAGCTACTAACCAAATCTGAAAATATAGTTTATACGCATCCTTTGCAAATTTAACAACCCATACTTGTAATAATGGGATAATAGCTTAAATATACATGTAGAAACATTAAATCCTATTATTTTTTATACCAAAGCAATAAAATTTAGATTACAAAAAATCTGGAAATTTAATTTGAACTTCAAACTTGATACTTAAAAAAAAAACTATTAACATACATTAATCATAATGGTCATGTAGTGTATTGAAAACTCTAAGAAACATGATTTAGAATGCTTTAAATCCCCAAATCTATATTTTTAATAAATCTGAAAATTTATTTATAACATCAATCCTTCGTTAAAAATCTAAAACTGCCCAAAAATCATATTTAGAGGCTGAATTTGGCCACGAGAGGGTGGTGATCATTACCATAGGTAGTGTGGTTTGATTAAAACGTCGTTTACACACGAAAAACACTATTTTTTAGTAAAAATTGGACGAGTTAGAATCTAAACGTGATTAAAAATAAATTAAGGTCGGAGATCATAAGTTGATTACGGAAAACTGAAAATTTGTTTTTATGCTTAATTAATCATTAAAAATTCAATAGGAACAAAAGCCCCAAATTAATTGATCATTAGAACCCTAAAATCCCAATTTAACTAAATTAAAACCTAGGTTTAAAATTACAAAATCTGAAAATTAAAACAACAATTATAATCTGAAATTATTAGTTTAAAACATCAAAAACATGATTTTGATACTAAATAAACTAATTTCAAGCAATAAAAATCAAAACCCAAAAATCAATTACATAAGCTTTATGAAAATAATAAGAAATAAAGGAGGAAGAAAATAAGACTAACCTTTTTGTGTGGGGGAAAAATTTGGGGATTCATGGGGTATTTATAGGAGAGAATTGTAGGGTAGAATTGGGTCTCATGAAAATAATGGGCCAATTAAATAAACAAATGGGTTAGGCTTTGTTTTTATGATAATGGGTTGTAGGATATAGGTTCATAAAATAATTTAGCTTAAAATAATTTTTGAACCAAATTAATAATTTGAAACTTTTAAAATTAAATTCTGGAAAAATACAAATAAATATTATAAATAAAATAAAATTTCATTTATAAAATATTTTAAAATACGGGGGATTACACACTGTCTCTTCTAATGGTCTCCGAGTGTCTATAATGGGTCTTCTTAGCTCATAATTTGCTATGAAAGATCTTGGTCCTTGGAATTATTTTCTTGTCATTGTAGTGTCTAGACATAAAGGTGGTATGTTTCTTTTACAGCGTAAGTATGCCAAACAAATAATTGACAGGGCGACATGTCATCGTGCAAGTCATCTCATACTCCTGATGACACTAAAGAAAAGGTTAGTGCTACTTCTAGTACTCCTTTTGAGGATCCCACTCTCTATAGGAACCTTGTTGGGGCTCTACAGTATCTTACTTTCACCCGACCGGATATATCTTATGTTGTTCAACAAGTGTGTTTACATATGCATGATCCAAGAGTTGACCATATGCAAGCTCTCAAACGGATAATCCGATATATTCAAGGTACGCTTGATCATGGTCTCCATCTCTATTCCTCTTCCAAATCATCTCTTGTCTCTTACACTGATGCTGATTGGGAAGGTTGCCCGGATACGAGGCGTTCTACCTCTGGAGTATTTCTGGGAGATAATTTGATTTATTGGTCATCTAAGAGACAACCTACCCTATCACGGTCGAGTGCCGAGACCGAGTATAGGGGAGTAGCAAATGTAGTATCCGAGTCGTGTTGGTTACGAAATTTGCTTTTGGAACTACATTGTCCGATTAAAAAGGCTACAATTGTTTATTGTGACAATGCGAGTGCAACTTATTTATCGGGTAATCCGGTGCAACATCAACGTACTAAGATCATTGAGATGGATATTCATTTTGTACGAGAGAAAGTTGCCCGTGGACAAGTTCGAGTTCTACATGTTCCGTCCCGATATCAAATCGTGGATATTTTTACAAAGGGTCTTCCGCGTGTCCTGTTTGAAGATTTTAGGGACAATATCAGTGTTCGTCAACCTCCCGCTTCGACTGCGGGGGTGTTTTAAGATATATATGTAAACATATATTTTGTTATTATCTTTTATAGTGTATATAGGTAGTTGCCTATTCTATAGCCTGAAGTTACGCCTCATTGAAGGCATTGTACTCTGTATATATTTGATAGTTTTCGATGATAAAGTTTGAGGAATTATTTCTATTATACTTCTCCATTTTAAATAATTAACACAATTAAATACAACCAATTGGTTGTTGGTGCAATGGTGATTGGGACTGCACTTGATAGGAAAGACCCGTGTTTGATCCCCCACAACAACAATTGGGGGGAGAATTGAAACCTAACTACTCCAAACTGATCCCCAAGTACGGATTAGCCCAAAGGGTGAACCGGGTGGAAAAAAAAAACATACACACACACAAAATTAAATACAACACTCTTTTTTTTTATACGGTAAGATACCGGGGGGGGTCCCCCACCCTATCACAGAATGGGGGGGGGGTCCCCCACCCTATCACAGAATGGGAGGGGGGGGTGAGGATCGAACCCCCAACCATCCCCCTATCTCCTATGTCCTCTAAATATAGCACACATATCAATTCACTAATTAAGCAAAAAGAATAGAGCAGCTGCAATTTTGCAAAAGACATATATGGGTATCTGAATAGCTTGCCTCATTAGGCCTCCAAAGGTCCAAATTCATATAATATACGACTAGTCCAATTTAGGAAAGCCAAATGCCGATCCTTTTGGGCATCCCTAAAGAAGTCCACTGTCTATGACTAGGCCCAACTGCTAAAAGGCGTTGAGGGTCACTACACACACCAAAAGGTTAATCCAGGGTACGCTCATTGACACCTCTCACAAATTAAGCCATTGCAACCCTGCAGGTCAATGCAAAGTCACCAAGTGAGTTCCCTTACTAATAGACTAACTCCACCCAAGTTACTTGGTAGGTTTTTTACTCCATAGTATTTACACTCCCCAAACTCACTCAATTAATCATATTTGTGTGGATATATAATTGAACATCAAGATTAAAGTATTCCTTACCATAGAAATATATCCTTACCTTATAAAAATAAGTTTCAGGTCTAATAAGTTCAGATCAATTCAGATAAGTTTATATGAGTTATAATAAAGTCCAATAACTTTAATAAGGTCTATTAAGTTCTAATAAGTTCAGTAAGATCTAATAAGTTAAATAAAGTCTAATAAGTTAAATAAGGGCTAATAAGTTACAATAAGTTAAATAAGGGTTAATAAGATACTATAAGTTATAATCAAGTGTAATAATAAGGTCTAATAAGTTTCAATAAGGTCTAATAAGTTTCAATAAGGTCTAATAAGATATAATAAGTTCATTAAGGTCTAATAAGTTCGATAAAGTTTATTAAATTTAACAAGGTATAATAAGTTCAGATAATCTCAAAAAAGTTCATTTAAGTTCAGATAAGTTCAAATCCAACAAGGTGAGGAGAACACACCCTTTTACACCTTAAAAAATCATTTTGTATAGTTTTCTTACAAAACAATTCTCCTAAATATATAAATTGTACACTGTTCATGGGCAAAATCGCTGATCATCCCAAAATTACTTATTAAGTTGTTCTATACCAAAACCACTATTGAAAATAGCGATTTTGGGGTAAAACACTTTTACAATTGATTTTACAAGATTTTACCCCTTTATAAACTACTCCGTCCGTCCCAAAATACGTAAGACGTTGGACTTTTTTCACTATTCATGTATTAGCTTTGACCATAATTTTTTACTAACATAATAAAAATATATTTTATCATAAAATATGTTGTTAGATAGGTATTAATATAATGTTTTATAATATAATTTTAAAAATAATTTTCATTAATATTTAATTATATAAAAATAAAGTCAAATTGATGTATTGACATGTGTGCAATGTTGACTATGTAATGTATTATGGATTTACAGGAGAGAGTGAGTAAATACAGTGTGTTTTATCAAAGTGATAAAACGGTGATTCCTCATTTTACACCTTTGTTACCTGCTTCCATCAAAAAGCATCAGGAGAGCAAATCCAGTGATTAGTGCCAGATCTTTCCAAAACAAACGCTCTCTCTTTCTCTCTCTTTCGTGGGCAAAATTTTTCAAAGCAAACGTTTTTTAACTACTATATACAACCATGATGATTTGATCTTCATTCTAATTCGGACGAATAAAAATGTATCAATGGAGGAAATTCGAGTTCTTTGAAGAAAAATACGGAGGAAAATTCAAGGTACCTGATGAAATTACTGGGGAAATCAAGTGTTGTTCAAGTGGAAGAGGCAAAGTTTCAATTGGATGTGATGATGGGAATGTTAGTATTCTTGATCGAGGTTTTAAGTTCAATTATGCCTTCCAAGCTCACTCTTCTTCCGTCCTTTTTCTTCAACAACTCAAGGTTTTTTTCTTCAAATTCTCTATTTCTTTCTTCATTTTGGATGATTTTGATCTGGGGTTTTGTTCGACTTTGATTTTAATTAGAAATTTGGGATTTTATATGTGATTGACTTGTTATTTCTTGTTGTTTTTAAGTTTAGAAGCTATTGAATTCTGATTCTGGCAATTGGGATTGAAATGCCCTAGAATTTTGGTTGAATTTGATGTGGGATTCTATTTCTACTTCAGTATAGTCTAGAAATTGATTAATTTGGGTTGACTTTGATTTGGGATTTTTATTTTGAGTTTGGATACTATTGAAATGTATGGTGACATGTGGTTGGTCTATTTGGTTCACATTAATCCGTGGATTCCATGTTGTTAGTAATGCAATGGGAAGCTGCCTCTTCGATAATTGGGTAGCAATGGTAACCTTAACGAATTTCTCTAAGTATTAAGAAGTGCTATGCCTTGGAAATTAGGTAAATTTGTTGGAGGTTAGGCAAAAATGGGTTGAACAAAAAATGGCAGATTAGTATTATAGTAAAAAAAAAATTATAGAAAAGGCTATGTGCATTTTGCATAATAATGGAAATGGGGCCTGAAATTTTTGTGTGAGGCATTTTGTTTGCTTTGTGTAAACTGCCAACATGATCCTAAGGAGCTCAATTTCAAAAGGACAGGGGAAGGGATTGAGAAATTTGAGCAAGAATTTCATAACTTGAAGTCTTATTTAGATCATGAGGCGAGTGAGGAGAATTAGAGTTGAGCTCAATCCCTTTATCTGCTCTGGATGAGTGTGAATTTCTAGAACTTATGAAATCACTTTCGAGGCTTGATTAATGAAAGACAAGTATGTTTTCCAGTATTTGCAAGTAGATTCTTATAGAGTTTTAGGATGGATATTGCAATTTTATAGGTGCATCAGGCACCACCATGCTATTTGCTGCTGGAATCCAGGAAAATAATAACGTATAAGTATCTGTATATTTGAGAACTATGTGAGCATCTCATCTGGAAATTATCTTGGTAAATGTTCTACTGGCTCTCAAGCTTAGCTAAACTATATGACTTGCCCAAGTCTTGCTAATTGCTACTATTAATATGGGCATATGGCTTAAGGCTTTGTTTCATCTGGGTGTCATAGAAAGCCCAGTGTTTTACTTTATGCTACAAAAGTACTTCCAAAACTGAATTATGAAAACATGCCTTCAACCAATTGTTTTGAGAGGATTGATACTTTTCATATGAAAGTAGCGGACTGTTGTGTGAGTTGATTGTACTCAGACTGTTGAAACTTTGTTATATGATTTAGTGAAGGTTAAAAAATAGTTCAAATATATGCTTGGTCTCTGTTCAATTCTAGAGGTCTAATGAGTAGTTAAACTTGACACCCCCCCCCCCAACACACACACATACACAAAAAAAAAAAAAGAAAAAAAAAAGAAAGAGAGAGAGAGAGAGAGAGAGTTAAGGAAGTTGCTCTCAGTAACATATTTGTACCTTGATTGTCCTTTGAAATCTTTTGTCAGCTCTGGAAGGATTGACATGTTGCTATTAATTGGTTTTGGCCTTTTGCCCATTGTTTCCTCTCGTAACATTATTCATTGAGTATAGGTCTCCTCCGTTTCAGTTCTCAACCCTGGTGCAGGCTGTGGATAATTGTTATGTCACCTACTTACAGATTGTTATGAATTTTTTTCCCCCTTTTTTTCTATTATACTGGGTGATACTATGTTCGAGACTTCCTCCTTATGAACATGTTATGCCTAACTAAGTATAATGCAACCCTTGGTGGTTCAAAGAGATAAATGTTGAAGCATCATCCTTATAACTATGAGAGAAATTGTTGAGAAAGTAGAAAGTGGCAGTAGAAGGGCTAGGTGGCATACATTTTCTGTGTGTATTTGCCTTCAAAATGAATTAGGGTTGCTAATTCCACCTAATAACAGTAACTATTACTCCATTAGTGGTGGTGATGATTTCCTTTGAGGGTTCATGCTAATTAATGTTTATCCATTCTGTGTTTTACAGCAACGCAATTACCTTCTTACTATTGGCCAAGATGAACAGATCTCTCCACAAGCATCAGCTATGTGCCTGAAAGTTTTTGACCTTGATAAAACACAAATGGAGGGTACAAGCACCAGCACATCAGTTCCTGATTGTGTTCAAATATTACGTATATTTACTAACCAATTTCCTGAAGCAAAAGTAATGTCTTCTATCTTTTGTTTTTTTTTTTTTTTTTTCCGTTTCTTCCTTCCTGTAGGTGCTTCCGTTACTTCTGTTAACTCTATTTTATATTCATTTTCTTGATTGCTGAATTGATTCTGCTGCTGCCTTTGACTGTCGGTATACTTACACATCTTTTTATGCAGATTACATCCTTCTTAGTCCTAGAGGAAGCGCCACCCATTTTACTTATTGCCATTGGATTGGACAATGGCAGCATCTACTGCATCAAGGGGGACATTGCTCGTGAGCGAATTACCCGTTTTACGCTTAGAGTGGAAAATGCTTCAGCAGGTCATGCTGCTATTACAGGACTTGGGTTCAGAAGTGATGGTCCAGACGTTCTTCTATTTGCAGCGACTCCATCTTCTATTAGCTTGTTCAATCTCCAATATCAACCAGCAAAAAGACAAACCTTGGATCAGATTGGGTGTAATACAAAAAGTGTTGCAATGAGTGACCGCTCGGTATGCTATTTTAAATTTCTTTGATATTTGAAAGGTAATTCTCATGCATAATAAATATTTGATAAATGACTTGTGCCAAAAATTTAACTGTAATCAGGAGCTAATTATTGGTCGACCTGAAGCTGTGTATTTTTATGAAGATGATGGACGTGGTCCTTGCTGGGCATTTGAAGGAGACAAGAGATTCCTCGGATGGTTCCGTGGATATCTTTTGTGTGTAATTGCAGATCAAAGAAGTACCAAGAATACATTTAATATATATGACCTGAAGAACCATTTAATAGCACACAGTGCTACAGTTAATGAAGTCTCACACATGCTCTGTGAATGGGGCAACATAATTCTCATCATGGCTGATAAATCAGCCATTTGTGTGGGAGAGAAGGATATGGAAAGCAAGTTAGATGTGCTTTTTAAGAAGAATCTCTATTCTGTAGCTATTAATCTTGTTCAAACTCAGCAAGCTGATGCTGCTGCAACCGCAGAAGTCCTTAGAAAATATGGTGATCACTTATACAGCAAGCAGGAGTATGATGACGCTATGGCTCAGTACATCCACACTATTGGTCACCTTGAACCTTCTTTTGTGATACAGAAATTCCTGGATGCTCAGAGGATCCACAATCTAACCAATTACTTGGAAAATTTACATGAAAAAGGGCTTGCGTCAAAAGATCATACTACTCTCTTATTGAATTGTTACACTAAGCTAAAAGATGTTGATAAGCTGAATTATTTTATTAAAAGCGAGGATGGTGGGGAGCATAAGTTTGATGTAGAGACTGTGATACGAGTCTGTCGTGCTGCTAATTATCACGAACATGCGATGTATGTTGCTAAAAAAGCAGGTAGGCATGAGTTGTACCTGAAGATTCTACTGGAAGATCTTGGTAGATATGATGAAGCCTTACAGTATATTTCAAGCCTTGATCCTAGCCAAGCTGGGTTTACAGTTAAGGAATATGGAAAAATTCTTATAGAGCACAAACCAAGGGAGACCATACTTATACTCCTGAAGCTCTGTACTGAGGATGGAAAACCTGCCAAAAAGGGTACCTTATCCATGTTGCCATCTCCTGTTGATTTTCTCAATATCTTTGTACATCATCCACGATCTTTAATGGATTTTCTTGAGAAATACACTGATAGAGTGAAGGATACACCAGCACAGGTGGAAATTCACAATACCCTGTTGGAATTATATTTATCCTATGACTTGACCTTCCCCTCGATGTCACAGTATAGCTTCAATGGAGATCTTGGTGACAAGGAATCAATATCATCTGGAGTTGGAGCAGTGTCAAAACCTTCATCAAATGGGAAACTATCACTGAGTGACGATGAGAAAAGTCGTGCTATAAGACGTGAGAAAGGATTGCGGTTGCTTAAAAGTGCATGGCCATCTGACCAGGAAAATCCGCTTTATGATGTAGATCTTGCTATAATCCTCTGTGAAATGAATGCATTTAGAGAAGGGCTTTTGTTTCTATATGAGAAAATGAAACTGTACAAGGAGGTGATTGCTTGCTACATGCAGGCCCATGAGCATGAGGGGTTGATTGCATGCTGTAAGAGGCTTGGAGATTCAGGTAAGGGTGGAGATCCCGCTCTTTGGGCTGACGTATTAAAATACTTTGGTGAACTTGGAGAAGATTGCTCCAGAGAAGTTAAAGAGGTCTTGAAATATATTGAGAGGGATGACATTTTACCACCTATTGTTGTACTTCAAACATTGTCCCAGAATCCATGCCTCACTCTATCTGTAATTAAGGATTATATCGCTCGGAAACTTGAACAGGAGTCGAAGCTGATTGAAGAGGACAGGCTGGCCGTTGAAAAGTATCAGGTAAGCTTTTGCCAGTTTTCTAGCCTTGTGTTTATGCAAATAGTTATGTACTTTCCTACCAATTTTAATGGTGGATGTTACATGACCATAATTATTTTTTTGGGTAGCCTTTTCTGGTAATCTATGCCAAAGAAAGTAGCATTGTGTGATTTGTATAGATAAAAATATTTCAGACAGCTGCTTTAAGTGATGAAATTTCTTTTTTGATCAGTATGTAGCTGTGGTATGTGGATATAGTAATGAAGATGCATTTATGTCATATATGGTATCTCTCCTGTTCAACAGACTATGACATATTTAGTAACATTGCAAAATTGCATCTCTTTAGGTAAAAACACATTGATGTCCTTGGTTCATGGTTGCTTCAGGATATAAAATGCTCAGAAGTTCTTTTATTTTTTCCCTACTGTTGAAGCAAGCTAATTTTTTTTTCCGGATGTTACACGAAGTATATCGTGTAATTGATGTTCCACGAAAGAAGAATTTGAACAATGTGGGATTTATGATTTTGCAGGAGGACACATCAGCAATGAGGAAAGAAATTGAGGATCTGAGGACAAATGCAAGAATCTTTCAGCTCAGCAAGTGTACTAAATGCACTTACACTCTTGATCTTCCAGCAGTCCATTTTATGTGTATGCACTCTTATCATCTGCATTGCCTTGGTGACAATGAAAAGGAGTGTCCCGAGTGTGCTCCCGAGTACATGTCTGTGCTGGAAATGAAGAGAAGCTTGGAACAGAACTCAAAAGACCAAGATCATTTCTTTCAGAAAGTTAGGAACTCCAAAGATGGATTCTCTGTTATTGCTGATTATTTTGGAAAAGGAATAATCAGCAAGACAAAACCCAATGAAGATTCTTCTTCCGACAGTGGCTTTTGAGGGTCTAATTATCTAAGTATTTGTCCAGGTTTCTTATGTTCCCAACTAATTACCCCGTATCAGTGGATTACGGATTATATTGATGAGTTATAGACTGTGTGGCAGTAACAACTAACAAGGCTGGATCTGGGGCCAAAGTTGTGATTATCTTAGTTTGCCAACATCTTGACCCAGATTATCTAGGAGTTACTGCATTTATAATTGCATTATTTAAGATGCTCCTCACCAGTTGCACGATGATTGTTTGGTTTTGTGAAGGATCCTACTCGGGAACACTTTGTTTGATATTTGAGATGCTTATATATTTGCGCAAGTTTTGAAATAATGGTAGGTAGCAGCTCCATCTTAGAATTTTCTCCTGTAGATGAGGCTGAAAACTGAGGAATTTTATATAATCATAAAAGGAATATCTGATTCCCTGATGATGCTTCTTGTTCAGTGTATGTATTATATTGTTCACTCTGTTCATTGTATGTATTATATTGTTCACTCTGTATTATATTGTTCACTCTGTTCATTTTCCTGATTATTTTTTGCTTTTTACGTACCACTAATATTATGATAGATGATTCCCAATTGCTGCTTCAGTGGAAAAATGTTTTTGTATCTCATACTTTTGTTCCACCTTTAGATGAATAGATGCTTCATTTTCGTAAAATGACAATAATTCGCAAAGCCTGTTGCTTTGATGATTTGAATCAGTGAGATACAGGTTTGTTGACTCAGAATTGCTCGATTGCATTGATCTTTCACATTAAGGCTACTATTGCACCCTTCTACTGTCAATTGCTTTGGCTCCTGTATACTCTTTCCTTTTCTTGCTCTATCTCCTTCTCTCCCTAAATTCGCTCTTTGGACCAATGTCTCTTCTCTGCAGCAATTTTTATTCAGAAGCTCATCCGCATCAGGATTGGCAAGCTCTATCGAGACAGAATCCACATCTTAAATCTTAAGTGTAGTGGTTGAAGGATCTAATGGGAAGGTCTGCATCAACTGAAACTGTATGTACTGGTTCTTTTGACCCATGCCACATTGAAGTGGTGAATTTTCCTCCTTAATCCTTGCTGAGTTACTGCCTGCATTCAATTTGTTGCCATTTGCCAAGTTACAATTACAACATGCTATCATTGTCTATCTGTATTGCAAGTTGCAATGCCAATGGTCTTTTTTAACAGATAATAAACCAATCTATCCTCAAATATAAGAATCAAATCTAGTCATTATCAAATCCACACTTACATTAAACAATAACATAAAATCACAACCATAGACCATGCAACTTTTTACACTGTATGAGATGCTACCTACAAGTTTGGACAATTTCATCCATACCAATATATAACTTTTAAAAGTACATCATTCGTCTCAAATTCGCTGTTTCATTTGCTTAATGATAGTGTCCATTGTTCAAGAGTCAACCTTGACATAAAATCTTTAATCACACATTGATTAAAGTATATAAAATTAAAATTTAAAAAACCCACATCTAAACAACATACTTTGTAATCAATCTTTATCCATTATTGTACTTTTTACAACATTTTTTTTAAAAGTTTTACAAATATAACAACATACGAGTACTACGAATTCATTTAGGAAATAAACATTTACCGCACTTTCTTCCATATTCATTTCACTTCACCTTATTTTTGCTTAACTGTAATTATTTTCACTGAACTTAAATTATTGTTTACTGATTTTTACTGAACTGAAATTATTTTTACTAAATTGAAATTATTTTTGCTGAATTGAACTTATTTTTACGGAACTGAAATTAAT